>NC_031774.1:22660900-22976834 GCF_001522545.3 Parus major | reverse complement strand
AAAGGTCTTCTGGTTTAAAGTTTTCATGGGAAAACATATGTATATATATATATATATATATATATATGTATATACATATATATATATATATATGTATATACTAGAGGGCAAACCTCTTCTTCAACCATGGTACCATTCTGTAACTCTTTTGAAAGCAGACAGGGTGTGCATGTAATGAATCACAGAATGTGCTGAGTTGGAAGGGGCCCACAAGAATCATTGAATCCAACTCCTGGCCCTTCACAGGACCATCCCCAAGAGCCACACCATGTGCCTGAGAGTACTGAGTCCAACTTCTGTCAGTTTTAGAAGGATTTGGGTGCCAGAGGAGTAAAAGTTCCCAGGATATTTAATAGTAATCCTAGCTCACCTAGCCAAAGTAGCTTTTTTAGGTATTCCAGCATCAGGACTGATGGTCGAGTAGAAATGGTAGAATCATCAGTACATTTCAGGCCTTACTAAAATACTTGTTTATATTATCTTCCTGAATTAAATTAGTGTTGGCTTTCATTTTATCTGCCTCGGGCTCAGGGACATAGAGGCTCATAATTTATAGCTTTTCCCCTCTCACCTCAAGCCATATCAAATACTCAGGTTCTGTACAGGCAGGATATACTAGGCATACCTCTCTAGTGTTGTACAGTCTGGTCTGTTTAATATCTTCTGTGGCGAGCCAGTTGAAAAACCAAATATTTATGAAAATTTTGAGTATTAAATTAGAAAGTCACAAGTACTGCTAAATTCTAAGAGAATAAATTTCTTCAAAGTTTTTAATTTACAGCTTTTTAATTTACATTCCAGCTAATAGATTTTCTCTGGTACTCCTTTCCAGATGCATTTGTTAGAGGAATGGCTTTCTTTTTGTGGGGGAAAATTGGTAGAGATTTAGTATGGGAGAGGGGATAACAAATGGTGTAAAATACAGTGTCATACCCTGTCATTTCATGCTGTCATTTTTAAACTGGATTTATGATGGCCATCATACTCACAAGATGGTAATTGATACTTTTATGTTAAAACTTAGTTCAGAGGTGAATGGTTCACTTACTTTCCATTAGGAAGGAATTGGAGACAGGCAATGCATATGCTACAACCCAGATGAATTCCTGAAATGTCCTTTTGCCCTGTTGTGCCTGCATTTAAGATATACTGCATTAAATTTCCAGGCAGTTGATGTAGTTTTTCAGTGCACTGGTAGAAAATACAGATGCAGCCTCTTATTAGGGATTTGCAGCAATGAGGAAAGGATTTAGAAAAAAAGAATGAAAGAGCTTGATGTGCAAGATTAATATCATGTCCCCAGTTTAAAGAGCTTTTGTCTATCTCAAGATAGGAATTTTCGTGAAGTAAAAGCATTGTCAGTGACCTAATAAGAAGCAAAGTGAAATAAAAAGGAGCATCATGAGGCATCAATTAGAAAGGAATGCATTTTAGTGGGATAATCTGTGGAATAATTGTGATATTTCTTTTGAAGACAGAATGCTTTGCTGCTTTTCCTTCTCTACCTTGAGAGCTGTGCCAAACTTACACTCACCTACTGCTCACTCTGTGGCTGAACATGTGTAATTCAGCTGGTCTTTGCTCTGTTGTTTGAGCTAGAAAATAATTTTAGAGCAGTTAGATTCTCTGTCACTGGATCTCCTTAAACATGTCAAAACCACATGGAAATGACTGTCAATTATTGACGAACATGCTCCTGGTTTCTGTCTTGCAACTAGAATAACCAGCTGAAACCCCAAATCAAGCAGACTGAAGAACTGACCCATGTACTTACTTTCAGGAGCTCTGAAATATCTTTACACAACCCCCAGAAACCACTGAATTGTGAGAGGTTGTGTTCACTTCAGATCACTGCTACTAGCAGGACCCTTGCAGGAATTTAAAAGTTAGAAGTGCTGCTTGCTTATGCCTAAATTACCTAAGCTGAGGCAGTTCTCATGCTGTGATCCCAGACACTGCAGTCAAATGAGAGACTCTTGTGTTTCTGGGTTGCTGTGAGAAATAATGCATCAGGTAACAGCAAGGAACAAGGTTTTATGGTTTTCTGTTTCTTCTACAGCTTTCATTATTTCAAAGCAGCAGCATTCGCAAAACAGAGCGGGTCATCATGTTGCCTTTGATGTATCCAGTCAGATACCACCTTTTTGTTTGTAACTAGTCTCTAAGCAGTTGTGAGAATCAGGGAATTAACATTCGCTTTTTTATACAAGAGACAAAGATAGATTACTGTCAAATTTGTTATCTGATGATCTCCAGGAACTGTGTGTTATCTCTTGAGCAGAGCAGCCTTTTATTTCATATCCTGTTACTTTGTCACATCTGCAAGATCAGTGCCCTGGTTGTGTTCTGCTTCCCATTATATTCTAACTGAATTTCCCAATGTCAGTGTAAAACTTTTGATTGCCTTCTTGCCTGTAGCTTTGACACCAGCTTCCCTGGATCTCTGCTTGCCTGGGTATCTCGTCCTTGCTCTGGAAAAGCCCTTGTGACAAGAGATGAGGAGTTGTGCCTCTGCCTGTTTCATCATCAGCTAGTGGGAGAAGAGGAGTACTTTTTGTGATACAGATAATTGCAAATTAAAACCAATATCCACCGTAATTTCATGCAGCCACAAACGCTGAGCCGCTCTGCTGCCGTATCTGTTTCCTCTTGATAAGCAGTTAAACTGCTCTGCTGGAGCCACGAGCTGGGCATGCTGCTTCTGTCCTCCAGGCCACCTGGTTCCTCCCTTCTCTCTTGTTAGTTGTCTTAAGACATACATGCCCAGCAGGGTGGTGTTTTCCCTCCCTTCCTTTGCGGTGGTGGCTGCCACTGCCAGTGTCCAGAAGGTCCTCTTGAGAGCCCTTGCTCTGTCATTTGCTGGCTCCAGCAGTCGCTTGAGGTGGTTCCTGTCCTTTCTTCACTCCGAGCTTGCTTCCCCCAGTGTTTATGTGTGGGTGAGTCTGCCAAACCACGCTTCTCACACCCCTAAGCTCTTGTAGAGGGAAAATGGGCTTGTCTCTTTTATTTCCTTTCATTTCTGACCAGCTGGTACTATGATTTATCACCAAAATTAACAGTAGGATCGGTTTGAGGGTAGGAATTTCTCATCTCCCACAGTGTTGAAGAGAAGGGGAAGGTGTGTAGAGGGAAGGAATAACAAGCAGGTGGTACACGTGGGGAGGTAGGCTGAGTGTTTCTAATACATAAGGATAAACAGATGTGGGGCTCTGAGTTTTGAAGTGCCAACAACAGCCAAGTGACAGGATTACTTAAAGTACTTTATTTTCTTGTTCACATTATCCTGAACAATGTTTCAGTGTTTCCACACTGGTTGTGACCATTCCCCCTCCTCTGTCTTACAAATGGCTGTAATTTATTGTTGTCCCCTTTGTCTGTGTGACCAATTTCCAGGAAAGAGCTGAATGTGCCTGTAGCTGGTGGTGGTGATGCCATGAGTGATGTCTCCTGGCCCAGAGCTGCTCAGTGTGGCTGGGGGAGGCGCCTGTGGCAAGGGAAAGCACTGAATAATTTAGCAGTTACAGCTGCATCCAGCAGTTCTCTCAAATGTCACATGCTTCGTTGTTTTCTTGTTAATTTTTTTATGGCTGTACATTTACACCATTTGGCTTTTGGGAAAAGCCTTCTGGTGCCTGCATTATGGGAACCGTGGCCTGCTGCTCAAATGGGAGCAGGGCAGAGGGCTGGGAATGGAAGCATCTTTTGGGTGCTGGGGTCTAGGCTGCACTGAGAAGCAGCACCAATGTTTCTCAGCTCAAGTCAAAAGCAGTTCTGGCTTGGAAAAGAATGTAATGCTTTAATGGTTGCAGGCGGTGTGAGGCTAATTCGGCTTGGGGGCATTGTGTGGGTTTCGGTTTGCCCTTCCTTCCTCCCACCCCCTCTCCTTGTAAAATGTATGAGAGCAGATTTGGGGATCAGTGAAAAGCTGATGAGTTAGCGAAAACGAGAAGGCTCTCATATTTTGTGATGGTGATGTTTCACAAGGAGGGACAAAAAGGGACAGACTTCAAAAGAGTTGGCCTTGTGTTACTGTTCTCTCATGCAAATCTTTGGAGATTATTTTTGAATAAGAGATGAATTTAAATTCAAGTGTAGAGCCGGAGAACTGGCCAGATTGGCAGAGGGTTTTTATGCCAGACTTTGTTCTATGATTCTGTAGTGAGTGATGCCCTGCACGATGATCCTGCCCAGGAAGGATCACGAGAGAGATGTTTCACACAGTAAAGGAGGGGAGGAGAATAAGGTCTTTAACCTAAATTGAAGCGTGTGAAATGTCCTGTGGCTGAGGCTAAAATCTGTCATCTCCTTCCTATTAGGAAGTGGAGTACTATAAAAGGGTGTGCTTTTCCTGCATTAGTTTATTGTTGATGGTTTTCCCCGAGCGTGTAATGCAATAAAATGGATAACAGTATTTGCATACCGTTCTTCCTCACACGCTTATCTCTTGTTGTTCATTCAAGCCCTAGTCTTGAATTTTCTTCATGGCTTTCATGTACCTACTGGGGTTGGAGCTGTGGCTCTGTGGGGCAGGTGCTGCTGGAATCTCTGCTTTGCTGCTGCCTGCAAATTCCCGTTAGGATTGCGTGTTTGTGTTAGCACACTCCGCACGTTCTTTTTGTACCTGCACTGCGCGTCTGTGGAAGCGTCCTGTGGGTACCTGGATAAGTGGATTTCGTCACCTATGGTTGGTACTCGGCTTTCCATGGGCAAGAATGACTCCTGATATTTGTAGTACCCGTGGCTATGGAAAGCTCAGGGACTGGGAGGCGTTCAGCGTGCTGCAGGTACTGCGCTGTCATCTGGCCTGGGGCCTGCAGGTGCCAGGAGGGCTCTGTTTCAGTGCTGGCTCCGGGCAGTCCTTGTGTCTGGGTGAAGCTTGTTGGTAGTGTGGGCAGTGCTGGGAGCTTTGGTGGTGGAGCAGAGGGGGTGGAGCGCTGCAGCTGCTCTATAAATATACCTGACAGGCTAAAATCTAGGGACTAAAAGATTGGGTTGCTATGGTGATTGATCTGAATCAGATTACCTGTGGGTCTGTATTCACAGCATGTGCATGTGTGGTGACTGCGTGATCCCACATGTACAGCAGGCAGCTTTAGCCAAGCTTTTGGCTGAAGCAGGGAGGAGAGAGGAAGCAACATTGAAGGGCTGACATATGGCAAGGACTGGGAAATTTGTCACTATGGCAACCGGGAACCTGAATCAGTCCAGCTTCACTCCGTGATGCTGCAAAAAAGCTCCCATTTGCGTGGCATGATACTTCTGTTTGTGAACTAATTCTGGTCATTTTCAGTCTATCTGTCAGCAGCCCTGCCTATGCTACTTCCAATTTGATCTTGAAAACTAATGTGGAGGCAAAAGATGATTGTCTGTGTCAGTACTGTTTTACAAGGCAAAGAGGTAACATTGTTTAGTTGAAAAGGAAGAAATCTTTAAATTATTATATTTATTGAGACAGCCTTCAAAAGAAGTCTTCTTGTATTGCCAAAACCTGTTTTCCTCATTAGTTCTTTAATTTTCTTTAATCTGGCTTGTTCTGTCCTTTCCCTCAAGATTTATTGATAGATGAAAAGTGGAAATAGTTGGGGTGCATCTGATGTTTTACCTGTAAGCAACTCTTATTGACTGAAGTGATGCATGTGCTTCAGCGTGGATGCTTTTAGAATTTGCCTGCAGTCCTGGTCTTTACTGGGTGATTTCTTATGCTTGGAACTATCCCCTAGGCATTTTGCAGAACCACACCTATGTTATAGATTAGCCATACTAGATAAATCTGTCATTGTTTAGGTATGCTTGCAATTCTTTGAAAATACCCACTTTTTTTTTTTTTTTTTTTCCCAAAGTGCAAGTATCTTCTTAGGAGTCACAGTGTTGGCATGGATTGCTGCCTTGCCAGGGTGCATGGTAACACACAAAGCAGCTGCACCAGTATAGCAAGTCCATCCAGGTCGGATTTTAAAAATTGTTCCATGTTCTTTCAAGTTCTGGAGAAGGGGAGGTGTTCTCATCTCTGCTGTTGCCTGTGTTTCTTGTGTTAGCAGAAACACTGTAGTATCTGGATAATAGCAATAATGAGCTTCCTAGAATGTTGCATATTTTAAAGTATAAAACTGTTAGCAGTGTTTTATATGGTTGTTAAGCAGAGGAAATGAAAAATGGCTCATGTGAAAAGACGGCTGCCTGTCTACTTCTTTAAAAGCTCAGTACAAGAAAAAATACATGTGTTATACCAGAGATAATGTCTGGGATCATTTGAAGCACACTTGGAAGAAGTAACCAAAATTTCAGTGGTAAAGATTCCATAAAGATTATTAAAATGTCTAATGACAGGTCAAAGCTACCATGAACAGTTCATATTGTGCTTCAAACCATGTTGTTTCCAGTTCAGCAGTGAGTTAAATGGTGTTCCTGCCCATACAGGTGAGGTTGGCTGGTCTGAGGTACTCACACCTATTTCTCATAGCTTAGCAGATAAGTCAAGGTGTGTGATGTGAGAAAAGGAAACATAAATCAACCCAGTGGGCATTGATTTTCCTGGCCTTATTTTGGCTTGCTCCAGCTTTCAGTTTAGTTCGATTGGTGATTCTTGAATTCACAGAAAACAACGCACTGAGGTCAGGCATAGTGGGTATTAGAGCTGAACTCAGTACAGACTGTCTTGGCTGGGAGTAAATAGAAATTCAGGATGTTCCAAGACAACTAAAAATTTAGTTGCTTCTCGGTGTGACTGGCAATTTGGTCTTTCACAAGGCGAAATTTCAGTGACCCGTAATTTATGTGGCTTCTGTCCTGTAATTTGTTCTGTCTCCTTCACAATTTTCTCTTTTTTCTCTTACAAATTAATGTCCCATGTATGCTCTTTATTCAGACAGTGTGCACATTGAATTGTATGATGCTGATTTATATTCTAAAGGTATCCATGGACTAGTGAACTGTGCACTAGAACTTTTACCAGGTAAAAGCTGGAGATTATGGAAGGAGAAGCCTTTCTGGTACCTTCTGAAAGCATGGAAGAGTCGTAAGGAAAGCAGGGCTTAGTACTTTCCTGTTGTAAATTAATGTGTTGTCTTCATACCATTTTTGCATGCAATGATGTAAATACCTGCTGGGCATCATGCAGTTCAGTGCAAGCCTGGCCCAGCCAAGCTGGAAGCCTCTCTGTGAGGAAAACAACCACATGTGAGTGTGGTGGGTTGACCTTGGCTGGATGCCACTTTGTCCACTGAGCCTCCCTATCACACTCCTCCTCAGCAGGACAGGATGAAGAAAATGAGATGGAAAAAGCCTTGTGGCTCAAAGTAAAGGCAGTTTAATAAAGCAGAGATTGCATTCATGGAAGCAAAGGAGCCCAAGAAATTTTCTTTACTTCCCAGAAGAAAGTGCTGTCCAGCCATTTCCTGGGAAGCAGAGCTCCAGTAGGCTTAGCGGTTGCTCCAGATTACAAATGTTTTAAATAATGTATTCTCTGCCTTTCTCCTCCTCTTTCTTAGGTTTTATCCTGAGCAGATGTCATATGGGATATCCTTGGGTCAGTTTGGGTCAGCAGTCCTGGCTATGTCCCCTCCCAAGACTTTGCATACTCTCCAGCACTGCTGGGGGAAGATGTTGCAGAGGCAGCCTTGATGCTGTGCCAAAACTGCTCAGCAGTAGCCAAAACACTGATGTGTTACCAGCATCCTTCCAGTTACCAGTACACAGCACATCACTGGGAGGGCTGCTGTGGGGAAAATGACCTCCATCTCAGCCAGACCCCGGACAGTGACACAAGTTGTATTAACAGTTTGCTGTATTGAAGTCATACTTTGACTAAATTGCTTTGTTCCTCTAGGCCTGTGTCTCAAATGAGAAGACTCTTAACAAAGATTGAGGACTCCAGGGGAGAGATGAAATAGGGGTACTGCACAACTCATGTCTCTTGGGACTAATTCAGGGCATGGCTCTGATGACACAGATGACTCTAAACAGATAAAAAATCTGTTTGGGTTCTTTCATGCTGCTGTATCCATCACGTGCTGTGGTGCTTTTCACGACTGTGTGTGCATGTTTATATAGACTTTTATTTCTGGGAGGAGTTTAAATTGCAGAATACCATGCAGATTGTTCTCTAAGGAGTTGTGCTACAACCTAAAATGTGGGTGTTTGGGGAATTTTGAAATGCAGAGTAATGCCAGTAATAGAACTGTTAGTTGTTTTGAACACTTTTTTCATGTCTTGAGTTACTGGTAAGCTGTGGTTTTGTGCTGGTTCTTGCCTTCTCTCTTTGTGCTTAGGTATGGTGCCAACTTTTACTAGTGAGTATTGCTGACAGCTGCTACAGTGTGTGGGTAGTGTTAGCTCTCACCAACCCGTTCACCATCCATATAAGTGCCTATTTCAATTTTGGTGTTGTCTGAGACGTGATCTGTTGGTGCAGTATGTTTCTGTGGTGGGCCTTCACTTCTCTATTTTTCTCCTTTTCTAGAGCTGAAGTTACAGAAAATTTCTCATCAGGTGCTGCTTGAGGATTCAGCCTTCAAAGGGCTGGTTCCAATATGTTTTACAGAGAAAGCAATCTAAAGTTAAAGCAGTTTGAGAGAGAGAAGAGATTTTGACATATCAATGTCAAAACCTGCACCATCTCAGAGTCAAGCTAATCTCTTGGTTCAGGTCCAAATTCCAGTGTGAAAGAGGAAAAATTGAAGTATCTCTTGGTTGTTTGATCTATTTCTATCCTAATCTACTTAGTCTCTAAAATCTAGGAGGTATTGGAAGGATGATGGGAAATCTTTTAGAAAGAAGCTACCTCTGTATTGCCTGTAGAGGTGCTGTGTGTAGTTCCGTGATCACATTGTGTTCAGTCAAGTCTTCCAGATTCCCTTAACTTTCTCCTACCTTTTCTTGGTGCCTGCACAAGCATTTGTGGGGCCATTTGATGAACAGAGTTAAAAAAAAAAACCCAAACTTGTAAAAACAAAAGTGGTGAGGGAGAAGAAGAGAGAGCGTTAGGTTTAGTCTATATCAATTCCACAGCCTGTAGCTGTTCCCTCTAGCTGCACAAAGTGTGTTGCCAGCACAGAGAAGGGAATGACACTGGCCTGAAAGCAAGCTCTTGGCAGATAGGGAGGGGGAGGCAGGACTGGGATGCCTGCTGGTGTTGCTTTATACAGATCATCAACTGCGGTGTCTGATTCCAAGCCGGAATAGGAAGATGAGTTCCAACAAATGCTGATGCAATACTCTTCTAAATGCTGTCATCAGCCTTTACTAGATCTCTGAAGAAGCCAGAGATTGAATAGAGGAAGGCAAAAAACCTACACTTTGTTCTTATTCTTCTACCCTTGCTCCAGTCCAACAACAAATCATCTTCCCCAAAAAAGCCTTTGTCCTCTTATGTCTCACTGTAACTGTTGTGTTGTTACGTGTTGTTAAGTATAGTAAATCCATGAAGGTGGCTCTGGAAGCCCTGGCACTTCTGCATCAGTCTGGTTTCCCTTGTATTTGTGTTGCAATAGAAAGCAGAAATCACAGAAAGTGCTCAGATCTTTTTTTTTAAAAACTGACAGAAACTTCAGTGTCTGATGTCAGTGAGATGTAGCTTCAGCTATTCCAGGGACATTGTAAGCCCTGCATATGTTCCTTGTACTTGTCTGCTCAGATATTCTTGAAGTTTCATGGTTTCTGAGACCTTCATAGCGTGTACCTTGCTAACTCCTTTGCAGAGCTGTGGGGAATATGTGTAAGGAGTTGCAGTCATAAACAAATGCAGTGTATTTTCTCCACCTTCACTGATGGGTTGGGTAGCCTCTGTTTTTGATGAAAAACATCTTTGCTTACCACAAAGTAGCAGAAATTCCTTTAAGTCATACTTCTAGGTTGCATTGTGATGACTTATTGCTATGCCCCTGTCTGTGACTGAGCAGTTCATTCCTTAAAGAGTTCTGAGTAAAGCTATTGGGAAAGAAAACAGATAAAGTAGTTTAAAAAAAAAACAGATAAAGTGCCTGGAGACAAAAAGGACCACTTGATATCCCAACTTCGTCTTGTTCCTCTTGAGTTTTTCTCTGCCAAGATATTTGGAGAATATCAAGGGTAAAGAGCTTTTCCAGGACAGATTCTACAATGTTTTCAGTAATGTCATTAAAATGCAGAAACAGAAACTTTGCTTCCTATGTCTGTATTTTCTCTGTTGTTCAGAGAAGATAATTTACAGCAGTATTGCTGCTCAGAGAAGATGGTTGATAATTGATAGTTGAGGTTCTACTAAAAACATGCCACAGAAGTTTCACAAAATGTGATATTGTTTACATGTGAGAGTTAAAGTTTCTTTCAGTTTATTATTCCTTAATTAGTACTTACAAGTATGATTTTCCTTTTATATAAATTGCATACCTGCTTTTTTTCTTGCTGTTGTAATGTTTTTATGTTCTTACTGCCGTTTGGAGGGCTAATAGATAAAATTTCCCTGCTCTGTTCTTGCAATGTGAAAGACTGGGAAAAAAACAGATATATTGCTGGACTTTGAATGTGACTCTGAGATGCCAAAAATTACAGTGCTTAAGAAGTAATGAGGGAAACATCAAGAAAATTACCTGATTTTGCTGAGATTTACAGGTTGTTAGTAAAGATGTTATACTTTTATACAAGAAAAATCTAAACATTTATGCTGCAATACGGAAAGATTTTAGTACAGTAATAGTAATTCTATGATGGCCTTAGGATGTAAACATTAACTGAAATGGAAACCTTATTCTGAATATGCCCCAGAAAGCAATCAATTCAATTTTTTTAATATAAAATGACTATTATTAAAATTTTCATTGGAATGCTCAGTAAACTTCTTGAATACTCTGAGTATCTCTGATTTTTAGAGTTTCTGAGGCCCTTCAGTTTCAGAAAGTTTCTGTTTTCAGGTTGGTTTCAAATACTGTAGGGAATAAGGTAATGTGTAACTGTATTACTTTTTAAAACTTTATTTTTCTCCTGGTTCTTTCATGAATTCTATGAACTATGAATGGTGGGATTGGAAAGAATTATTTTCTGGATATCTATTAAGCATAATTATTGGCAAGTAGTAATGCTGCAGTAAAATCTCATTTTGCCAAAAGGATCTTCCTATCATAAAGTATTCAGAGAAATCAGCTGCAGGGGGCATGGGTATCAAGAGTAAGAAGTGAAATTAAACAAGAGAAATGGAGCTGAATGAAGTAAGTGAAAAACCCAGTATGATTTACAAGGTGCACTTTAGCTATTGCAAACTGCAATTCTGTAGAACAGCAGTTCTGTATGTTCACAGAAAAAGTGTTAGAGATCACAGTCTTCGGGAATTGTGGAGATCATTGCTGCTGACAGCCATTTGCAGGTTTGGGATGGTGGGATGCATTTTATAAAATTGGATTTCTGGTGTTACCCTTCCTTTAGTTGTTTTGTTTATCCCACAGTTAAAGTTCAGGTTGTGGTTTGTTTTTTCTCTTCAGTCTTGCCGGTTGAAGCTCCCTTCCCAAGCACTCTCGGAATCTTACGGATTTTCCTAAGCGACACACAAACCATTTAATGAGTAGTTCTTTGCCATTGATAGGCAGCTTTGTTTGTCAGTGTTCCCCCTTAGAACAGAATCATAGACTCATTTATGCTGGAAAAGACCTCTAAGATGTTCTACTCCAACCATTAATTTTTGATACTCTTGTACTTTTTTGTGTGTTTTTCATCTCTCTGCTCTTGTGAGCGTATGGCTGTGTTTTTATACTCATGAAGATAGAGATGTGTGGATGACCATGACTGCACAGAACGTTGAGGATTTTTGGGAATATAATTAAGGCCATTAAGTTGCTTTTCTGTGTTGTATATTCCTGGTTATGCTTTTGACACTCTTACTTTTCTTGGTTGTAGATTGGACTTGGCAGACAGTTCCAAGCAGATTCTGTTCCTCACGGCTGATGGGATAACTGACCACTGCATCAATGAACAGAAATTCCTTGAGATGACATAGAGAGGGGCATCCAGGACAATGGTGCAGAAAAAGAAAACCTGCTCTCGGCTACTTGACTATCTTGTGATCATTGGAGCCAGGTAAGGTAAAACAGTCCAACAGAGCTTTTGCTTGGGCAGTAGAGGGGGGATAAATAGCCTTGCATCCACTGGTGAGACCTTGCCTGACGCTCAGGAAGTGCTGTCTGAAGTGTGTGCAGAGTGCTCCCCTGAGGGGAGCACCTACTTGAGCCAGGGCACTTCTTGAAAGATACTAGTGCAATCAAAGTTTTTAAATGTGTGGTCTTCAGACTTCTTTTCAAGGATCTGAAAAGGGTGACTAAAAAAAGCTAATTTATCTATCACTCTCTGGTAGTCTGTGTATCTGAACTTTGCTTCTGCTAGCATCAGGACAGAGGGATTCACAAATTGGAAACACTGAAAGCTAAATGCAAGTACAAGACAAGTTTTCTACTACTTTTATTACTAGTAATGTACTACTAGTAGAAAAATGCTACTTATCTAGCTTTTGAAATGTAGTCTGTAAACTCAGTTTAGAAAAAAATCTGGAACTTGCTTTACTTGGCTGTTTCTCCCTCTAATACTTATTTATCCTCATAGGAATGACATGAATGCTTTCTGGTTTTAAATTGTTATTAATAGATAAAATGTTATGCATATTTACTTAAAGCACATATGAAATGAAGGGTTGATGTGTTCTGTTTGTCAAACATATAGGTGCTCAGTAAATGTTATTTTTTCCTTATTCAAAGTTTATGCAGTAGCTTTCTGCAAATTCTATGTAATGGGTGTATGCCAAAGTCTATTTTGGTTTCACTTCTAAATATCAGAGGTTCATGTGCATCAGCTTGTTGCTGTACCTCTTGCTTTCTTTTCAGAATACTTTGAATGCAATGTTTAAATAGGCTGAGTGGAGGAAATTACATAATCCTGACTACTAGTTTTTTTATTATTGCATTTTACGGACAGAACACTGGAACAGTTTAATACTTCTTACTGTCTGTAGAAAAACAACCAAATTTTCTGTATGTGTGTCACCAACTAGGAAGAGGAGCTAGAAATGTTGGCTGCCTCCTCCAGTGAAGCTTATGGTATCTGATGCTCTCACTTAGAAATTTGCTACTATCGCTTCTGGACTCCTACAGTTCTCTTGCTTTTTGCCATCCCATGCTGGTTAGACTGATACTGCTCAGAGGTGCTGTCTCATTTGGCACTTTGGCAAATGACTATGATGAGAGATGGAGCTGGCTGAAGTAGCTTCTCCTACAAAGCCATTAGGAGCTCCATGTGGCCTTTATTGTTACAACTTGTTATCCACTGTGCACAAAGTGCAATGCTTTTTGGGGCTTCTAGGTTCAAACTTTCTCCATGTCTGAGAAAACTCTGTTCTTGTAGCTAACATTACAGCAAAGATGTGAAATGGTGATACCTGCACTCGTACTTTGTTGATGTCATTTTTTGGACCATTTGCTGCCAAATGACTATCTAGACTGTCTAGATAGTACCAGCATTATTTGACATTTCTTTTTAGGCAGATGATGCATTAATTGTGTCCATTAACATATAAAAGCATTCTAGTGTTTCTTTTTTTTTTCATACAGTATTTCAGTATCTAACTCTGCAGGTAGTATAAATCTTTTTACCAGTTTTATTATGAAAGCATTTTTCCTTGTTTTAAATAAAATATTAGTTTGGAAGAATTAGTCAGCAGAGCCATTTACACCAGTGATTTTCTTTTGTAAATTATGAGCATTCTATTACTACTTGTTTGAGTACATCTCATATATGAAAAAAGCAAGTGTCATTTGTATTTTGAAATAGTCAAAAGCATAATATCTTGGAAGAATCTAGTGGAAAATTAGGAAACAACAGTATTGCCTTTCTGTCTTCATGTTTCTGTAGTGATTTGTGGTACAAAGATTAGTGAGTCACAGTGGTAAATAGCTGTGCATGTTACCATAGAGTTTTTATATAAATTACACTCTAAATTCCAATCTGAAAATCAAACACATATGTTTGTGTGGTTGCTAGAACTTTTTAATGAAAATGTTTTTAGGATGGGGTCCATATCACTCCACTGTTTATCTGAGTTCTTCCCTTGTAAATTCTTGTTTTCCCAGTTAAGAATTGATACTGGATTATCTAATTTAATTTTGCATCTTGTTCATAAATGGCTGAAATCTAGGAGCTTTTCCTCTGACTGTGTATTTGGAGAGGGACAGTATGTTTCCTACCAAAGTGTCGCCCAGAAACCTGTGCAGTTAAATTAATTTTGAAAATCAAAGTCAGAGCAACATGACAATACAGTGTTCTCCTGGGAACTACATATTCCTGGAAGGCCTTTTCTTAATCAGATTTGAACAGGCTCCTTGTTAATGATTGTAGAAGACTTAGACTCCTTTACTTAACCTTTCTGCCTTATGCTGCTGAGTGAGCTTTGTGGCTAGTGGCTGAGAAGCTGCACTTTCCCTGGATAGTAGGGAAGAGAGGAAACAAATATGAAGCTGAGTCCACAGGCTCCTGACACATTAATAGGAAGTTCCCAGAAATATTTATTATTAGTCAACTATGTCTGGGTTTTTTTTGTTTGTTTCTTTGGTAGGCACCCAAGCAGCGATAGTGTTGCTCAGACTCCTGAACTGCTGCGGCGTTACCCTCTGGAAGACCACGCAGACTTTCCTCTCCCACCCGACGTCGTGTTCTTCTGCCAGCCAGAAGGATGCCTGAGCGTGCGGCAAAAGCGCATGAGCTTCCGTGATGACACCTCCTTCGTCTTCACCCTCACAGACAAAGATACGGGGGTCACTCGCTATGGAATCTGCGTCAACTTCTACCGCTCCTTCCAGAAGCGGGTACCCAAGGAGAAGGGAGAAGGCACGGGGGGACATCGAGCTCGAGAGGGACAGAAGATCCCTAAATCTGGGGATGTGTCAGCACCCCAAGAGGAAGTGGGCACTGAGAGTTCAGAGAGCGGTTCTTCGCTGCAGGCTCCCAGTGCAGAGTCTACCCCTGACGTGAATCGATCCCCGCGCAGTAAGCGCCTGGCCAAAGGCAGCCATCGCTCTCGGAACAGCACTCTGACTTCTCTGTGCATCCTTAGTCATTATCCCTTCTTTTCCACCTTCCGTGAGTGTCTCTACACCCTCAAGAGACTTGTGGACTGCTGTAGTGAGAGACTGTTGGGCAAGAAGTTGGGGATTCCACGTGGGGTGCAGAGGTACGTTGAGAGGGAAGAGCTTTTTCCTCCTAGTGTTTGTGTTCAGTGCTGCAGTTTATTTACATGGTGAATTGTGGCTGCAGATGTGGTTGCAGAAGCAGCCAGAGACCAAGGGTTGGCCTTTTTCACTGTTTTAACCCAGGTTCACAGTAGGAAAAGGAAATTTTTATAACAATTTCTTTAAAACTTCTCTCTCTGATTCTGTAATCTGGTATAATTTTCATTTTTGATGCTCCTAAGGAGGCACTACCCTTCTGACCACTGAAGCTGAGTGCTGACTGCTGTTACCGTTGCTTTGGCATTTAAGCTCTGTGGCAGTATATGTCAGGACTGATTCTCTGGGAAATTAGAAGCAGCCAAGAAATAACAGAGAGAATTTCCACTTGGGGCAGGAGGGAAATGATGAAAATGTGCTTAACAAGCTTATGAAACAGTCTGAACTTCAGCGTGGGAGAGAAAAGACTAGAGAAGCAGGATCAGCTGAAATAGGTCAAAGTACAATATTTGAAGGAGAGAGGGAGGAGAGGTAGAAAACATAGTCGTCTAGGAAACATGGGAATGGTTGTTGGTAACAGCAAATTGACAGGAACTTGGTGTATATTTAATACAATGGAGTAAACATAATCTATCTGCTGTTACAGTGTGGAGTATGTAACAAAAGCAGTTGCACTGTAGGGTATGGAAGGAACAATGTTTCATGTATTCCATATATCTGTGCTGCTGTGCCTGACATCTCCATTCCAGGATGGTGTTTTCCTGTCCAATGTACTAGTTGAATAGAAAAAGTATGAAATGAATCTCTGGAGAAGCAGAGGATTATCTCAACAGTTTGAGGGACTGCACTGTGAGATTGTACATAATGTGAGTTAAGTAGCTTGGTACACTCCAAATTAAACTTGTCAAAAGCAAAAAATGACAGGATTATAATTATGATAACTTTTATCTTTATAAGCTCTTTACATTTTGTGTGAAATGGAAAATGTGTCCTACTCATGGAGCCCTGGCCTGCTTCTTGGGCTACTGCCCTGGAATATTTCTAGGAGAGTGTTCTGGGCTAGTATGACTGATTCCTGCATTAGCAAATTAATCACTTGAATCTACTGATGGAGAATAAATTATTTTGTCAGAGCAAAACTTCTCCTCCCAGTGGAAGTATGTGTTAAGGAATGTTATTTTGTCACTTGGTTTAGCCTGATAATTCTTGAGGAAAAAATACCCCACTGAATTTCATGATTTTCCTCAATTTGGTGTTTAAATGACGTGTGGTATTTGAAAAATTTGCTCTTATTGGACATAATTCTTAAAGAGAATAATTGAGTGATGGATGAGGATGGCAAGAGAAGGAATATTGAGCATACATCTCTGGGAAGAGTAAAGCAGCAGGTTTGAATTACCATGTGGTGACATGGAAAACTAGAATTGTTTTGAAGTGGTAGCAGAATAAAGGTGAAACTGAATCCTTACAGCTGGCAAAAGGTGGAGCTTACCTCTTGGAAGCCTAATGTGCCTGACAAGTAGCTAAAGCAAGAGTGGATGATGAGAAGCATCACAGTTCCTGAGAGCTGTATCATGTACTCAGTCTAATCTCAAACTCCCCTTATTTTGAGCCATCCAAGTGTTTATCAATTATTCTTTGTGAAGCCTCCAGTGTCATAATATTTTTTTCCTTTTCTTTATTTTTTTTTAAAGTTGTGAACTGTAAGATAGAACCTCCAGTTTGAACCCATAGCTTTCTAAGGGCTCAAGATATTTATCAGGCTGAAGTTATTTGGGAAGGTGCTACAGGGTAAAGGGCTGAAGTGAACAAGACTCTGTGGTTCCCTTCTCAGATCCAGGTCTGAGTTTTGAAGCTCTGAAGGCCCTGAGCAATGCTGTACATGCTTTTTGGCCAGCCTATGAGCTACAGTTCTTCAATTGGCATCTTAGGGTCTGGAAAACTTGCTGGCTATTTTGCTCAGGTACCTAATTTTTTTCCACAGCTTTCAGAGATTTAGCTGTAATAGATCCAATTTTCCTATGGGTTATTCAGCTCTTAAGAATGATACTGGGCAGTTTAGAACAGAATGATGAAAGGTATTTTATCATGCCAAAATATCTAGGAGATCTTGGATGTGGTATTTTTATTATCTTAGTTTTCATTCCTATTCTAGCAAAGGTTTGTAGACTGCTAGAAGCAGAGTCCTGCAGTCAATCTGCTACAGTTCTGGATGAGACAGGAGAGTATCCTGTGTGCCCACTGAATTTCGGGCAGGAGGGTAATGAGAGTTCTTCAGAGATCTGGACCTGACTGAATCCTTTAAATGTGTGAATGAAGTCTGAAGTGGCATATTTGTGTGGATTCCTGCCACAGAGAGATTTATTCTTCCTCACATTGTGAGTTATGTCAGGAAACTTAAATGCCTATCTTCCATTCCTTTGTGTGACCAAATGCTTATGAGTTGACTCTTCTAGTCCTTGTCGGATCTACCCTTTCTCTGGAAGAGCCTTGCGGAAAGGCTGTCAAGTGAAGTTCTTGGAGTGTTAATCTTGGCGTTCTCCCTGTCCAGGGATACAATGTGGCGGATTTTCACAGGCTCCCTCCTGGTGGAAGAAAAGTCTAGCGCCTTGCTTCATGACTTGCGGGAGATCGAGGCTTGGATATACCGCCTGCTCCGCTCACCCATGCCCGTTGCTGGGCAGAAGCGGGTGGATGTGGAAGTGTTGCCACACGAGTTACAGCCAGCTTTGACCTTTGCTCTTCCTGATCCATCCCGCTTCACTTTGGTGGATTTTCCATTACATCTGCCTTTGGAGTTACTGGGAGTGGATGCTTGCCTGCAGGTGCTGACCTGCATCCTTCTGGAGCACAAGGTAAGGAGGGACAAGGTGATCTTTGGTGAGTATGTAGGAAGTTCTGCCCTCTTTCAAACCAGGGTAGACTGGATATGTAGAACAGCTGTCTCTCTGCACTGGCTGGAATGAATTTTGTGTGTGGAGAATGGGGGGAATAAATAGCTTCTTCTGAAGTTCCTGTTTTGAAGAGTTCTGTTCCCCCTCAAAAAAAACACCCAAAGCTTGTTTTCAGACAGATTGATGGAGGGTTACCAGTTCACAGCCATCAAATTTGAGTCTGCAGAGATCACAAAATCTGTGGTCTTTTTATACACCTGAGGGGAGTATTAGAAGTGAATGGTTGCTGCAGTGCTAATGGGAGTTTCTTGATTGCAGGTTGTATTGCAGTCCCGAGATTATAATGCACTTTCAATGTCTGTGATGGCCTTTGTGGCCATGATCTACCCATTAGAGTACATGTTCCCAGTGATCCCTCTGCTTCCCACCTGCATGGCCTCTGCAGAACAGGTACATATTTTTCCTTTATTGGTCTTTCACAAAAGATGTTTCTGTGATGTCTAAAACTCAGTTAGTTGTAGTCCTTTTTTTATTCACTGTCTTCTCAGAGATTATCAAAGTCTGCCTTGCAAAGAACATTGCTTGAGAGTGACTATTTAAATCATAGGTAACACCACTTATGTGGGATATCTTCAGAGTGAAGATACTCAGTGAATAGAATGATTCAAAGCAGTAGTTCACAAACAATGGCTGAACGACCATAGATTGACAATATTATGATGATATTTACCCCCTCCCTCCTCAAAACTGAGTATTAAAGTTTGTTGAGGAGGGTCCAGAGCAATATTTAAGGATGCTTGAGGGCTCTTTGATTCAGAGTTCAGAAACTATTGCCTGCAATCTCAGAAATATGAAGTGTTGTGTTACTTCAGCTGGGAGCCTGGGTTTTGCCATTAGTCAGCTCTTTGCAGGAACTCATTATTCTGCTTGGAAAGATAGAATTCAGACCATATTATGACTTCGGTGCTATCCTGATGATATCCTGATGCTGCAGGTTTGTTCTTGTACCCCTCCTTGGAGGTGGCCAACAGTTCTAGATTAAAAGAATAAATTAGCCTCCCAAGCCACTGGTCTCAAGCTGCTATGTGCCTGGTTGATTCAAACCTTTTTCCTCTGCTCATTCCCTTGTCATGAGCAACCTGAATTTCCCCATAGGTTTTTCACATTCATCTGAAAAAATGTGTCTATCTTGTACTTCTTAGAGATGTTATTATTTTGAAACCAAATTACTACTACAGGCATAAGGGTAAAGTCCTTGTATGTGACTATTTGCAATGGCACAGACTCAGTTTGAGCTGAGTATGTATTCATCCATGACTTCCTGCTTTTCAACTTAGGCTCTTACTATGAACATTTGTTTTTTTTTTATGGTCCATAACAGACATGGCAAACTGTTTCTGAAGAGCCATGTAGCCATATAAATTATGTCCTGGGTGGGAGTGGGGCATGGAACATGGGAGATGGAAATGTATTTTCTCCTAGGTGAAAATTGAGGCTTTCTGTGTGGGGGATTTTATTAACTTTTTTTTTTGTCTTTTTTTTTTTTTTTAATACTTCCATTGTACAGTATTAATTACTTATTTATCAATGCCTTTTGTGTTGTCTACTCTGCTATAAACATACTGTAGTCAATAAATAAATATTTGGGAAGAACATGGTGATATCAAATGCAGATCTTGTCCTTAGTAAAGTCTGTCTTTCTCTCAGTTGCTTCTAGCCCCTACACCTTATATCATTGGTGTTCCAGCAAGTTTCTTCCTTTACAAACTGGATTTTAAAATGCCTGATGATGTATGGCTTATTGACCTGGATACCAATAGGGTAAGTGGCACCCGTAAGAACTGGTGTCTGTTTCCAGGAACTGTGTAGTGTCACTAGTGTATTCACTGAGAATTTAGTAATGTCTGCCCTCAGACTGCCTTTGCTACGTCCATTTTAAACTTTAGGATTCCATTCCTTGTTGTGTCTCAAGGTCCCCATGTCTTTTGCATTTGGCATCATTTTTCAGTTAATTGATTTGACTCTATCATTAGAAGGTAAATCTTCAACCAAATGATAGAACTTTCTTCTTGACTTATTGTCAGACTGTGTTTACAGCCCTACCTAAGAAATCCAGTCTGTTAAGAGTCTTCCCATTCAAGTGGGGCTATGTGTCTCACTTTCTACAAGGGTATGAGCAAGGCTAATTCAAGGAAAATGTGTGTAACATCATCTACGTGATGGAAAGTGTGGGTCAATTAAAATTTCTCTTTTTTGTGGTAAATGATAAAGTAACTCAACTGTTTATTATATTGTAAACAGTAACAACCATAAAGAAGTGAAAAGCAGTTGTCTGTGTCTGAGAATGTGGGGGGTTTTTTAATTCTTAATTTACTTTTGTGTTTTATTCCTTGGTGTCTGGAGTGATCTTGGTGCTGGAGATTCAGAGGGTTCTGTTTTGGAAGTGACTACACCTGGAGAATTTTTAGTGTGTTGTTGTGCTTTATTCCAGGTGATTGTTCCCACAAATGCAGAATCATTGCCAGCACTGCCAGAACCAGAGGCTTCAGAGCTGAAAAAGCATCTGAAACAGGTAATGTGCACTTTGTGGAAAGGACTCTGATTCAGTAGAACGTAGCATATGTAGTGTTGCCCAGCTCTTCTGCTATAGTGGATAAGAATGGAAGTCAGTGAATGTAAAGCTGAAATGTCCCTGTACTCAACAGATGGTTTTTTATTTTTACTGTTGTTTGGGGCTAACTTGTTTCCAGTTGATGCAGAAAGTTCCAGATTCCTCCTTTACGTTTGCCATATGGGCTTTAAACTCTGACTTGATCCATCAAGCTATGATCATCTTTGTTTCCCCTCCATTCACAGATCTGTGTGTGAAGTGTCAGTCTCTCCTCTCAGGTCCTGCTAAGCCATTAATCAGCTTGGGTCATCCTGGCTGATCGTGTCAAGCAGGTTTTATCTCTTTATTTCTGTTTTCCTTATGCACGCTGCATGCAGTATCTAAAGGTAAAGTGTGTACTAATGTGATGAGGTTTGCTCTTTCTCTTTCCTCATAGACAAGGAGAGGAAAGTGTGTAACCTCTCTGATATCCTGGTACCTGCTGTCAGCACAGATGGAAGTGATGTGTTGCCTGGAGTTTTGTTAGATCAGCCTTCCCCCTACTGCTGCCTCACCCCCTTGCAATTTCAGGCACTATTTAGCAAAACTTTCTCACTACTGCAAAGGCAAACTTGAGTATCAGAAGAACAAGTTGCAATTTTTATCAAGACAAATTTAAAATTCTCAGAGTGTTCACCCAAGGTCAGCTTACATCCCCTGTGTATGGACAGTGTCATTAAGGGTTTGCCATTGGCAGAGGGGTACTGCTGGTACGAAGTAGACAAACTGTGGTCCACATTACTAACATTAACACTTCTGTGTGCCTTTGCATCTTAGAGTCAATAAATGAATTTCAGGATATCTGATTTTAAACTGTTGTAGAAAGTTCTTAGCTGCATCATTAAGGACAACAGGCTTGACTGTTTCTAAAGTGGCCAGATATGAATGTTTGGGGGTGGGGCAGTCACACCTCTTTCCTAAGATGTGTCTATTTTGTGGTCCCTTTTGTTTTCCTCTCATTCGTGATATTTGGTAGTAATAGATATTTTTTTTTCCTTCCATCTGTTTCTCTGTGGTCATGTGTTCGTCTTGGCTCTGATGGGCTGCTGTGGTGTTATCATATGATCTTCCATCTTGCCTCCAGTGTCTGGTTAGCATGACTGCAATCACTCAGAAACAGCTGCTCACTCCTGACAACAAGGTTCTTTATTTTATTCTTTTCCCCTCGATTTTCCATTTTACCTTTTTCCTTTGGAGTATGTTTTATTTGTTTCTTTCTTTGTTTTGGTTTTATTTATTAATTTATTTTTTAAATTAAAAGATGATGCCTTGGTGGGCAAATGGGATAAATGAGGAAGATTTAGGATAGGTTTAGGAGACCTGGTCTGGGTGTCCAGGACTGATTCACCACTTGTGCTGCTCCTTGAAGACTTTATGAGTGTTGAAGAGGTAGCTTTATGGACAGATGAAGACTTCATTCAAATGGAAAATGGAGGTTTTCAGGGATACAAGCAGATGTTTGTGTAGAGGTGTCTCAAATTACTGGTCGAATAGCCACCTTTAAGGGCAAGTTTCAAGGCCTCTAGTTCCCAAGATGTATTCAAATCACACATGAAAATAACTCTACAAGCAGTAGAGTGCAGTGCCGTTCTACTAGTGGTTCAGTTAGGACTCTGTTTTCATGTCATGAATGATCTAGCAAAGTGGAATTCTGTGCTACTCCTTGACTGGTTCCAGGACTGTTTCAGCACTGAGGAGATCATTTTGACAATCAACATAAAGGAGGGCCTAGAGATACTTGTTGACTCAGCATGGAGGTGGTTTAAGACAAATTAATGGAGCATGCATAATTGTTGCAATTGCCTAGAGGGCTGGGTAGCTCTGATCTTTTGTTCCTTAAATAACTGTTCTTGCTGAATGTGTGCATAATGTCCTTCAATAGGCCCTGGCCAGCATGAGCCTGAATACTCAGCCCATTCTTAATCTAGAGAAGTTTCATGAGGGGCAGGAGGTGCCTCTGCTGCTGGGAAGACCACAGAATGATTTGCAGTCTACTCCCTCCACAGAATTCAACCCTTTGATCTATGGAAACGATGTGGACTCTGTCGATGTGGCTACCAGGTAAGGCTTAACAGGAAGATAGCATTGAGTCTTCATAAAAGTTTGCACTTGAGGGCAGTATAAACATTTGTGTGAGTGAAACAGCATCTGTCAGGTACTGTTTTAGATTTTACTCGACATCATGTGGGGAAAAATAGCAGTAATCACAGTGTTTATCTCATATCTGTTACCTGCATGAACATAACTGTATCTTGAGGGGGTGTTTTACTTGCATTTTCCTATAGATCATCCACTTTACCTGGATTTGTCAGTCTGTATCCTCATCTTAAATCAAAAGAAAAAAATACAGAAAAAAAAAAGCTGGGGACTTATTTGTTACCTCAGCTAGTAGAAATGAGAATGATATCCTTCTCTGAATGGGTGTTTGTGTTAAGATGGTGAATTAGAACAAAGTGGTTTCTTGGGTCTTGGTTTGTTTGGATTTTTCTTTTATTTTTTGCAAGACAGCTGTTTTCTAAGAAGAGTTAGGTTACCATTCTTCAAAGACTTGAAACATTGTCTATGGCATGCCTTTTAAGGGTCCTCTTTGTACTTTTTTATTATGCGCTGTGTTTTCATCTCATATATATTGTTCTCTGCTTCTTTTTAGGGTTGCTATGGTGAGATTCTTCAACTCACCAAATGTTTTGCAAGGATTCCAAATGCATACTCGCACTCTTCGTCTCTTCCCACGACCAGTGGTGGCCTTCCAGGCAAATTCTTTCCTTGCCTCTAGGCCGAAGCAAACGCCTTTTGCAGATAAGCTTTCCAGAACGCAGGCAGTAGAATACTTTGGAGAATGGTCACTCAACCCTACTAATTATGCTTTCCAAAGAATTCATAACAGTAAGTGTTGGTCTTGCCTTTCCTGCACTTGGATATAATGCAGGAATTTAAAAACCAGGCATTCTGGGGAAGGGTTTAATTTTATACCATATTTGTCCTGCTGGGGAGGAAAATCTAGTTCAAGGAATATTTTTCTCTTTTTATGTATGGCCTCATGGGTTTCTCCCAACTTAGCCCTGCTATTGGCGAGTTGCTCCTTCAATTAATTTTTCCTCTTGTTTGATTATGGAGAAGTCATGTAGGCTTCTTAAAGACTGTCCTTTTGTGCAATACCCAGTAGAGGGTAGCGTCACTGTGCATGAAGCCTTTGACACCAGTAAATGAGTTTGATTAACTCTCTCGGTTTTTTTGTGCAGACATGTTTGACCCAGCCCTAATTGGTGACAAACCCAAGTGGTATGCTCACCAGCTGCAACCCATCCACTATCGAGTCTATGACACCAATTCACAGCTGGCTGAAGCCCTGAATGTCCCAGCAGAGAAAGAAACAGATTCTGATCCCACTGATGACAGGTTAGTGGGGAACATGTCCGTAGTCACATGAGAGTTATTTCAGATTGCTGGACTTCTCCCACTTCTCATTTGCAGCCTTTTCCTGTAGCCTGCCAGGCTGTTGTTTTATTTTTTGTCTGGGCAGAATACTGACACTGAAGTAAATTTTCTCGCTGCTCTGTTATCACAGCAAACCTCTTAACCCTTTGCTAGTGTATTCATTTAATGCGATTCTCCATCCTTATTTTCCGGTTTTCTTTTGCTACCTGTATGCCACTTGACATTTGTCATTTCCTCACACCCTAATTCTCTTCTCCTCTCTTCTACGCTATTCTTTCTCTGGTTATTTCTGTCACTGTACCACAAATACTCCCACCCATCCTACTGCTCTTTCTAATCTCTGTTCCCTATCCATAGTTACGCAAAGCTTGTTAGTACTACCCACTGCCTGTGACCACCTTGTGTGTTCAGTAAAATGAAAGGAGACTTTATATAGTAGCTTTTGGCCATATTTCTTGGAGTTTTGTGTCCAGTTTTATTCCTTTTCATTCCTTGCTGGTTTGTGAGATCTTTCAGCCTTGGACTTGCACATATTTTGCATTTTACACAGCACCAGTGGTCCTAACAGAATGGGATTTATCACTAGTGTAAAAAGAAAACGCTTTTACTTGTGATTCCCAGTTCCCTTGAAGTTGTCCTACATAAACTCATGTGTTTTGTGAATTAATACACTATTCTCTACTCACTTATGTTTGACCTCATTAACTTTGCTAAGAGATTTTAAATGTCTTCCCATAACTCTTCACATATGTGGAAGTTAAGTTTTTTGCTCTTCCTTTTCATGAAGCTGGCCTCTGGAATTTGTTTACAGCTACTATAATATGAGATTTTTAGGAGGTCCATGAGAACAATGCTGATTCACATCCTTAAAGTGTCAGAGCCTGCTATTGCTTTGATGCTGCCACTCATCTCTCTCTCTCACCTGTTGTGGCAGTGGCAGTGACAGTGTCGACTATGACGATTCAAGTTCCTCCTACTCCTCTCTTGGTGACTTTGTCAGTGAGATGATGAAATGTGACATTAATGGTGATACCCCAAGTGAGTAACTTTTGCTTTTACTTTCCCAAGGTCCACATAGGTTCTAGTTCCCAATTAATCTGCAGCACTTTGGGAAAAAGGCCTCCCCTAAATCCCTGAATCAGAACAAAGTATTGTTCCATTGTGGTTTTGCTCTGAGGTAAAAGTGTGTGGGTAGACTGAAAAAGGACATTTCTCCTGCTTATAAACAACTTCTTCCAAAGGACACTGTGAAGAGGAAGAACAGAAATAGGTGCTGCTGAACAAAACTGGTTCACTAGATCTGGAAACAACCTGCTGCTGCCAGTAGTAAATACTGTGCAATATGGACAGCAGAGTGTGAGCTCCCTCCTGCCCCTGCATGTTGGTCTTCAGTGCTAGCTTTTATTCTATCCTAGTGGGGGCAGAAAAATGCATTCCCTGTGGTTTATATGGAAGCTACATATAAGCTTCATATATAAGCTGTTACATATAACAAAGCCACTCACTTTGTTCAATAAAATAAATCTAGGAGTCCCAAAACATTTCCCACATCCTAAGGACAAGAGGTAATAATCATAAGCTGTAACAAAAGAAACTCTACTTGGACATAAGGAAAAGAACTTAATGCTTATTGTACTTGAAGAAGTTCCCAGAATCACTGGAGAATGTCAAGCCCTTCAAAACTTTCAAAAATTCAGTGGGACAAAGCCCTGAGTAACTTGCTTTAATTTTGAAGGTGCTTCTGCTTTGAGGAGAGAATTGGAATGGATGACTTCCAAAAGCCCTTTACAACCTAAATTTTTATGCAGGTTGATTCTGTTGAGCAGTCCTCATCTTCTAGGGAGAGTTTGTTAGATGGGCAAAAGGCTGAGGAAGACAATGTTGTTTAATGAATAATGATGTGTTTGCAGACGTTGACCCCCTGACTCATGCAGCCCTTGGTGATGCTAGTGAAGTGGAATTTGATGATTTTCAAGAATATTCAGGGGATCCTGATGAACAGACCATGGACAGTGAGAATTCCCAAGAGAATAACCAGCCTCGTTCAAGTTCCAGTACTACAGCCAGTAGCAGCCCCAGCACTGTCATCCATGGAGTGAATCATGTGTGTACTGAGATGAGTTCAGCCTCAAGATCAGCGTATTAGGATATAAAGAATGGGAGAATACAAGTGGTTCTTTCTGAGAAGGGCAAAAACTAATAGGACTGTGACACCATGCACAGATTAAATTGCATGCTCACCCTGGACTTTCTGAGCAAGGTGGGGTTTGCTGGTACCCTTATGCTGGGATAGACCATTCCTGTACAAAGAGTTCCAGTGCATTGAAAAATGCAGCATTAGCAGGGAGAAATGGTCCAGGTTGGGATTGCAGGAACTGCTTTTACAGAGTATGGAAAGACCTGATGTCTTTAGAGGAACAGAGAGTGGGGTGGGGAAACTCACAAATTTGTGGTCTTTTAAGAAGAATGGGAACATGGTAATGGAAAGCCATTATCCTGAGCTAACATTAGTCAGAGCTGTTTTAAAGGAGAATAAGTCCCTAGAACAATGCACAAATACTGCAGTGTATATAAAATCCTAGTTTAGAGACACAGATGGTGGGGATGTGGTGGGGCCCCCTTAGCAAGCAGCAAGGACTGTGCAGATTTCCCAGTTTGAAATAATTGTTCTTGTCCTGCCCTTCAGTTGTATGTATCGCAAATTAGCGAACAGATCAATGATTTGACTGGTCCACAGGAGGCAGCAGACTCAGCAGAAATAGAAGAGAAGTTGGCTGCTGGATTTTCAAACCATCTCTCTTCCTTGCCACTGCAAGCAAGCTTTCCCAAGATAAGCTTGGATCGTCGTGAGAGTGACATCGCAGCTGGCAGCATGAGCTCCTCAGAAGGGGTGGTGAGGAAGCGGGAGTATGACAATCCGTACTTTGAACCACAGTATGGTTTTCCTACGGAGGATGAAGATGATGAGCAGGAAGAGAGCTACACCCCAAGATTTAACCAGAATCTCAATGGAAGCAGGCGAGTCCTCCTTGTCTCCTGCCCTTCTGTACAGCACTTCTGGGGTTTCTGTCTGCTTCATGTAGTTTAGCATTCATGCACTCAAATGTCTTTGGCACCTGAGATATATTGTTGATCACTTTCATTTAATATTGAAATTCTGTCAACCCTTCTGGTTTGAATAAAAGCACTTGCTTAGTCCCTCAGTTCCTTACTTTTATGTAAGTTGTAGAAGCTATGAGAATTAACGGCTCTTTGTAGAACATTCTGCTATATCATGTACTGATTCTGGAAACTGTTTTGGTAAATCTTTGTCTTCTGGGGGAAGGATACTGCAATTATTTGTTGCAACGGGTTTTTTGTTACTCTTTTCAAACCAGAACCCTTTCACCTGCAAGTCTGCCAACACCCTTTTGTAGACAAGTTTTCAGCATGTCATGAAAGGCTATAAAAGCCTGAATGTAGAGATGTTTCAGTTATTTTTTTTCTTTTCCTTGTTTGTTTGGGTGGTTTTTTTCTTTCCCAGAAGGTGCCGGTAGTGTGGTGAAAACTGGTGGGAAGGAGACCAGCATCAGTCTCCCACAACCATACAATGTGTTGGGGTGGGAAGGGGGAATGCCAATAACAATTGTACTTAATTTCTTTAAAGGTCTCAGAAGTTACTCCGGCCAAACAGTTTAAAACTGGCCAGTGATTCTGATGCAGATTCAGATTCCAGGGCCAGCTCCCCAAACTCTACTGTCTCCAACAATAGCAGCGAAGGTTTTGGGGGCATCATGTCTTTTGCAAGTATGTACAATGCATTCATTAAGCTGGTTTTATTTACTGTATCAGAGGGTACAGCGAGATGGAGCAGAGGGATGGCTAGTCAAGAGAATGAGTTGGCTGTCAAATTGTTACCAGCTCTCCAGTAGTCATTGTGGCTTACTGACAACTGCTGACAACTATTGCTTTCTATATTCTTCAGTAAGAAGGACTTTGGTATTGTGGTTAGCCCCTTGAATTGTATGGCACTTTAGGGCACAGATCAGAAATTTCTTCAGTTTCATTTTAACAAAGCATTGTGTAATTTTATGAAATTGATAAAAAAATCTTACAGTAATATGCCTTCCATGCTGTCATGTTGTGTGTTTAGGTGTTAAATTCAATTCCTTGACTGCCTACTTTCAATTATATTTTAATTAAAAAAGAAAATAATCACAGGTGTGGAACATGAATCTATAATCTCTTAATGAGTGATAGAAGACATGGCCACTTGAGTCTTGCACTACAGTAAAAAGTGGTGAAAGAAGTTTGTAGCACTGGGGAAAGTATATTTAATGTTTCTGGTAAAATAACTGTTACTAAAATAAGGCTACAAAAAAACAAAGAAACAAATTGAAATAGTATGTTGACACTTTAAATTAATAACTTGAAGTGTTAATCAACTCCTTTATCTAAATGTGATGCTTTCAGACTGTCTATGGGCTTAAGCAGATGATGATGCATAATTGTGTCCTTAAGATCTGCCTGGACCAGGAAGAATGTTTTTTCCTAATGAATGGAAAGCTTCTATTTCGAAGCATGGTTCCATGGCAGATTTACAGTGTTTCACAAGACACAGTGCACAGCCCTCACTTCAGAGTTACAGGTTTTGCAGATCTTCTGTCATCCTGTTTTCTCACGGGGCCCAGTCATTCATTTGCTCCCAAAACCAGGATCAAACTACAAGGTAGAGCTAAGGTGAATGTGATCTAAGTGCAGGAAGACAGAAGGGTTTTGCTGTTACATTTCAGACTTGAAGATGTAACATCAATTATTGTGACATGAATGCTAAGACTTATGTTTTTGTACTGTTTAGAATAATCTGAGTATAGTTGTGGTTGCAATGTAAATGAGGTCATGTTATGGTTGCGAGACTTTTGGGTAATAAAGAAGAACTTAATCATTAAGGGTCTGAAATAAGATGGTGAATTACAGGATCTTTGGGTGTGTGCAGTGAGCAGGAGGCATTTAATTGTTTTTGTCTTCTGTCATAGGCAGCCTGTACAGAAACCACAGCACAAGTTTCAGTCTGTCCAACTTAGCCCTACCGACCAAAGTTGGGAGAGACAAGAATACTCCCTTTCCCAGCCTGAAAGGTAACCATTTTTCCCTTGGTCTTCTACAGCCTTTTCAGTTCTTGTCACTTGCCAGTCTGAGGTCCTATCCCTAATAGGAATCCTGGGAGTGAAGCCTTTTGGTCGTTTGGGTAGTACCTGTGTTAAGGAGCAAGTTAATTGTTAATTGTTATGATATTTCTCAGTCAGTCTTTTTCCCAACAATTGGGCTATGTTGGGATGGGAGACTGTCCCATCTAGGCTGAGTGATACAAAACAAAACCAACATTCTTAGTGTATTTTGTTTTATTTTATTTTTAACTACTTAGTATAAAGAATGGGAGCCAAGAGGTAGGTCCTGCTTTTGTACTGTCACTATCTTCATGCTTAGCCTTAGTTAATTTATTAGAGTGATGATACTGCATTTGTAAGTGGGGGTAATGCCAACCTCCCATGGAGACTGCAGATTACGTGAGTTTCAAAGGTGTTTATCCTCTTTTCAGATTGCTGAATAGAAAATCAAGTTACAACCATGCTTTCAGTTTTATGAGAGTGAAGATCAATCCCAAGCATATGCACACAATCTTTTCATAGAACATCTCCTGTTTGTCTGCAGTAGCATTAGATGACATGTCTGAATGGGCACTAGAGAAATGGCCCTTACACCATGGGTGTTAGACAGCCTGGTCATCCTTGTACCAAATGTAATATTGCAGGGGTGACTGAGCTTGCACTGGTGTCGTAGTGTTGAGACCTTTTCAGATGCTATACTGAGGAGAGGTTTTATTTTACCTTTTGAGTTATTCTATCTGATTAGTACTTACTGCTTTTGCTTTAATATGTTGATTTTTTTTTTTCATTTATTTTTTCCTCCTCATCACTTTTATCGGTAAAGATTACTTTAATCTGGAGTTGGGAAGGGATGTGGATGAAGGTTGGTATGATGTTTTGCTGACCTTTGACCTTGTAGAAACAAAGACCTAAAGCTAGATTTTGTTTCTGCTTTGGGCTTTGTTTTTGAGACAAGTAATCATTCCCTGTGTGTAAAATGAGGAGTAACAGGACTGGTAGGGTGAAAACACTAGCAGAGATTCTGCACAGCTGTTTTTGACAACCTTTTACCAGTTGGTTATGTTTTCATGTCCAGTTGTACTGGATAAGAAACATGCTTTGTGTCAGGGTTTTTTCCATGGGTAAACTTAATGACTGATTCCATGCATTGGAAGAAAACAGTGATGGGGTTTGCCATTCCACATTCATGCTTTGTGCCTCATCTTCTGCACTTTGGTGTTCTTTTCTTGACTATTTTAATCCTGTAGGGCCTTTAATGCTACTGTGCAGATAGGAGGATGGGATTTCCATGGAGTAGCTCAGTCTGTTTTATGCATGTGCAACTGTGTGTGAGAGTGTGTGTGTGTGTTCATTTACATGTGCATGCTGGCTCACTGGGATTCCCACTGGGCACTTCAGTGGTTTTTAGATGTTTTTGTCTCTGTTGTAGAGGTACAAAGTTGCTGCATTTACTTGTTCTTGCCAAGTGTCTGTTTCTAACTGTAATGGGAAATGATGCTGGGACTCCATTTCATTGCTGCTGTTTGACCACTTTCCATCTTCTTTTTTAATTTTTATTTCATGCGCATCCATTGATATTTTTCCTTGGTGATGCAGATGGTTTTTCAGCGCCATTCAAATACAATATATGCAATGATGTCCTTGAAGATGCAATATGCTGGTTCCACTATGCCAAATTTCAAGTCAAGCACTATCTCTTCAGTTATTCTGGCCCTTGTGGTCTTGGGCTTTCAAACATCCTTCCTGCTCTGGTGTCATTTGGGTTTTATTTTGAGGGAGGGCTGGGAAGAAACTGCTAGTTGGATTCTTTTGATGCTGACAGTGGGGAGTTTAGATATTTCAGTACACTACTAATTGTATATTTTGTGTCCCAGTATTTGGGTTAAATACTATAATGGAGATTATTACTGAAGCTGGCCCAGTAAGCAATGAAGGTGGGTTCCCTACAGCATGAGCTGTGCATGATGTAACAATTTCCAGCATTCCCTGTGCCTGACTTCGGGCTACCTTTCTCGCTGGGTAACCAGTACCACATGATCTATACTAGTCACCCTCAATGCATTATGCTTTTACATACAGTGACTAATTTGAAGATGGTTCTTGTTGTGGAACTGCATGCAGAGCAGCCAAACTTTTCCTGCCTCTCACCTCCTGCTATCATTACCATCTTCTCTTTTTCTCTCTGCATTACTCCCATTACTGTTTTCTGCCGATGTGTGACGCTAGAATATGATATACGCTGCTGCTTTTTTGGAGTTTCCATTTTGTTTGAAGTCTGTTACCTGTAATTCAAATAGGTGTGTTAGCCAACTTTAGTGTTGCTTGTTACTGTGCTGGGATCAGATTGTTTTCTTTCCACCCTTTCCTTTCATTCTGTTTCCTCTCCTCTTTAGGAAACAGGCGAGCCCTTGTTGATCAGAAGTCTTCAGTCATAAAGCACAGCCCAACAGTGAAAAGAGAATCTCCATCACCTCAGGGACGAACTAGCAATTCCAGGTAATATTTTTTTCCTGCTTTTGAAGTGTACAGTGTAGTTAGAGTGGCCTCATACCTATGGCCAATGTTTCCTAAGAAGTCTAGCTGTTGAAAATTAAATAATGCTTTTCTGTTGTCCTAGACCTGGACGTGTTTTGTCTAAGAAGATTTGGTATGGATGTCTTTCACTTAATGGGACATATGCTTATTTTTCTGTGCTCCAAAATATATCCCCCTTCTGTCTGAGATCCAAAATGTTCTAGGTTTCTAATTTAACTCAGAATAAAAGTTATCCTTTTAACTGAGTGTTCTGAACAAGGTGATCTAGCCCAGTCGAGTTTTAATGCACCATGAAAGGGATCAACTGAGTACAATGAAGCAGTTTGATTCCATAAATTAATGCGAAGTGCCTTTCTCAGCCTTGGGAAGGGGCTCAGAATGGTGCAAGTAAACATTACATTACCTCTGCCTGTGCTTTCTCCTCCCTTTCTTATGTAGCAGTCATGGGTAGAGTAAATTTATTTTGATCTACTGGCTTTGGGGGATAAGTAAGGACAATAACTGTAGTTCAGACTGGGCAATGCAGCAGGTTGCACAGGAGTTTCCTTCTTACCTTTCCCTCTGTGGCAAAAGAAGCTGAGCAAACATGTGCCACACAAACCATGTGCCAAGGCTGCTGCAGTAATACATTAGTAGTGCTGCACTTCCTCTTTCAAAGAAAGCCTACAGCTCAGACATGGGGGCTGTGGGAGAAGATTGAGGCATAAAGGATTCCTGTGAATTCTGAGGGGTACTTGAAAGTGAAGGGTGGAGTGGTACCTAGAGGAGCTAGAGGAAAACCTGATTATGGCTTTTTATAGGAAATAAAGGACAGAATAAAGTATTTGATACTACACCTATGGAACAGAACTTGAGCTGTGTGCAATTACATTAGCAGCAAACAGGGCTAGATGTCAACTACTGTTGATAGAGAAGGTACTTCTTGTGTGCCCTGGCCATAGCTCTCTTCCCATGCAAGCCAAAGGAAGCAGAGGGTGACTAACTTTTGCCTGCCTTCTCTTAAATGTGTCAGTGAGAACCAGCAGTTCCTGAAGGAGGTGGTACACAATGTTCTTGATGGGCAAGGTGTTGGCTGGCTGAACATGAAGAGAGTCCGACGTCTGCTGGAGAGTGAGCAGCTCCGCGTCTTTGTACTGAGCAAGCTGAACCGCACGATCCAGTCAGAGGAGGATGCTCGACAGGATGTCATACAGGACGTGGTCAGTGCTGAACTCAGCAGGGTCCTCACACTGAGTGTCTGCTGAGGCTCAGTTCACAGGAAGTTCTTGTCAATTGTGAAAAGCTGATGTTACATCAGTTTTGGAATTTATGTTCTTGAATTACTTTCTCATTTCTGAAATAGCAGCACTAATGGGGATTTCATTACAGGAGATCAGCCGCAAAGTTTATAAAGGCATGCTGGATCTGCTGAAGTGCACTGTGTTAAGCCTGGAGCAATCATATGCAAATGCTGGCCTGGGAGGCATGGCCAGTGTTTTTGGCCTACTAGAGATAGCACATACTCACTACTATAATAAAGGTAAGAAAAGTGTTTATGAGAATACAGTATTTATGAACCAAGCAAGTTTGGGAAGGTAGCTGTTTTTGTGCCTTTTGATATTTCAGGGCTTTTCCAACACTTCCAAAATGGTGAGAATTGTACCATTGTTACTGAAGCCTTATGAAGCTTGAAGCCTGTTTTGTGTTTCTTATACACCTTACTGGACCAGAGCAAAATAATGGTCATACTGATATTTAATTGAAAGTGGGAACTCTTCAGTGGGATGCAAAACCTGGCACTTCTACAGCTGAAGTGGAAATTTTGGGACTGGGGACCTTCAGCTAAAATTGTTACAGCCACAGTCTTGGAAAGTTGTTGCAGGCAACCTCAATAGAGAGGGAGATACTTGTAATGTGGAACCATACAAGACTTACATCTCACCAACCACATTGCACTACACAATTGTTCTTATACAACTAAATACTCTTGGAGAAGAAAGTCTGAAAATATCTCTTAACTTTTCAGCTGTTTCTTAAGAATCTGATTCTTGATGCGAAATAAGAAAATGCATACTAAGGAAGAAAGCAAAAGATGACAAAAAGCTAAATCTCTGCTTAGTATCTGACTTTTCTGTAATCTCAAGTGATGGAAAGGTACTTGTTTCATTGTAGCAGAGGAGTAGCATCTACTAAACCCTTTATAGTTGGTGTTTTGGGTCTTGCATCAGGGATTTTTTATGAGTTGGCTTAGATACATCCCGTGTTCCTTTCCAGTCACTGTTGGAATGCTGAGGAAGATAAGGAAGGCTGTGCTAGTGGAACAGTCCTGAATGTGGAGAATAGGTTGATCTTGGTAATTACAATTACAATCTTGGTAATTAATTTTAGTCTGACACCGATTCTAAGGAAAATTGGAGTGGCTGATGTAAAGCTCAGTAGTTTTAGAGTGAGGACCAAATAGCATAATTTGATGGTAAATAGAGTTTTCCCAGAAAACTAATGGGGGTCATGGCAGACAAAATTTGGTGCAAACTTTTAAAGACTCTTCTCATTATTGCATAACATCTTAATTTGTAGTCAAGTTTTAGCTGTTTAGTATGCTTTAATTGTTTTCAATTTGTTGAAATTAGTATTTATTTCTAGAAATGTTTTATAGAGATTAGGCCTTACATTGATATTATTTAACATATGGTAATAAACTAGTAATCCTACAGGACATGATGGATATAGCTTGTCTAGAGTAAGCTAAATCTTAATAAAGCGTGGTTGTGATTAAGTTATTATAATATGGTCAAACTAAGTACTTGTATTTAGGAACAAGGATAGTTGGCAGTAATAGTAGGATTGGGAGATATATCCTAGGAAGCAGTCTCCTGCTGCTGTGTGTGGCCTTCCCGCTATTTACTGTGTCTGTGAAAACTGGGAAGGGGGGCACTGTGTATCTGTGAATACACATTTGGAATGCAGCTACTGTCGTGATGTGTCAGTAACAAGACCCACAGCTGAGGTAGTGCTCCCAGTGCTGGTCATCACACCCTGCAAAGTTGAGGTTTGTGAGAAGATCTACAAGGAACTGGGGAACACTTTTGCTCTTAAGGATGGAAGTGTTTAGTCTGTTGAGTGTTAGGTGTTGATTCTTTTCAATTACTGTCTAAATAGCAAGGTGTTACTAATAGCAGAATCTTAAATCCACTGAACAAAGGTGTCACAAGGTCTAGTGGTATGACAGATTTAGATAATAGGATATGAAGTTTTGAGTATTAGATTCATGAGGTATTGGAATAGTTTGTGCAGGAGGCTCTTTATGGAAAACCTAGTTTGAATTATTCTTTTCTGAAGGTTTTGATGTAATTCAGACTGTGGGGTTTGATACAGAGAAATAATCCAAACTGCCTTTAAGGGACATATGGTTATAGGAAGTCTCAGACTGATGGAAGAGCTATAGCTGGTTGGCATTTTTGGGGGTTTTTCCCTAACTGAAGTTTCATTTAGTGTTACCATAAAATCGGTTGTATTTGTCATGTTTGCTCTGTAAAAGGAACTTAGTTACCTCCTATAAATCGTATTCTTGTTAGTTTAGGCAGAGTTGTTTAATTCTTCACAGTTCGGCAGAGGAGATGCTGCAGTTACTGTGTCAGAGAACATTCCTAGGTTTCAGATACACAGAAATGAGATACTTGAGTATCCCTAAAACAGTACCCTGGCTTTCTCCTTTACTGTTTCCATCAGTGTGTCAGACTATCAGCAAGCTATGTTGACCTATGGGAACAAATGTGCAATGAGCTGTTTCAGAGCCAGGCTTAATGATTTAGGTGAGACCATCTGTCTCATCTTTCTTCTCCTGCTCTCATTTCCTTTTTCCTTGTGCTAATTTCAAGTTCTTTATTTATTTATTTTCTCTCAACACTTTTTTTTTTTTTTATTTTTTATTTAAAGAACCAGAAAAGAGAAAACGAAGTCCTACAGATGGATCTGTCACTCCAGTTGGCAAGGATCCTGCATCATCCCCAAGAGTGGAGCCAAAACCTGCGACGCAGCTGCCGGTACCTCAGCTAATGCCAAAGCCACCGAGCCCTGCAGGCAAAGGGCCACGGGAGTTTGACACAAGAAGTCTAAAGGAAGAAAATTTTATTGCTTCCATTGGTGTGTATTGAGGTGCATGTGAAGTGCAGGGGGGACTTCTGGTTTGGCATTAGGTTCTATTTGCATTCTCTCCATTTTAACACACTACATTGCAACAGTAACATGCTTCATTTACACCTTGGGTCACAAGGAACAATCATATGTGTTTTCACCCTACTCTCAGATAAACTATCCACCACAATTTTCTCCCAGAAGTTGTCTAATCTTAATTGTTTCTATATTTCATTACACCTTAAACAGCCTTATTTTTTGCTCTGTGATTGCTGTTTTCCAGCAACGGGAAATGGTAAAAGAGGAACAGGGACAGCAGGACTTCAGAAAGGGCAGCTGTGGAAGGGAAACATGAAACAAAGGTTTTCTGTCATTGCTGGCTACCTGTGAATTATGTAGATTGTATCCTGTTATAAGTGGGATCCAAATTCTGCTGTTTGTTAACAACAAAATTTCCAAAAAGATGTTAGTTATAGTGTTACAGTTTCAGTGAGCAGGACTGATGGATTTTCCTTCTATGCAATAACAAATAGAATGTGTGTTCTTCTAAACAGCATCTGCTAGGCTGGTCACTGGAGATTTTCCTGTCTTACTCTTTGATGGTATAGCTTTTCCCTATGTCTTGGGTTAAAGTTTGAAGTAGGGCTTTCAGAACTGTTTAATATAAAAAGGGCTTTACAGACTCTTTTGGTGCAGGAGAAAGAAAAAAATTACTTTGGTTGAATGCTGTGGGTTGTAAACATGAGAAGTACCATCAGCATATGAGAAATTTTTTGTCAGCTGCAAAAATACGTCATGTTAAATTATAGATGTTGCTTCTTACAGCCTGTTTAAAATAATGTGGAATCACTGTATGAAAGATTAATCTTCTGAAAGTGTGGTGCTTATATGTGTAGTTTGGCATGAGACAAGGGAATGTGTGTGTTGAGCAGCTGAGTGACAAGACTACAGACATTCTTTCTTATACACACATAATAACTGAAGGCTGGTGCTGTTGAGTCCTGAACTTACACTGAACCCCTCTGACTTGATTTGCTTTCTTTTCTAAAGAGGTAATCTATGGAGGCAGTTGCTCAGAAACTAGTCTTGCCCTCAATTTGAAAAGCTGTCAGGAAGCTGAAAGAGTTTCAGATTTCCAGCATTTCAGTTAGTTGTTTGGTTTGCTCTGGGTACTTCATTACTTTTCTGTGGAAGTGAAAAAGGAAAGTATGCTGCTGGCACAACTAAGAATAAACCAGGCTCTAGGACAGTGTTCTCTTAAAGAATGAGGAGAGATCTTTTGATGAGATTGCTAAGAGTGCTTCTTTCCCTTAGATGAAATTAAAGCCTCATATAAATGGAAATCATAGAGATCAGATAATTCCTGTTTGTGAAGCATCATAAGAAGTGCTTTTCAAAAGAAGTGCTATGTAATATGCCATGTTAACTATTGTTGCCAGAATATTAGCCTCAAACAATTCACTCTTCAAGGACATGCAGAGGTACATTCTCATTGGTGGTTCTGATGCTATGATGATTTCCACTTGTCTTTATGGAGCTAAATTACAAGAAGGATATGGTTTTACCTAGACTGACCCAAGTTCAAAAGACTTGAATGTTTTTCCTGAAGTCTTTTTTTCTAACTGCTTTTGTCTTTCACCACAAAACATGAACTGGTATGGAAGTCACTTTTTAGGAAATTTCTGTAAAAACAGTGTAGTCTCCATGTTCATCTGACTCATGTGATCTACAAGTAAAAGGTGTTTCTCTTGTGTTGCAGAGAGATAATTTAAAGCTGCTTGCTTACTATACTTCCTTTATATTCTGTCATGGGAACTTCAGAATAAGACAACTTCAGATATACAGGATTGGTATTAGTTGTGGCTTGGCTGTGAAATGCAGATGTTCTCATTCAAACGATTTTATTTATGGAAGAGCATTTGATAAATATTTACATGTTGCTGAATTAACAACATATTTGTAAGTAGTTCCATTTAATCATGGAAAAAAAATGTTTTTTATGTGAAGATGATCCAATACTGGAACAGGTTGCTGGGAAAGGTGGTGGATTCTCCATCTCTGGAGAAAGTGAATACCTGACTGGACATGGTCCTGTGGCAGGCAGCTTTAGTTGATCCTGCTTTAAGCAGGGAGGTTGGACTAGATGATGTCCACAGGTTCCTTTGAACTTCAGTAGTTCCTTGATTCTGTGAAATTTGGAAGATACTTACAGCCTCAGGGTGCAGATATGTAAATAAAACTTTGAATTAATCTCTTGGTGTTGTATAGATTAAATGCAAATTTGGCTGCTAACCTCTTTACCTAGATAAAGGAGGAAATACTGGAAGGACAAGTCTTCAGAAGGATGGAATAAAACAATGTACAGCTCTGTTTGTAGGAGCATTATGTAAAGTGTATGTTAGTGGGATGATTGAACTGCATTGCACATCTAGAGCTGAATCTGTGGTAGCTGAATCTGTGAAGTTTTCTGGTACTACAGGAATAATGGCCATGAAGTTCACAGGGTTTCCTGTTTCTGAGGTGTAGTGGGATGGAATTTTACTTGCTGAGCTTTGATCTTGACTGTGCTTTGATAGCTAAGTCCTACCTAGAAAATTCAGTGTGAAGATGATGCTTCTCATACTCACCAATTGCTTACTTCTGTTCTTCCAGGTTCTATGTCTTCCAGGGTTCATCATCTGTAGTGTAGGTCATCACCTGTACTGTAGGTCCCTTTGTTAGGACACTGGTGGCTTTTAAGTTGATAGTTAATTAATTTACTCCTTTATGTTAGTCATAAGTTTGGTTTATTGCATACTTTCCATAACTGTTAATGAAAATGTCAGTACTTATTGAAGTTTCCATTACTAGTTTTTAAATAGTTGTTTAATCCAGTCAGATCACTTTATTTTGGCTGTTTTTTTTTAAACAGAAAAGATTGTGCTACATACTTCATCTGCATCAGCTCCTTTTTGGACCTGCTGTCCTGTTTAATTCAGGGTCATGCAACAAAGGCATAGGTGTAGTATTTTATGCCCTGTGAGTTTATTTGAAGTTTTGTTTTTCTTTTTTGACTAAGTAGTTGAGAGTAAAATCTAGTTTGTTTTTAATGTGCTAGGATATACTTTACACTAAATTAACAGACAAGTCAGCTAAAAGTAAGTTAATGACAGGTGTTGTAGCTTTCAGACTGGTGATTTTTAAATTAAAGCCAGATAGACTAAGGATGGAAGAGGCCAGATGTTTTCAAAGCCCTTTAACAAACAAATTGAGTCCATCTTAGAGATTGTTATCTGTGCCAGTGTGTGCTCAGCTTGATAAGCCTGTAGGATGCTGTTTGGATCTCTCAGCAGTTTTATCTTATCCATCTGTCTATTTATGAAAGTTGAAGGAACATCCATCAATCATGAAGCAGATCTAGAGATTGGTAGGCTAGAAGTCATCTTTCTAGCTTTTTCTAACTTGTTGCATTTGTCTCATTCCTGATGTATTTTTTCATAATACTTTGGAGCCTTCTTCTACAGTTATAGCCTATCCTTTTACATTTTTTTTTCAGTGGATGTTTTGCTGAATAGAACTTATTTAGAGCCTGTCTTATCCATATTTCTGCTATTTGCAGGCTTGAATGGGTTTCTAACACACTTTAGTGACCTTTCAATTGCTCACAAAGTTTTCTTAAAGAGCAGTAAAAGAACATTTTACTTCTTTTTCCTTTCCTTTGCCACTTTTCTAAGAGGGTCTTCCTCTGTAGTGTCCCCAGTTTTAATGGTGCAAGTGAGAGAGGACAGTGCCTAACACTCAGAGTCAGCTCAGCATGTCAGCTTGTAATGTCTCCTTTGGCCAACAGGCCATCACCTGGAATGATCTGATGTTTCTGAGCAGAAAAGGTGACTCCATTTCAGAGCTGAACAAAGTGAGTGATAGAAAAGTGCAAGTGCCTCATCACTCTTTTATCCCAGAGCTAAGTTTCAAATTCAGTTTTAAGAGAACTTCAGATTGTTTTGCTGGTCTGTGCACTGTATATTCTCTTATGGAATTTGTCAACTTGATTAGAGTGCTGTGACTTTGAGTTTTGGAAGTGGGAATTGAGCACATCTGATACCTTGCTCATTTTAGTTCTTTACCTTTTTCTGTTCTCTATACCCTGATTGGAGCAAGTGGATGCAGTGAAGTTCAGCTCTTTGCATATAGGACAGGTTCATAGGCAGAGCCAGGCATTTATTGAGAATGCTGTCAGGTCAAAAATAACTGGTAAACTTTGTGATAATATATAAGATATAATATTGGTTAAATATTGTATTAACCTACACTTCAATATTTTTGGAATTGCTGCTGCTGTTTTTGTGTCTTTCTCCTTTCAGTGATATAAACTAGAGACACTAAAATGTTTCTGTTAATTAGAGCTTCTGTGATGCCTATGTTTTAGAGGAGTAAATATCTAAGAGTGTTAAATCCCTGTCTTAGAAAAGGTGATTATTTGTTCATAAGAGCTGTTTTTCCTTAGTTGATTCACTGTTGTCAAAGTGTGGCCTGAGGAGGGGAGGGGGATGCACAACCACAACTGTATGAAGTCATCTCTAATGTTTGAATACTGTTACTAAGAGATGATGCAGTGGTCAATACATAACATTGATTTCTTTTAAAATGAAATGGTGTTAATTAACCTTTCACTCAGTAGTTGTCATAAAATTCTACTTTTTTTTTTACTTTTTTTTTCTTTTTTTTTTTGGTTTTTTTGGTGGTTTTTTTTGGAGGTGAAGGGGTGGGGTTTTTGTTTGAAATTTTTTCCCCATTTTCACCTGTCTGACCAGCTGCTGACTGTTTCTCTTTCTCTCCTGCTTTCAATGCATCTTGGGTAGAATTGTGGAACAAGCACCAGGAAGTGAAAAAGCAAAAATCTTTGGAAAAAACGAGTAAGGAAATTAAAAAAAAATGTAGAAACTGACTCCTCCAGCCTCCCCATAACTGCCAACTCCCCAGGTGCAGGGTGAGCTTGCATCTATGGCACACAGGTTTTATATTCACAAGAACAAAAATCTATCAAGAATGTCTCCATTGAAGAGACCAAACAGATTTGTTTGCCCTGAGGAAATTGTGTTCAATATATCTTTTTTTTTTTTTTCCTTTCTTTTTTCCTCCCCCAAATATTGCCTTCAAAGAAGAGGAAGCAGGTGTTCTGCATCCTCACCAATGGATGGAAGAATTTTAAGATCTCCTTCCTTAAAAGTTAAAACTTGTTTAACAAGTTGTTGATATGGATATGTTGATTGATTAAATGTTACCAGAATGAAGAATTCCTGTTTGTTCAAGCCATGGGATGGCGAATTTTAACTGGCATCAACCATGAGCAGTCAGTCTGAAACAAGAAATACTTCTGAGTGGGAGAGAGAAGGTTTATGTGAAGAATTGTATTTAGTGATGGCTTCTAGAAAATAGCCTCATGATAAGGAATCAACTTGATTTTGTTTTTCATATCCCTTGGTAAAGAAGGAGTGAAATAGTTTGAGGCTGTTGCAGAGTCTAAATAATAGTCTAAATCTACACAAATCTGAACATCTATTGAAATATGATAATGCAAAAAATATTGAAGATTTATACTCTGCAGGTGCAATACCAGGTTTTGCTCTTTTGGTTGTCACTGTTGTAAATAGGGACATATCACATAAGGACAACAGCCAATTTATAACAACCATGTTGTGGTAGGTGTTTCCTAACCATGAGCTTAGTTTGTACTTTGCAGAGCTGATGCTGCTTATTTTCCCAAACAGACTGCAGTTTGGGAAGGATTGATAGCTAAGATGAATGAGTGAAGATTCCTCTGGCCAGGCCTGGGTTTGCTTACCTCAGTTAAATCCTTCTGTTAAGTTCTGGAGTTAGTTCAGAGACAATGGGGTGAGTGGGGCACCTCTGCAGTACAGCGTATTCTACTCAAGTGTGAATTGCTATCTGCTGAGGTAGGAGTGTGTGAGACAAACATAGCACATGCACACACCTGCTCTCCCAAATTGAGCCTTTCAGGTAGGTGCCTACATAGGGAGGGATAGAGGTTTTAGTGTTCCATGTGTATTAGACATATGGCTCCATAAGGAAGGGAAATTGAGGTTTTTAAGTGCCTGTAAATTGACAGTGACAACGATGTAATTGTGGCTGTTGTGCTCCTTAAACTCAGTCACAGTCCTGAAATATCTGAACTGCTTTAGTCAATATCAATTCCTTTAAAAGTCAAACTGCCAGAAACATGCCTGGCTTTCATGTTGGGACAGGAAACTCCTCAATTACTTAAAACACACAGCTGAAATTTTGTGTTACTGCTGTAGTAATGAAATATAAAACTTTTTGCTGTATCAGAACTAGAAATGATGACCACTTGAATGAGCGGAAATAGACCTCTAGAAGTGAGCTATGTGTATTTCAGTGAAAAGTAATATTCCAAATTCTTGGAAAGATGTTTTTAGGTATTTTTCTTCATAAATTTTGTTTATGCTTTCTCTTTCTTGGAGTCTTTGAGGACTTGATTAACAGTAACTTAAGGCATTTGTGTCTAGAGACAAAATACTATAAAAATGAAGAATATTTTTGTAAACACTTCACAGGAAGAATTGGTGGTTGAGTAGTAAGCTATTATGGTCTGCACAGCCAGCTTATGGCTTTGCTATTCATGAGTTTACATATCATTTCAAACTCACTCACACAAATCTTTGTATATTATCCTTCTCTCTCTCTCTCTCTCTCTTCCCTTCCTTTTTACTTTCCTTTTCACTGTCTTACCCTCTCTAATATTACATATAGTACAAACATGTTCATAATTCCCAGGTTGTTGTGATCATTGGTTGCAGAGATAGTGGCATTGTTTACTTAGAGATACTGGCTATAGACATGGGTATATAATATAAATATTCCAGCAGCTGATCATGTCTTCCTGTTACTGAATAGTTGGCAGATATGGCTATGGCAGAAGTATTGCATTCAGTCTCTTCCCCTTTCTGAGAGTATTAACATTCTGTGTACAGCCTATAACACACTTCTTTCTTGCATTGTTATTTACTTCATTCAGTGCTTATCCAAATTTCTTTTCAGACTCTACCTCTCCATCATTCTCTTTTCTTTCTGCCATCCCATCTGAGGACAATAGATGATACAATTCTAGAAGTGCATGGGAAATTGAACATGAAGTTCTTTATCCTTTCTTTCCCTTTTGTGTTTTTTTGGATCTTTGGGTTAATGAATGCATGACTTAAAAGCTTGCTGATTCCCTCTCTCTCTCTCCTACCTATGTGATTGCCAACTCTGGAGAGCCATTTGTTAATGTAATTGGGGAATGTTGTGAAGTACAGCATCATACAAGCTTAGTCTTTGAAAATCTTGCCGGGTAACACCAATTGTTGCTGTTTATTTTCTTGTCACGTGTTGCCTGATTTTTGCCTAGATAGTTGCAGTGGGCAACCAAAAAAACTCAGTCCAGGACTTTGAGCAATTTAGCTGTTCAAAAAAGGATTCTGACTTTTAAGTAAATAGGTATTATTTTTTTAACCAAGAATTAAAGGAAGTGGCTTCCTAGAGTTGAATGTCAGCTGCTCTGCATGTGTTAATGTAGCTGGAAGCTACTTGACTGTTGTGTGTCTTCTTATCTCTCTTGAATGGCTAAGAAAGGTACTGTTTAATTATAGTCACTCTTGGTATTTGAAACTCAGAGTATTTGAAACTCAAACCAAGGTTTGAAGACTAGCAGATGTGTTCTGCTGGTCTTGTTGTTTTCAGTACCAAGGAATAATAAAAGTACATTAAAATTCAAATAAATGAGAAAGCAAATCTGTTTTCTTGGTACTGTTCCTGCTTCCAGTCTGTCATCTGCTGTCTCCTTTGCTGTTTTTAGTTGGTACAGTAATTATTTACTTTTTCCTTTGTTCAGGACCAGAAGGTGTGAAACAGTTGGATTTGGGAGAAACAGATGAGAAGAAATCCCAAATCAGTGCAGACAGTGGCCTCAGTTTGGCCTCAGGTTCTCAGGTCAGTGGCTCCTATGCTTGCTTTATTTGTGTGGTAAGAGACAGGATTCTTCTGTTCACTACTTAATTATGGGAAGACTTCTAGGGTTTGAGTCTTCTTGAGAGGCTCATTTCTTCACCCCTTACTCTAGGGCACTGGTTTTTGTAAACTCAGTTACAGGACACCATGATCTTTTTGACACTAAGACAGTAGTTTCTATTTGATTGACTAAATAAACTAAGGAAGCATAAGGCATGTGATTTAGGAGCCCAGAAGAATGGGAAGTGATTTCCTCTCCTAATGGTAAAAACTAATGTGACCCTTCTTGTCCTTTATATGTTTTGATTGCAGAAGAGTGATTTTGACTCTCTTCCCAGTGGAGGACCAACAGTCATGGTCCGAAGTACAAGCCAGGATTCTGAAGTCAGCACTGTGGTAGGATATGCCCAGAGTGAAATCTGGATGTGATTGACTGCTTGTTTAAGTGGGGAAGGGCATTTTGTGCCTAGTATTCGTGTGGTGTGGCAGCACAGTGTCACATACATAATGTACTCTGTGAGTTCTCTCTCCAGAGCCCCTGAGCGTGTAGCAAGCATGTGTGTCTGACAGAACATACATTGTGCTTGCTTTATGAGCAGATTGTATCCTTCACATGTGGTGCTCATTGCTGTTAGCATATTCCTACATATTGGTGTTGGATTGCAACAACTCTGTAAATACATCTTAGTTGTGTATAAACCATCTATAAAGAATAGAAGTTTAAAAAGGTAACCTGAGAGCCAAAAAGGCAAATTGTTTGTTGCATTAAAAATAAGAAAAATTCTCAGATGTATTATCCATTGAAGGTAATTGCTTTCTTTTTCTCCATAGGTTAGTAACAGTTCTGGAGAGACGTTGGGAGCAGACAGTGACTTGAGTAGCAATGCTGGTGATGGCCCAAGTGTGGAAAATGGTGGCAATTTAGCAGGATCCAGAGGCACTGTGTCAGACAGTGAAATTGAGACAAACTCTGCTACTAGCTCTATCTTTGTAAGGGCATTGCAGACTTCCTTTTTTTTTTTTTTTTTTTGTAATATATCTTGTACAGTAATATTTCAGTGTGTGTGCATGTATGGAAGAGGATCTCTGATTCAGTTCTAAGGGTTAACCAGTTATTACAATGTCAAAGATGTTGTTTTGTCTGGATCCACATACCTTTCTTCATTTCCTGTGCAAAAAATAGTTTTTTGAAAGTAGTAGATAAGCATCTTGCACCACCTTAGAGACACTAGTAATGTTTAATATTACTTCAATATTTCTCTCAATGAAGTCGACATTTCATTACCTTTCAAAGGCAATACAACATTGGTGGGCATTGTTCATCCTTACTAAAAGGAAAATTCCCTGTTTCTTAGGAGCAGCTGTTTGGTAAAGAAATGATCCATTCTAGTTTTAGCTGCCGTTGTTTCTTTAAAATATTGCTTTAATTCTACTTGAAGTATAATTATAACATTTAAATATATTTGCCTAGTTGGAAGATCTGTATGTGGTAAAATCCAAATGCAATTAATTTTGTAAAGTTCTTGATTATTGTGTATAACCTCTAATATACATCTTACCCAGAAAATAAGGATACACTTGGTTTGGCTCAATCAAGCTCTCAGTGAAATAAGAAAACAACTTAAGACTAACCTTAAGATTAGTCTCACTGTATTCATTATTTTATAATTGTGACAAGACTGTAAAAGCCTTTACAGGGCTTCTACTTCTAATGTCAAGAAACAAACAAAACCATTGTGTTTCGTGGCAGATTTCTACAAAAAACATGAAAATGATTTAACTGTGTCTGCTTCCCGTTGCAAGAGGGTGTCCTCTCAGTTACTGAAGAGTCAAACTTTTTTTTAACATTTACTTTTCTGCCTTTTTCTACTAAACTAAATAGAATAGAACTAAATGGAAACTAAATAAAATTCTAAGAAGGCTTGCAAGAGGTTTAGAGCAAAGCTGATGGGTGTATACAATGTGCAGTGAATTCAAATATCGCACCATAGTTTGCCTGGTGGTAGAGAAATGAATGGGCCAGCTTGGTTGTCAGTTCCTGCTGGCTGGTAGTCCCAGCTCTCTGGGCCTACTAGCCAGATGATATGTAATTATTTGCTTAATGTCATACCTTTATGAATGCGTAAGTGTGAAATATGAGGGATGACAAAAGAGGTTATTTCCTTTAGTCTGAGGCTTGCAGTTTTGATTTGCCTCAGTTTTCCTTCAGGGAAGCATTGTGCCTCCTCTGTGTTTTGATTTCTTTGTCTCTTAGATTTTTCTTTGTCTGACTCTGGACGTTTAAGTGTATTATGGTACTCTTTGAACAAAACAATTGTTTTGTGAATGTTTGCAGGAGAAGCTTTTTTGAAGTATAGTTTGCAAACTGTGTGTGAAACCCAACAGTGCAAGAGTGTTAACTCTCACCTGCAGGGTGCAGAGTTAAGTTCCAATACTTCTTTTGTATTATTTTCAGGCCAAGTCTCACAACTTGAAGCAGAGTGTGAAGGATAGCAAAGGGAGTACTCCAGGGAGAGGTCCAGAGGATGGGAACCAGCGTGTCTATCTGTATGAAGGACTCTTGGGTAAGCTACTTTTTTTGGTGGGGAGGGAATCTTTCATGTTGAAGTTCAGATGAAATCATGTCTAGAATAGACTGGAATTTTCACTTTTCCTGACACTGTTTTTAACCTCTAGCTGTTGTCCATGCTGGTAGAATAGGAAGGCACATCAGACCACTCAGAGTAAAGCCTAAATTTTGCTGGGGAAATTGAATAAGTGTAAGAGGAGATGGGTGTGAGTGGTGTAGTTTATTTTGGTGTAGTAAAATTAAGTCTGTCCAAGTCTCTTGCTTTTCTTGGATATGAATTCTTTAAACATTGTGCAGAAGGGGTGAAAAGGTAAAATATATCGCTGATCTTAAAAAAAAGATCATTCAGCTTAACTCACTGAACAGAGGGCTAAACTCAGAGTACTAAAGGGCTTCAAGTATATCCTTGAATTAAGAGTACATTGGCTTTTTTGTATTTTGTCTGGACTTGCTGTTAATCAAAAGCTCTCTCTTCCTCTGTTTTTCATCCTTCCCATTTATCGTTCCTACCTGCTTGGAATGGTGCAGGTAGGGATAAAGGATCTGTCTGGGACCAGTTAGAGGATGCTGCAATGGAAACCTTCTCTCTGAGTAATAATCTTATCTTTCCACTTCTCTGTGTGTTTGCTGTGATCTGTGTCTGTGTGAGATATTCCTGTCTCTTTCGGGCAGTGTTAACAGTTTATGGAAGAAGATACACTCCTTAAAGAATAGAGATGAGACATACTTTACTGTGAGAGGTTAAAAATATTGTGCCATTAATTAGAATGAGAGTTTTGTCTTGTCTTTTCTTTTACACTTTTCTTCAGCTGTGATATTGCTTGTGGTTTACAAGTAACCTTTTTTAAAATTTTTTTTTAATATAGTTTCATTGTGTGTTGTCTTATGGTATTTTCAAGGAGTGGGAATGAACAGGAATTAACCCTAAAGTATCTGACTGGATAAATGGAATAAATGCTCAATTTTTTTTATACATTGCATAGGCAAAGAGCGTTCAACTTTGTGGGACCAGATGCAGTTCTGGGAAGATGCTTTTTTGGATGCTGTGATGCTAGAGAGAGAAGGAATGGGGATGGACCAGGGACCTCAGGAGATGATTGACAGGTAAATTCTTTAGTAGACCTTTCACCTCCTCATTTTTTCACCCAGGGCTGAAATACTAAAAATAGTAGGGAAAAAAATACTTTAATTCTACCTAACATGCTATTATCACTTTGTAAACCTTGTTACTATACCTGGGTATTGCAAAGGGAACCTTTTTTCTCTCTGCTGGTCAGTAGCTGCCAATACTGAAATGTATTTTTACATTTTACAATTTTACATTTTACAGTTTTTTACAAATAACTTTGTCTTCAGTTATGACATAGGTATTTTTTAACCCTTGTGGTGAGATCTTTCCAGAGAAATGGTTAATGTAAGCATGATAACAATATGAACGGATGGAATAGACTAGCTCATTAGTAAAGCAAGAGATTTCTGTGGCAGGATGGCTATATTCTGGAATAATAGTGTGTTGACATAAAGTGAAAGAATTATATATTTCCGGAAAAGGCATTTTGAGCCTTCTCAAAATGCAAAGTGTTTTCACAGCTTGTAGTTAAAAACAAACCAAAAACCTATGAGGAAACCACTCTCTAGAAATATCTGCGTGGTTGCCTAAGGCTTGACTGCTTCTAAGATGTCAATCTCGACTAACTTCCTCTTCCTCCCCCCAGCTCTGTTAACAGCTGATCATTCTGTGCTCTTGTCTACCACCTGCAGCTCTACTGCTAAGCTATCATGGAACATGAAATCTGGTAGCCAAAATAAGAACTAATTTGGGGTGCTAGTCTCAAAATTATTATTCCAGAAACTGCCTGCCTTACTGGCAGAAGAGAGTGCCTGATGTGCTTCCTTTATCAGCTTTCTTCTGCCTTGCAGCTGTATTTAAGCTCTAGTGCTGGATAGCTCTTGCACTGAGTTATGTGCTCCTCTTCTGACAGCTGTAGTTGTCATGGAGCTGTGACTGCAGAGAACAGGAAATGGATAAGCCCAGTGGACCACTAACAAATTTCTCACTGAGCAGATGTTATTTGCTTCAACTAGTTAATAATTAATGGAAATGTTTAATTACTGATCACAGTGTTTTACTGCAAAACGCCCATTTAACTTAGTGTTTTTAGAGGTTTTATTTGTCATACACTTCACAAACAGTGCTGTGTCCTTTGCCAGTGCTTTAGTGATGTGGATGAAGAATGCCTGAGTCTGCTTCAGATGTAGCTCTTCTTGCAGGTATCTTTCCCTGGGGGAACACGATCGAAAGCGTTTGGAGGATGATGAGGATCGTTTGTTAGCTACACTGCTGCATAATATGATTGCTTATATGCTCATGATAAAGGTGACTTCTTGTTCTTTTTAATAGATTGCTGCTCACATTTAAGCAATATATTTTGTTGGTGTTGTCTTGAAACCATACATCTCTGTTTATGAAACTCAGAGCAGTGGATAATAAGGGTAGTTTCTAGAAACTGCAAAGTTGGAAGGCTTTCTGTTACTAGAGAGATGAATTTATTTGAGCTATCAAGAGAGGCATAATCCTGCAAACCCAATGCTTTGGTACTTTATTTTCTTGTTTTGCATAGCAGAGCCTAGTAGGTTTTAATTTTAAAGTATATTGAAAAATATAATGCTTTCTTTCAAGCACAAAGAATCCTTGCTAAAGGAAGGAAGCAGATCGAGTTAGTTTTATACACTCCACAACATTAAGGTCATAATGCAAATGTATTAAAAATCAGTGTTTCATCCAGCTTCAGAAAATCAGCACTCAAGCATGAGTGTATTTTGAAGCCTTTAGTAACAATGGCTGGCATTTACAGTAGCCTTTTGAAATGGCAACTGAGGCAGAAATATTTTGCTTCTGAGCTTGCCTGCAGCTCATCTTCAGAAAGAACCTTTTGCTGTTTGAAGATTCCCTGTGAGTGTTAGAGCCACAGCCTAGTGACCAGGAAACACATGCTGAAAGAATGAGAATTCTGAAAGATGTTGAGGGCTCCACAGCTGCCTAACTTGAGTCTGTGCAGAGGAAGAGGTGAAGCTGGTCTGGCCAATGAGACTCAGAAGTGGAAACATAGGGAACTGAGGCTTTTGATGTCAGTAGTTGGAAGTGGTGGTACTGCAGCTTGTGCACAGGAAATCTGCAGGCAGGAAATCTGTTGAGCACAGCATCCTTTGCACAGTAGCTGAAAAGTGGGATATGTGCAACGTGGTCCTGTACTGCTGAGTTAAAGAGGCCCTCGCATGAGTGACCTGGAGGTCAGTTATTTTGCTTCTTAGCAATGGAAACCAAGATATGTTTGGGAGATTGGAGTTGCCTCCTGTGAATAGAGGAGAGTATGCAACTGTCTGTGTATCTGCTTTCTAGGTGAACAAGAATGATATTAGGAAAAAGGTGCGTCGTTTAATGGGAAAATCACATATTGGATTGGTGCACAGCCAGCAAATAAATGATATTCTAGACAAACTTGCCAATCTGGTAAGTAAAACAGTGATGAGTGATATACCTCTGGTGTCTACAGTGGAAGAGATAAATTGCCTGAAAAATCTTATGTATATTCTCTGCAACACTAATTTAAAAATATTTAAATTAATTGAATTTTTAAATGCTACTCTTCACAAGTGTAGAATAAAGACTGTGACTATATGGGCCTGTTTATAATGTTTTAATGTTACACAGTTATCAGTTAGAGCTGAAATACAAGTATGTATAAACATGACACATATCACAGTTCTGTGCAACATTAATATTTTGTTAATAAGTTTTCTTGGCAGGAACCTTTATGATTACTTTGACTGTAAGAAGTGTTTAGTCTTCTGTCAGTTTCCAGACCAGTATAAGGCCTGTAATCAGTTTCTGTACAAAACTGTTTCCAGGATTCATACAGAATAAACCTGATGTCCTGTAATGATCAATAAGAATTTATGCTAAAGCCTCAGTTAGTAAATCTAGGCAGTTTTAAACACAATCATCACCAGGGTGGACACAAGTTAGGCTCTTTTAAAGGTAATTTCTACATTTGGATCTTACTTTTCTGCACAGAAAAGACACGAAATCATCTTATAATTGATTGGGAAAAATCAGACCAGTTTCCTGCAGTGATAACAGAACTCAGACACCTCACTTTCCTATACTGAGTATGGTACCACATGAATGTTGTATGCTGTGGTAACTCTCACAGTCACACTTACTGAAACTAAACTTACTGGAGTATCTTGCTTATGGCTTTGTCTGAATTTATCTCCAATAAGCTCATTAAATACTGTTAAAAATTCTTCTTTCTTTCATTTGTGTCACCTAATGTCACCCCAATTCATTAATGAATTCTGTGGGTTTTTTCCTAGAATGGACGGGAGCTCCCTGTGAGACCCAGTGGCAGCCGCCACATCAAGAAGCAGACTTTTGTAGTACATGCTGGGACAGACACAACGGGAGACATATTTTTCATGGAGGTAGAGACAAGAATAATACTAATGCAAGTAGTAGCAGAAGAAATGAGAGAAATAGATTAAAAAATCTTATGTAATATTTTGTGCTCCCAGGTATGTGATGATTGTATTGTGCTGAGAAGCAACATTGGAACTGTGTATGAACGTTGGTGGTATGAGAAACTCATCAACATGACTTACTGTCCCAAAACAAAAGTGCTTTGCCTCTGGCGCAGGAATGGTCAGGAGACACAACTGAACAAGTTCTACACAAAGAAGGTTTGAATCTTGTTTAATATAGACAATACTGCAGGGATAACAGCACAGAAAAAACCAAATCCTTTGCGTATCATATTTCATATTTAATCAAAAAATAGCACTCTCTTTCCAATGCTGGTTACTGAACTGAAATGGCTGTTTAGCAGCACTGACATCTGAAGCTGGCACTGTGCCCTGTCATTTGCTTGAAGACAGTTGTCCACCAGCAAGTAATTTAAGAAATGACTTGTAGGTTTTTTGTTAGAAGAAGGAAAGCATCAGTATTACTAAATATTGTGTGAGCTTACAGGCTTGTGAAGATAGTAAAAATATTACAGAGGATTCATGGGCAAAACCTAAATAAAACTATGGCCTAGGAGTTAATTGTATAATTTTTCATCTTAGAATCATAGAATGGCTTGGGTTGGAGGGGACCTTTAAGATCACCTATTTTCTACCCCTCCACTGCCCTGAGACACCTTCCATTAGTCCCACTGTCCATGTCACTGACAAAGGTGTTAAACAGCATTGGACCCACTACTGACACCTAAGGAACACCACTTGGCACTGGTTTCCACTTGGATGTTGAGCCATTGATCTCAACTCTTTTGAATTTGTCCATCCATGAAATTTGTTCCTTTATAGTATAGGGTAGCTCAGCCTTCTCTGTGTCCTGTATCCTGGGCTATGGATAGAAAAATTTCTTAAATTTAGCTCTGAGATTATGGCTTAATCTCAGTGTTGAAGGAAAATGAGGAGAAGAACATGCCATAAGGAAATTTATATGAATAACAAAAAGATAGGTATTATGTACATGACTAGCAATCTTGATTGCTGGAAAGAAAGGGAGGGATTATTTTGATGATTTTTCTACAGTAAGGAACTGCATAGACTTGGTTAGAATGTGCCAGGGCATGAACTCTTCACTAGCTTGTGTGGATAAATGCCATGAAATAGTTTCTCTATCATCTTGTAAAACAAATATAAATACTAACTAGTAATTAGGTGTGCTTGAAATTGAATAGGCTTTTGGTCATTGGACACCACGTGGGGCTTGTTCCTTTTGTAGAATCTTAGAATCTTGCTGTTCTTTTCCCCCCCTTAGTAATTTGGAGAAATAACATTGTATTACTCTTCTTTCATCTGTTAGTGTCGGGAACTGTACTACTGTGTAAAAGACAGTATGGAGCGAGCAGCAGCAAGGCAGCAAAGCATAAAACCAGGTACAAGATTTTACTTGTTGGGAACATTTGTTGTTTAATCTCCAATAAGCAATTTTTAAAAATTAATAACTGCTTTGAACGTATTCTCCTTTAATTTGGAAATCTTTGGGTAATTTTGTGCATCCACATGCAAATAGCAGATTGTTGTCTTTAGCAAGAGTGTATTTGAAAGATATTTTAAGAATTGGGCAATAATGCAGTATTAAAAATGTGTTTGAGTTGTGTTAAAGCCATTCCCCAGAGCTCAGTAGTTCTTAATTTTTCAAATTAAAGTTCAAAACTCAATTTTTCAAAAATAATTTTAAGAATGCACTTTTTAGCTGAACTGAATCATGCAAAAGAAACTGGGTGAAAATGATTAGTTTATTCACCTATTAATATCCTCTATCAAATTATTGTTTTAATCATATATTGACATTTTAATTGCTTAAAACAATACCATACAGTGCAACTAACAAATTCAAGCCTCCTTTGTGCTGCTTATGTATCTGTACTTAAGACTCTGCTCTCTATGGTATTATGTGATTACAGGGTCTTACTATACAGAAATGAAATGTGGCATTTAAAGCAAACAAACAATACCCCAATATGACATACAATAAATACAGGATGAACTGACATTGATGTTACTTCATGTTACCAGAATGAAATTTATTACAATACTTAAAATTCTAGTGGTTCTCAGAAACCACTGGCTGTCATTAGTGAGTGGACTCACTGAAATGACCTCTACTATTCTTAGTAGTGTCCTTTTGCTATACACATCAATAGGAATTATGTTTTTACTATTTTATATTTCCCTTCCATGTACCCTGACTTGGCTGACTGCTTTCTGCACCCTCTGTCTCTCTGCATTTTTGTTTTTGTTTTCTTTTTTTGTTGTTGGTTTTTTTTCTTTGTTTTGTTTTTTTTTATTCTTTATTAACATCACAGGTCCTGAGTTGGGTGGTGAGTTCCCTGTGCAGGATATGAAAACTGGTGAAGGAGGTCTTCTTCAGGTCACACTGGAAGGAATTAACTTGAAATTTATGCACAGTCAGGTATGAGGGAAATCTATGAAAAGACTGAGCATGAAGCTTTTTGCAGCACGCCTGTATAGGTGTTTCCTCTTCCCAGAGTTTTAATAAGGACAGGGGATAGCTTGATGTGGGTAAAAAAACTTACATATATTTACATTCAAACCCATAAGTGTGTATCTATATATATATATATGTTATAACACACTGAATTTAAATATCCTCAGGAAAACTATAATCTGTTAAAGAAAGATGTTGGTTCATCTTTCAGCTTCTTGTTTCTTGTGGTCTGAATAGTCTAAGCACAAAACAAATGTTAGCCTGTATTAAGGGACAGAAAAAGTGATCAATAATAATCTAAGCTGCTATAATGCATCACACTGTGAGCAAATCCTCATTGCATAAGCAGTCAGCCTTAAAGATACAGTGTTTGATTATTGCAGGTGCAGAAGGCAACTTTCTGCGTTATATTTAATCTATCATATTTTAAAATTTTAGAAATTATCTGTAGAAGTTTGTATGAAAATAAAATTGGAAACTGGGTCTTGATGTAATTCACAAAAATAAGAAAAAAAGTACTGAATCCTTTTTCCTTCCATATAACAGATATTGTGGGCATAGAGGAAACACAAGTAGAATTGTCATTTCTTCCTTTCTCTGGATGTTGTTTCTGTTGCTTCCTTTGATCCTTGTTTTTTATTTTGCTTTATGTTTTTTTTGTTTTGCATATATTAAATGCATGCTATGCTAGACAGTAGAATAAATTTTTAGGGGAGAAGGGAGAGTGTGTGTGTGTGTGTGAGAGAGAGAAAGAAAGAAAAGCTTCTGTCAGTTCTCTGTGGAGTGTTTTTCCCTTTCCTTCTGACTAGACTTTTCTCCCCACACAAGTATTGTTTTTCTTGGAGGATACATCAGTGTAGATCCCACTGGAAGTGCACATGCATCTCAAACACACGTGCTCAGGGTCTTTAATACTTCTCCCAAGGTCACAGCAGCACCAAGTGCCACTTTGAGTTCTTATATGCCAGTATAAGGAGTAGAGAGTTGTGAACCTCCCTCAGTTTCCTTGCTGTCTCTTATGAGGGTAGAACCTGGATTATGTCCAACATGCCGTAGAGTTTCAGATCTACTGTGTGATGGAACACTCTATTTGTTTAAGTTGCAGATTTTATCTTTTCATTGGGTGTGCTGAAATACAAAGAGCTGTAAAAGGAAGTTGGTTGTACAGAATGAATTTTCATAGTTCTTGAAAATGGCGGGTCTAAAGTCTTTGAAAGTTAAACCCTGGTCTCAAAGCAACAGTTTGATATCCTTATAGACAGATATACTAGAAATTACTTTGTCCTAAGGCAAGGACACACAATAGGAATGTTCTGTTTGCTACTTTGCCCAGAAGTCAAAGAAGTTCTGCTCAAAATGCTCATCTCTATGGAGATGACTCCATTTCATAAATGAAAAGGCAGGCACATTCAGATTTGCAGTGAGAAAAGATGTATGAAAAGACAGCCATATCAGCAGCAGCATGGTTTTGTAAGTGTAGCAGGCATCTTCACAAGACAAAGATGCTGTCAGTGTTAAGCACTAGTGAGCACACATGTATCTGTGCTAAAGAAAATATCCAGATTCAAGTCTTTTTTTTTTTTTTTTTCTTTCCTGTAAGACTGGAATGAAATTCAGAACAAAACTTTAGGGAAACCTTGTATTGATTTTTAGTGTGGGACTGTCTGGAGCATTACTTTAATTTTGTACAACAGATGCTGAGACCTGTGCTACTAGCAGAACTCGTAAAATACCAGCTTTATAATACCCTTCCTTAGAGAGAATGGTGTTCTAATTTGCTGTCTGTCATGAAGATTCCTATCTTTTATCTGGAAAAGAGTCTGTGCAGGTCAGACCCAGGACATATGCCAGCCGTCTCCTTCACCTGAAAGATTATTCCTTCTCTTCATCACCTTCCCAATGAAGCTGCAGCCAGATGAGTTGCCATTACTTAAGATGGATATTGAAACAAGTGCACTTCTGGAAAATACACTGCATTTATTCAATATGTTTAATTCTTGGCCTGTTAGATTACATTGCCAGCTGACCAGGGCATTCAGTGCCATTTAGGAGATCTAAAATATGTATCCTTGTTTTCCTTCTCAAAGTAAAGTGTCTAGATGGATATCAAATGTGTGTCATTTGAGGGTTTCTGTAGAATGGACAACTGTAGCAGTTCCATAAAGGGCTCCTACTAGTTGCACCATGCAAACAAACAAACAAACAAACAAAAAAATCCCCTTCAGTTTCATAATCTTTGGAGCTAAAGGATGTTGGCATTCTTAATCTGCCACTCATCAACCAGTCTGTTTTCTTAATAAAAGGTCTGCTATTCTGGATGATATTTTTTTTCAATCCTTGTATACATTGTGTGAATTGATCCCTAAGGTGTTTGATTTCAGAATATTTATATAACCTTCATTAAAACCAGGATCCCACAACCATTTTTTGGTGTTGAAAATGGCATTTTCTATTACTGTTGAGTTTGAATGAGGATACTGACCAACAAAAACCTACAGGATCTCAGCAGGCTCAGCTTTCTCTTCATCTTCCTCTCCTTACTTAATCGGAAGGCCCTGTTCTTAGCTATCTTTCCAAGTATTTATTGTAGCTTACTAATATAAGGGATTTCTATTGCTCTGCTTGATTGGACATCATAGAATTCATTTAGAACACAGAAAGAGGGGTTTCCACTTTTTAAAAGGAAAGTATAAATAGAGTCTACCTGAGAAGACAGAACATACTGCTTGCTGTTATGAAGCTGTTTTTGAAGGCTCTTGATTTGCGGTGTATGTACTTTCTTACCATCCTGTGAATTCCTTAGGAAATGTCTCAGATGCATGGTGGGACAGCCTGTTATTGATATGTGAGAGTTGTCTTTAGTGTTCACAGATTGTCTCACCAAGCTGCAGCACATGGAAGTTTAAGAATAAAAAATATTGAAGTCTGTCTGTGCCTAGCAGATCAGAGGATGTTCTTCAGAATAGGGAGGAATCAAGTGTACCTGTGGCACTGGCAGATAATTCTGAGTTCACATCTACAAACTCTGTTGTAATATTGGGACTCAGTAGCCTGTGCCTGTTACAAATTCATCTGTGTCAAAAATAGATGGAAGCTTAATAAGATGCATAAAGCACATGCCCATCTACAGTAGGATCCACACTGAATGCTTTGTCTTGAGGAACCACAGTTTCCCTAGGGTAAGTAACTGCTGTTTCCTTTATGCGTGTTTTCTGATGGAGCAAGAGAAGAGCATCTCTGCCCCTTAAACAACATAGCAAGAAATTTTTCTTTGGCTCATATCTTCTGAAAATGGATTGTAATTGTGACAAACTTGATAAATTTTCATCTTGCTCATAGGTCTTGTGGAAATGCAGCTCCCCGTAACATTAACTCAGATCATGAGCACCTGGGGCAGTCAAGTCTCTTAGGCAGTTTTATTCTTCCCAGATAAAATGGCCAGTGTTTTGCCTGAGCCTTTCTATTGAGTTTCTGAGTTTTTGTACTTGAAATTATTAGCAAAAATTTTTCACAGAAAAGATTACAGAAAAACAGAACTAAGTGCAGTAAAGAAAGTATTCTGTTATTGATTTCTTTATTCTGTAAGTATGTCTCAAAAAAGAAAATGCTTTTGACCAAGTAAACTGATACAGAACATGAATGAAAACAGGCAAACAGTCTTCTTTCCCTTGAGTGCCTGAACATAAGCAGAAAGCAAGATTCTTGGTTAAGTAAGTGGAAGTTTTGGGGTTTTATGGTGAACAAAAAATATCTCAGGTCTGTTGGTTAGTTCTCTGCCAATAAAAATAATAATAAATTTCATTTGACTTGAAAATCAGCATGTCTTATCTCAGGTGTATGGTGCATTTACTGATCTCTCTTGATACAGATAAGTCTCTTCAAAAACCCTGTAACAATTTCTAATGTTGACATCCTTTGTCTTTCATGCATAGCATATAATGCATGACTACATTGGTGTTGTTAATATGGGATTCAAGAGGGGTGCAGAATTTTCCTTTCCCTTCTTTCCAAGACAGAGAAATTCTCCGTTACCACTTTAAAAAAAGGTCCTGAGATCTTGGTGTCCTAAAGGTGTAGGCACTCAAAGTATCAAACCACACTATTGTAATACAGTTTTGCAAGGACCTCTCTAAGGTGTTTGACATAGACTCTGTGAATGTTAGGGCAATGTTACTCTTAGTTTTTCTCTTGCCTTGAGAAGCAAGTCTGCTAGAAACTGGGATATGGATTAGAGTCCTTACAGCACTTGCTACAGCTTCTTATGTCTGTGTTTGTGACTCTTCTGGAGATGTGCACATAAGAAGGGGCTGTTTTGTATCTTCAAATAGATTGGGTGTTAAACAAACTCATTATGCAAGGAAAACTTGTTTATTCATGCAGACTTGGCATCTACATTCTGGACTGGAAAACATCATGTAGTTCAGCTGCTTTTTTCTTCTGGGGTTCATGTATGTAAAACATGACTTTAAGGCAGGTTTGTTTTCTAAATGGCTTGCTCAACTGGCAGAGCCATATGTGAAGTGAGCAAACCATAGAGAAGGATCCAAACTCTCCCATCCTGCTCAAAGCAGAAAACTGGTACTGACTGTTAAAAGGAGATGGTTCCAAGAGTAACTCTGAAGATTATATGTCATAAACTCTAGTAAAATCTTACATGGCAGAACCGTCAGAGAGAAGAAAGGTTAGTGGCTCCTCATTGGATTCAATTTGACTACTTGGTAGGTTAGGAGGATCAGTGTCAGGGTGGGATAGTGCCCCTTACCTGCCCTCTGTGCTGGAGGAGGATGCATGGAGGGGCAGAAACTACCTGGGATGGATCAGAGGCTACAAATAGTGCCAAATTTGGGAGCCAGCTTTATTCTCGTCCCCCTCTTTTGCTGTATTTCAGGTGTGTTGATATTCTTTTTGCAATAACTCATTTGAGTGCCTGAAGGGGTAGCAATGTTGGATATGTCAGAGTTACTAACTCCTTCGTTTCTCTTCCATGCTTTCTCCTCCTGCAAGGAGCGGAAGGTACTTCATCTTCTGCTGTCTTCGCTTCTTAGCACTTTTAAGTTTTTTGTTGATTTCTAGCATTGTGGCAAGTTTGTCTTCTGAATATTTATTTCACCCTTTATTTATATATTAAACTGAAAATTAAATGAACTGGTAGTGTATGCTATAAAACTTCAGGTTGTATCTGTCGTGATGATTTTTTTGTTTGTTTTGTTTTTTGGTTTAAAAAAACCTCCAAACCCAACTAATGTTGTGTTACTTTTCCTCCTGTTTTTGTAGGTTTTCATAGAGCTGAATCACATTAAAAAGTGCAATACTGTGCGAGGAGTCTTTGTCCTGGAGGAATTTGGTAATTACATTATTTTGATATTAGGTCTGTACTCACATGGCAGTAACTCAAATTTCCAGTCTTCAGATTCAGAGTCGCACTGCAGTTTCAAAGATGGGAGAGAATGTAGGTTCCATATAAGGAGTTGTCTGAGAGATGGGTGACTTTACATAAAAATTTGCACATTAATTTTTATCATGTTAAGATTTGTGGTCTAGGTGCTTTTTATTATTAGACAGAGAAAAGGTCCTGAGTCTTCTGAAATAATGAAAACCAGATGTGGATGTGTGTGTTAATTTTCTTTGGCATGTTCCTTTTTCATCTGAGAAACCACATTTTTAAAGCAGGATTTAAAGTTGGTCTTTCTCAACATACCATTTTTTCATTACCAAGAATTACTGTTAGTTGCAAAGCTTTCTTTTTGCTCTAAGTGTAGTTTAATTTTTGTTTAATGGAGCAGAAGCTATTTCATCAGGTTGTACTTTATTTATCCTGTGGTATTTATTTTAGAACATGAGTGGAAAAGTAAAGGTTAAGGAGAACAGAGAGTTTGTGCTATTTTGGTCAGTTACTGCTATTGCATATCTGCCTACATTGGAGTCTGGGCAAAATTTCAGGTTACTCTTCAGTGTTAGCGTCAGTCACAATATTCTTAGCTAGGGTCTGAAAACCATGTGAGTGACTTCAGATGCAGCTCTCTGGAAGGGTGATCCACATACTTCTCTTGAAACCCAAGTTGGTTTATTCTTCCAGCCATCTTTGGGACTTTTGTTTAGGTCTTAGTAGTATGTATGAAACATATAAAAAGAAGCTGAATTTTACAACATTCCATAGTAGATCAGCATACACACTTTGGCCATTAATCAGAATCTGAATCAGCAGCTCCCATTAGCAAGACTGCCATTGCTCTTTGGTACTGTGAATGGAATGTTCTGGCTGAGGGATTCTCCCTTGAATTATAGAAGACTATTAATAATGAGATTTCTGAAATTAATGTCTTTGTCCATTGCAATGTGATGTTCTCCTTTGGATGACACAAAGTTCCAAGTGTTAAAACCCTCCTGACTGTTGCAGTTTGCTTATTGTTTACTGTAAATGTCCCAGGTGTTTCAGATTTGAATCTGTGAACAATTTTTCCCCATTTATTGAAAACATTGTTCAAGGTTCATATGGTTAGATCTGTATATTTAAAAGATGAAAATTTTCTAATAGTTTAGATGTTTATAAGTTCTGTTCAATTTCTGTTTCTTTGGTATCATATTTTCATGCTGGTGGGCATGATTTATTTTATTACTTACAGAATTTTTTTAAGTCAGTAAAAGATTATTGATGGGTTTTACAGAGATGAGAATTCAGAAGCCATAAAATTAGCTTAAAGAATGGCTTTAGCTTCTGAAATCTTTACTTAAATAAATTACTTGGAACAGGAATTGATTTTGGATCATTTTTTCAGGTTTCAGTGCAAAGTACTTCTTTTAATAGTTTGTTTATATTGCACGAGAAGAAAGACAGTGTTTGACTTGGTTATTTCTAATTAATTTGTATTGATGACTCTGTAACAGAGCATTTAGCCCCTAACTAATGTAAGAAATGTATTTATGTAAGATACTTATGTACGATACTTATCTGAAATGTATTTATGTAAGTTACTTATCTAAATGTAAAAAAAAGTATTAATTTTTTTACAAAAGATGTCAATCAAGGGCCTATTACAAAAGCTAGAATTGTCTTATGGAACTTATAAAAGAGTAATTTTAAAAAGTAATTAAAAATAAAACTGGGAGTTGAAATCTACAATCAAAAACTGAGAAATTAGACCACTTGAGTTAAAAATATCCTCTCTCACAAGATAGAGGTCAAAGACAAGAACAAATCTAGATGTACCAAATGAGATTGACAGTTTTCCCATCCAGCTAATACTGAGAAAGCAAAAAAAGGAGGCTGTTGCAGAGGAGCTAACTTTTCTTCTTATGCTGAGATTAGAGTCTGCCTCAGAGCTGTTTTTTGATTTGTTGTAAGGGTGAGAGGATATGACAGTCTGTCCTGTTCAAGATAAACGAACATGTTTGGTAGTAGTAGACTAAAAGCATTCAGCAAAAACTTGCTTGGACTTCTTAAGAATGAAGTTACTATTCAGTGTCAAACATTGTAAACCTTGCCATCATATTTATTATAGTAGGAGCATGTTGAAGTAGTAGATGTGCTTAGAAAGGTAGAGTTTGGTAAGTGTGCATACTCCAGTCTGATAGGGAGTACTTCAGTGCAGGATTTTGATTTTACCAAGCATGAGTGCTCCAAATTAGTGATAGCACAGGAGGAAGTTAAAGCTCTGTTTGTGTTAGTGCTGGGTTTAGATGGCAGCATCACAGTTGGACTTGTGGTTTCTGAGCAGGATGCAAGCAGAGGTTCAGGAATTGTGCTCCAAAGATGAAAGTGTAAACTTAAGTAAATGAGGAAGTGTAAGGTTTTTCCCTCTGGAATTTGAGTTACTGCTGTGTACTTGTGCTTTACTTTCTTGTGGCCCCTTCACCACCGCTGCTATGAAAACCTTCATTCTCCAGCAGGTAAAGTGATCTCCCCTGAACTCATTTTGTGGTAGCACCATATTTTCATTTACAGGACCAAAGTCTGCAGGATGGTGCTTAATTTACTCCCTTCATCCACTCAGTTCAAGAGCATCAGAAATAACTTCTAATGTTAGAAGTACTAATCTCTCAGTTTGAGGCTTGAATCTTTGAAAGCTTGGGTCTTTTCTTTGTGGTTTTTTCTTGTTGTGGTGGGAGTTCTTTTTTGGGGGTTTCTTTTGGGGATTTTTTTTGTGGGAGGGAAGTTTCTTTTTTCCTTTCTTCCTTTTTTCTTTGTATTCTGCAGTGGTAGTGCTTTGACTTCTGTGTTTATAAATGCAAACCCGCTCTTAATCTTCCTAACTCAGTCCTCTCAGGAGAATTTTCTGCATTGGAAGGACTGTGAAGGAGTACTTTAAGTAAAGACAAGGCAACTTACTGTGAAGTGGAGAGACAGTACCTTGGCTAGCTGCTCTCCTGTTCCCTCTCTTCCTATTCTCAATTATGATACAGGACTTTACAGCTTCCCTTCTCTCCTTCCCTCGTGGCACAAGGTCCTTACAGCTTTCCCTTCCTGCTTTTTGAAGAGTATATGAACAGTTGTATGTTATCCAGTGGGCAGTGAGACTTACACAGCTGTAAAAGTCCTACCCTATTTGGCTGTGCACCAGCCTCACTCCCACCCTTATCCCCTGGTGACATGGAGTTAATTTGGAACATCTGGTGCCAACGGGTAAGGTAGCTTGGATGTGCACCTCCTTATCTCCCCAGCTTTAGTCTCTGGTATCACTGGGGCAGTGCAGCCTGGGTGTGCACTTCCCTTGTTTCTCAGCCTTTCATGCAACTGCCAACTCCAAGGAGAGTGAGCGTGGAAAAATAAAACAAAAATATTACTTTTTACCATCATATTCTGTACTTTTCCATAGTTTCTTTTCAAGAATGACAATACCATGACATATGAGAATTAGTAGGTACTGGTTTGTAATTTGAGAACTTTCTCAAACCCAGTCTGCACTGCCTACTCTTGGCCCCTTAGAGTGTGATCCGTCTCCCTCTCCAGCGTTTAGCTGTGTCATATCATAGTTAAAGAGATGACATCTGCATGGATAGGTTTTGTTGTGGATTTTTCCTGGTTCTTCATACTGAACTCATCTGCCTCTGTTTCTTTTCTTGTCACTAGTACTATGTGTAATAAAACATCCTTCCTCTATGAACCTGGAATGATTTGGTTTTGCATAATTTCTGTACTGCTTCTTCTAAATTCTTTTGTTGTGACACAGAAATTTCATGGCAAATTCCAGCTATTCTGGAAGGGAAATACTCAGAGTTGAGAGCGATATTCCCCTGATATTGACATTTTAAATTTGCCAGCTGTATGTTCTAGTGTGGTCTTTGTTCTCTTCTGGTGATTTCCCATGGTCTCTGTTCACAACATTTGCAGACCAAGTGCGGGCCAAAGGCACAGTTCAGATGCACTGCACATGAACAGGGTGGTTACTGTTTGTTTTTTTATGCATTCCACAATGAGAAATAAAGATTAATTTCCTTTAGCTTAATTATGCCAGTTTTCTTTCTGTCAGTTTGAGGCAGTGCAGTGGAACAAGGTCAGATTTTCTGGTTAATAGATTTTTTTCATCAGTCTTAATCCTCTTTTTATAGGAAGATTTCTATAAACCAGCCAGCCTGGTATTTTAGCAATATGTGTCACTGAACTCAGCATTTTATTTTAAAGCAACTCGTTCAAAAACTATGAATGTTTTCAGTGAATATGTCTCAAGTAAATACCATCACACACATCCTGTACAGGAGAAAGACTATATTGAGAAACTTAAAATAGAGCTGGAAAACAGTCTTCCAGTTAAGAAAAATTTCACCCTCAGCTCCATTTTTTCCCCCTGGATTTCACTAGCTTACTGTACAGTGTCCAACAGTTCTTTAGAGATCTGTTACTCAGCAGAGAAGGATTCAAACATCTCAAGGGTACAATCTTTGGGACTCATATAGTGACATATTCCTATGGAATTTTTGGGTTATGTTTTATTGTATTAGGCATTAGGTGTATTTTGTCATTAAACAGATTTTTTTTAATTTTTACTGTCTAGCAGGAATAAGTAATATGAGAGAAGCCAGAGTCTCTTAAGAATCATCAAGTATCTGCTGTGCCAAACAGACACAGTGAAAATTTTTTCCAGTTTGAGTAATTTATTGTGACATTACCTGTGTCTTCCAAGGATATATATAATGTAAATGAAAATAAATAGGAGCATGCAGTAGTGAGGGATAGTGAAGTGCCCTGTACCTGCACCTGCTGTCTGTCTGCATCCCTTCCCTTTCCCATGGGAACGTTGTGCTATTTATTTCCCATTTGCCTCTCGTTTTTTGAACTTTTTGTTTTGTCTCTTGCCCGTCCGGTTTTAGTTCCTGAAACTAAAGAAGTGGTGAGCCACAAGTACAAGACGCCAATGGTGAGTCCACTGTGATGCCTCTGGTGGTTCTCTAGAGGATGTGTCTTTACATTTTCATGTGGAGAAAAGATTACATTGAGACTGCAGGATTTTCACTGAAAACACCAGCTGCTCTTTATGATGTTTTCATCATGGGGAGACAGCAAAACTCAGTGATTGTTGGATCTATGAAATTAGAGGAGCTCACCAGTAGTACAGAAAGCACTGTCTCCTTCTTTAAGCCAGATGTTTGAACTTTAGCACTGTAAGAACTGGTGGAACTGTTAATTTTAAGACAGTGCAGAACACAATCCTTGCTCCATAGAACAGATGGAAAGGGAGACTACTTCTTAGGAATAAAATTATTCTTAATAATTTTAATTATTAAATAAATAAATAAATTTAATTACCAAAAATTTCCCATCTCCTCATGAGCACTGACTTGTGAGAGACTAGTAAAAGTATTAATTCCTGCTGTATAGATGAGTTCTTGTTCTGTTATTCTGTTCAGTTTTTATAACATTTTTTGTGAACGCCAGCAGTTGATAATGATCAACTTAATAATCAACAATGTTTAGCACTTTTATACATGATCAGGCTTATAGCACTCATGAGAAAAAAATAGAAACCAGTGATTATCATCAGAACTGAAATTTCAGTTTATGTCTGAAGTGCAGTGTGCACATTCAGTGATTTCATGGAAATTCAGTCCTTCAAGAGGAGAGAGAGCAAAATTATTTGAAGAAGCCGGAAATGTTTTAGAACAAAATACTTAGAATATATGTGGTTTAAGAAGCAAATAGCTGTATCTGTTAGTAAAAAAAGCCAGTTTAATGGAAAAAGAAAAGTATTTTATTGGAAGTGTTTTAGCTTGTACTGCAATACGGCAAAACATATTGTTATGCTTGTTACCTTAACGAAAATTTTAAATGTCAGTTTAAAGGACAAGAATTTTTAAAATCACCAGAAGAGCTGGTATTAGAACTAGTATATTAATTAAGTGTAAGTCTTAACTTTTCTGGATTGTGCTGCCAGTCAAATGATAAAAGAGGATTTTTGGTTAAATAATAGCACAGTTAGTCAGTTAACTAATTGTAAAACTGAGTAGTGCTATGTGAAACCCTCACTTTAGTCAGCTCTTTCAACCCCTCCCAGAAAATATCTTGTAATTTTATGCAACAAGACCAAAAGCAAATATTCAGAATAGTTTTTCTAAAGCCAGTTGGCCAACTTTCTAGCTGAGTATACTGTTCTTAAAAATTGTTAAATCATACTGTTAAACAGCTAATGTTTTTATCCCAAAAGAATTTTTTAGTTTGTTATATGGCTCTTCTCTCTCCATCTCAGTTAGAAGGTGGTAGGGGACACATTTTCCTGATTTTGTCTGTAGCCAGAGTACTTGTCCCATGAAGGAAGACATGGAGGAAAATACAAATGTGCAATGGATTTTGTAAAACACTTCATCTGAATTTTACTATCTCTTCTTCTAAATTCTTGTAGGCTCATGAGATCTGCTACTCCGTGCTGTGTCTCTTCTCTTACGTGGCTGCAATTCGTGGAAAAGAGGCAGAAAACAAAAGCAAACCACCTCGACCAGTTTCCAGTTGATCATGATACTTGGAAATATCTACCCTTTGGCACACTGATATGCAGTACTCCCAGTTTTACTGCAGTTACTGGAGTTCACTTTCTGTCTTTTATGAGAACTTGGTTATTTATGTATGACCCTGCAAGTCTTTCCCCATAGAAAAGCCTAAGCCTTCCCTGTTCAGTCTCCTTCTCAATTCATCCTTAATGGAGTTTATAAATGAGCTTTTAATCAGACAGTTTTGAGTGTGTGCATCCATCTGTGAGTGACTTACTCTGGACATTCCTTTGAAATTCCTTTTTTGTTAAGATGACTTAATGGCTTGAGTTTGGTTGTTTTTTGTTCTAGTGGTACTTGTTACAATTTGATCACTTTACAACTACAGGCTTCTGCTTTCGGATTCTCTGGTATGTGCACAGTGGAAGCAGCCTGGTCCTGTATGTTGTTTCAGTGTTGTGTTTTTCTTGTTTTCCTTCTGTGTTGTTCATTTTTAATTACCAACATGGAGTTCCTGTCACATAGTTCTACAGTCCCTTTTGGTAGAGATGAACAATTTAGCTGTCATAGTCTTAAAATATCATGTGACAGTTGAAGTTTGGGTATTTAATTGGTCCATCTGTGGAGATGACTGCTTCTCAAGTGGAGAGAGAAGCTTTGAAGGTAGTATATTGTAAAAAACCTCAGCACTTCATGGGTTCTGTGGATTTTCCAATGGGAGTTTAGGTAACATTTGTAGCTACCCCAGCAGCAGAGCTCACAGATGCAAATAAGCACTCCCTATAGCAGTTAATCACAGGGATTAGAAAATGAATGAGGCAGTGTAAAACTTGGAAACATTATTGGCAGAAGCACAGTACAGAAATCTGCAGAACATTTTCAGAAGCCCAGAGGATTTTGCTGTCTCCAATTTTTTTTAACTATTGCTTTTGTATTTTTTTTCAATCTGTATCTGTATATGAAGGGATCTTGAAAATATTGTGTTTATGTGTAATGAAACTCACGTAGTTAAAACAATCCATCACATTCCTTATTTTAAACAGGCTGGATATGAATGGTTTTTTTTTGCATCCTGTTTTTGTTCTTGAACTGTACTGCACTTGTCTGGAAAGCTCTTAGGATGCTGGAAGGTGAGACTGTCTAGAGAAAATGTTACATGTAAAAATATCAGGAAAAATTGCTCTGATACAAACTGATGTATTGTATGTTTTGACATAAAATTCTGACTTAATGCACCCAGAAATAACCCTGTTTTGGCTTGGTCAGGGTATCTACCATTTAAAATGGAATATACTAGTATGGGTGAGGATGATGTAAATATTATAGCATCACATCTATTTATAGAAACTGTACAGCTCTCTGAATGTGAAAATAAAATGTCATTCAACCAGCAGCTGGTTTTCATCCTCCTGTGCTTTTCTATCATTTGTTATTCTGAAACAAATGTAATTATTTACAAAATACACCACACACATACAAGAAATAGTGGAAAAGAAAAGACTCTAAATCAACAATCTAAATCTCTTTCCACATAATCAGCTTTAAATAATCTTGGGGTTTTTTTGCTTCTAACACAACATCTGTGTAATTTGTCTTTAAAACAAAAGTGTTTGAAGAACATGAATAGGGAAAACAGACACATCTGAAATATGGAAATTTCTTTTGCATGCTTGCAACTAGAAGTGGTACATAAACAACCTTTCATTTTTCCTAACATAAAAGCAAAACTGAAATTGGTAAATGATGAAAGTAGCCTGGTTTGAATTTATTTTCTTTCTTTTGTCTTCTGAGATTGTAAATTTTTTTATAGAAATATCTAAATTTTTAGCATTTGTAGTTTTCTGCATGCTACTGTATTTCAAGTACACTTAAGACTGAAAGCACTTTGGTCTACAACAGAGGTTCCATTTATCCAATGCTGGGTCCCACTGAGGTAGACTATTTTGATTTTTATATTGTAATTATGTTAGTAGGCCTATTAACATAATCAACTTAAAATTATAGGGGGAAGATTATTAAATGCACAACATCATTTACTATATACAGCTCCTTTTTAAATTACATAAGCTGCTGTCTGCTTTAGGCTGATGAGAAACGTCAGTGCAGAATAAGACTTTTAAAGGACCTGATAGTAAAAATGGCCCTCTGTCCCTTTTGACAGAATTTGTTTTGAAGAATAAGTGCAGCTAAATATAGTGCTTGCTGTTCTGTGGCTGGGATAAATCAGAAACAAGCTCAGCAACTGCACTGACACTGGGCTTCAATACTGAAGACATTTTTGAAATATATAAAATCTTTTGCATACTTGATGTTGGGGTGTAGCATTTTTATCTGAGCCAAAGACGTGCTGTGCAGATTTCCACCACTGAATGCCCAGTGCTGCTCTCTGCAGCAAATGCATCCAAATGCAAATGCAAGTTGGATTTTAAATGGGTACAAAAGCATAATATTTTGGAATATAGTCTTCCATCCTTTCCACTCCATCACTCTGAAGTGCTAAGAGGTAGATAAACTTTATTTCGGAGGGGAAAAAAAATAGTTACAGTGATTTGCAAGTATTTTTAGTTATGTCCCACTCATTTTGATGTTTAGGTAACAATTCCTTAGCAATAGGTAAGAACTTAGAGGTCTCTAAGGCTTTCCAGAACAAAATGGAAGGCTAACAGGCTATTTGGTAACTATAGATTGTGCTAGAAATTTCTTAACACAAAAAGAAGAATTCTTACATTTTTACCACTAGGAGGAGCCTGTGTCTTAGTTTTTAAGCATTTCAAAATTGCAACCTTTTTATTTTAACACTTGTGCTATTTCCAAGGCACTTACACAAATGTGATAAAAAACGTAGACTTGCCTTAAAACTTTCTTATGGCTAAACAGATTTCTTCTGCTACAATTTCTTATTTGTGGATGTTGGTTTTTAAAGTGACGGTTATGAAGTGTTCTGTGCAAACACTGGAATTTGTGAGTAGTCTTCCTGGCAGTTTTCAAAGTGGAATGTAAGGTACTAATTTATCTGTACTCTGGTTATCAGATCTTCACTGTGATATTCCCAAAATGCTCTTGTTTTATTTGTGAATGCATGTCCACTTCTAATATGAGTGGGTCCACACTTTAAAGGTTAAAAGTTTTAAGTATCAGCGAGTGTCACGACACTCATACTTATTAAGTGATATTTGTTAAAGATGTATCTTTAAAAAAAAAAAAAATTGAAAAAGAAAAAGCATTTTGAAGGTCTGTTGAAGGGGAGAGCTCATTGCTTTAAGAAACCTGCTGTAAAAATTTCCTACACCCTGATTCCTAACTTCAGATAATCTTTGCCATCCTACTTTAACACTTTCAGGATAGCAGAGTAAGATGAAATGTTCATCTGAGTATTAAAAAGCTAAATTGCTAGTAAATATGAGCCATTAAGAATTGCAATTCCAATTAAAGTTCTAGCTTGGTAATCAAAGTGGATGGGAAAATTGTCTGTGATTGTAAGCCTTAGGAACCTTTATGTTGCAAAAATATTGAAACAATTTCTATAATGATGCTGCTTATGCCAGAAGAGGACTTTTGGCTCACAGAGCATGTTTCTAATAAGGACGCAGTTGCCTGCAATGGTAACAAATCAGCTGCTTGCCCCAGTGTCAGGCATAGGCTCCTGTTATCACTGAATACAGAAAGAGGCAGAAAATAGAAGCTAAGCTTCTCACAAAGAGCAATATTTACATCCCAGTTCCCCTTGATTGCCAAAGGGATGAAAGTCAGATGATGTTGCCTCTGAGGCAAGTTCTTCCTTCTGGGAAAAAAACTGTTCTGCTTAACTCGGCCCCGGTGGTATTTACAAACTGAAGGTCTCTGCTCTTAGATAAGCCAGGTGTTGTTGAAAGAAAACATCTCCGAGCTCCAGAAGAAGTGGGAATAGGGACCGAGAAACAGCAGCTTTGTGCAAAGAACCTTGTCATACAAAAGGCAGTGCCAAAGAGCTTCTTGCTGCTCCAGAAGTCACAGTTCAGCCAGAGGCATCTGCTTGTCACAAGGGCAGGACTCTCCCAGGCAGCTGAGTGGTGACTGCCTGTGCTGGTGGTAAAGGCTTCACACAGAGCCCTTCCCTGTGACACCCTTGGAAGGTGTTCAGTGTGAACAACAGCTTTGAGATTCTACAGCCGTTCCCAGTGTAGCTGTTCACTAAAATTGTAGAAATACGATGAAGCTTTAAATAATATTAGGTATGTGACCCCTCTTTCCAGCACTGTGTCTAGAGGTTTAAAAGCTTGATGTTGGTGACAAGGGAGGTTTGAGTAGTGACAAGGGAGGTTTGAGTACAGCTGAGTACATGAAATGTTTAGAAGACCTCTTTCAGGCACGTACCAGATATTTATCATACTTACATGATAAAAATGATCTCATTGTTTATACCAAGGTCAGTAAAATTGTAAGTTAACTTTCTGTTTACAGGTCTACAATCTTTTGAAACTTCTGCAGCATAGTAGTTCTAGCACTGATTGATTTTGTTGTAAAGGATCAGTCCAACAAAGAAGCATATATATGTCAGCCAAGGGCAAACAGTCTTGCTTTTATTTGCAGCAGTTACTATAGTGATAAAAGTGGTTTAGGAACCTGCATAGAAATAGAAATCCCCATCTCCCAAAATAGCTCTATATAAAAAGGAACAAACGGTGTCAGGAAAAACACCAATAAAACTCTAAATAGTTGCTTCCTTCAAGTATTTGAAAACTCTGGTTCTGTATTCTCATTCTTTCCACTTGTTTTTGCCTTTTTGGTTTCTCATATCAACTCTAGTGAGTACAAGTCTATCCATAGTGCTCTGGGTATCAAAGAACTCTCCTTTTCTTTTTACTCATTGCCCTGCTTGGATTCCTCACTGTTTCCTCACACATCCTTTGCCTACACTCTCTCCAGCCAGTCAGGCCCAGCTCTGCACCTCAATTTCCCATCAGATCATCTCCAGCTTTTGCCATTTGTAGCTTTTTCATACATTCTTGCCTCTGTGGCCATCATCATCTCCCAGCCTCTTTCCCCAGGCGCTTCAGACTTACAGTCTTCCCAGTCACCTGCTCAACCAGTCCCTGCCCCTTCCCAGCTTCCTGTCATAGTCTCTCATCTTCTCTCCTGTTCTTACCAAGTGCTCTGTCATCATCTTTCATTCTCAGCCTTATTCCATGCTTACTCCTCTTGCATTTAAATCAAGTTATTTTTGGTGGAGTGCTGAAGAGTGCTATAGAGGGAAGGGAAAAATCTTCCAGTCTTAGTCCTGCTGTTCTGTGATAGCTCCCAGCAGCAGCTCTTCCCTACACTGCTTGTTAGAAATGGCTTAACCATTTAATCTAAAACTAAAAATAAATAAATTTGTCTAAACCAGATTTGTAGCTTAAAAAATTTAATAAATTGTTAGAGTTTTTCAGTACAGTAGGAAACAAAAATCATAAAAGCAAATACTATGCTTTGTAAATACACAGTCCAGTTTTCCCCTCCTTACACCAGTGAGGAGGAACAAGTCCTGTTTTCAGGTAGAAATTTTTGAGGACTTTCCCATGATCAAAATCTACTATACTTGGGGTTTTCTTTTCAGGCATCACATGCAATGAGCTAACCTGCAAAGCAGAAGAGAACCTTGTATTTTTTGGTCATTTTTTCCCTGGGTATATGAAAACTGTAAGTAAATAAAGTGTATTTGAGAGTTATATTGATACTTTGTTTTTTCATTATCATAATTTCCTGGAATATATCTGGATTTCTGGGGCAATTGTTGGCATTATGACAGATACCGAAGAAATGCAACCTTATTGAAAGTTAAATTGTATTCATCCACAATTTGGGTTCATGTATTTGGGTCCTACAATTTATACTTCCAAGCAAAGCAATGGAAACTATGTATGATATTGTTTATGTTTGCTTAGTACATTGTATAGAACACAAAATCATGTTCAGACTATAATCCATGGTTAAGAAGAAGAAGGGAGCACACTTAACACTTATCTTTGTTTTACATTTCCATACCAGTGATGTTTTATATATTTTAGCTTAGTCACATTTTTAGATTATTTGTCTTTGATACAGCTGTCCTAGTATACAATTATTGACTGAAATGTGTTCACAACTATGCCATTTATCTGTTCTTTCAGGGCTGGTTATTGTCAATGATTTTGTCTGGCACAGAAAGCAGATGCTTGACTATTTTTTCCATATCTGGACCTAATAAGTGAGGCGGTTCTTATCTGTTTCTTTTAAACTTTCATCAGTTCATTCTGTTTAGGATGTGTTGCTTATGCAGACTGCTGTGGGGACCCTGCCCAATGACAAGTAAAGGATATCTCTATGACAGCTTTTGTTTCCCTGAAATAGAGTTCTCTTCTTGGGAAGCACTTGAAAGGTATCAGTGGGGCTATTTTTAATCTCAGCAGACGTTCTTATAAAATTCATTTGTAAGCAGACAGGAACAGCATGTAGTTCTAAACCTGCTCTGAGACGACATGTTAGTGACAAACTTCTCTCCTAAATACATAGATGGATTTTGTTTCAAAGGAGTTCTGTGATCAAAGCATCATAAATTATTATTAAAAGTCTTTTCTCTTGCTCCTGTCCTTTGAATGGTCATTGTATGATTCAATTAAGGAGATTAATTAATGATAATTAAATGCAAGTAGTTATCTCTATTTTACACTGATTTCTGCCTAACAGTAGATCGATCATCCAAGCAATGGTTTGTTAGCAAATAGGTGGATGTGTGAAAATTTAGGACTCCTTCCTATTAGAATATTTCTGTCTGCATAGCTGCTAGTGCACTGTCAGTTACACATTGAGTGGTGTAACTAACCATTACCTGGAGACCTAAATAAAATGCATTAGTACCTAATTGGTGACAACCTACATTGATGGAAACACAGCTTCCCACACAGGTTACCCTTCCCTGGACACACTAGTATTCATCTGCATTGTGAATGGTATAAAAATATATTAGGAGTTGGCACCCTTTCTGCAAGAATAGCTTTAGTACTAGTGCATATACTTGGATTAACAGTAATTTGGGAATGAAATACTCCTGACATTTTTATTAACCAGTCAGAAAACTAAGGCTCAGGAAAGAAACAACTTTTTACTTTTATTCTGCAGCTGTTACCACAGATAAGCCTGCTAGTTTTACAGTAATAGTCATGGATCTATGATAGGAGAATACAGAATAGGCTGCAACCTGAGAAGTTCTGCCAAACAGTCACTGTCACGACTTCTGTGTGTACATAACTGTAATTTTCTTCTTTAGCTTCAACTGATCCACTTCTTATTTCTTAATTGGAGAAACTATCATCTCCATGGGGGTCCATCCATTAAGTACCACACAGCCTTTGACAGCTTCTGTATAAGCCTGCTGAGGAGGAAAAGCAGGAAACCCAGCAGCTTTACCTTAATCCACTCTGCTCACACTACAGTTTGAAGAGATTTTTCTTCAGGCCTTGCAGCCCTGAGCAATAATCTCTCGGAGCAAGAGTTGAGGAGTGGTGGGGGAGCTCCTGGCACTGAAGGGGGAGAGCTGGTGCTGCAGCACAAGGAAGCTCTTTGGCCCTTTTCTTGGTTATTTTAAGAAGTAATGGTCCACCATTAACTCCTTTTGCTATTATTGTTTGCTGACAGAATAATGGTCTGGATTTGAGGACTAAGGCAATCTCAGGGAAACAAAGTGCTCAGATGAGGTTTGTTTGCATTTGACAGTTTAATTCCAGCTGGTGGCTTTTATGAAAAGTATTACATGAAGTTTCCCATTGCCAGGAGCAAGTAAATACTGTTTGCTTAGAGTATTTACACAGCAATGCTGAAAACACGAATGAAACAAAAGAATTGATGCTGTGGTGTGAAATGTGTGCTGTCCTAGGCTAAAATGTCAGCAGAGGGTTTGTTTGGCAGGTAATGCCACCCTGGGAGAACTGGGCTAGTAGGAACTGCTTTTTCTTGTCATAATATTTTAGAGTTGATGTTTCTTACCTGAAGTGAAGCACTGGGCTTTAGTAATGCTCTGCAACACCCCTGTGCTGCAAATGAGTCTTATATATGTTAATTCAAAGCATCCAAGTATCTCCATCAGGCATGTAGTTCACAATCTGAAGGAAAGGCATGCACACTGAACAGGCGGCCTGCATTGATAGGATTTAAATGGAAATTGTGGAAGCATCAAACAGTTTCTCATCAAACTGGATAGAAATAATCAGCCTGAAGAGGTTATATTTGTCAAAGTTGCATATTCTTTTCACATGGAAGTCTTTTTACGAGAGCAATAACAATTGTTTTTTGTCTTGGTGGGTAAAACTACTGGAAGGACTTCAGTAGGACTGCTGTTTTTGAAAGTGACTGCTGTCAGCTGTGAAAGGCACTTAGTGTGCTAAAAGAGAGTGCTGCTAGGTAGGTATTCTTAAAACTTTATGACCTATGCTAAATTTTTCTTTTACTATTGAATTTACCTGGTGCACTTCTAACACTACTAAACAACTACAAGGTAAGAATATTTGCCATGACATTTGGAGATAAGGCCACCTGATTTTACATCAGAGGAGATCTCCCCCAGGAAATGATAGTGTAAAATGTCTTTCATCAAGTAGTCTTTCTGGTGTGATGGAGGAAAAATTGGAGATACTTTGTTGTTCTTAACCAGGTAGGTCTAGGAGAAGTTTCTCAGTGTATATGGTTTTAATCAGATTGGAATGAAGGTTGTTTACTTAATCGTTTATTTATTACCAGCATGGAACTAGTGGGCAGTTAGTAACTCTACTCTCAGGATTTGTGTCAGCCACTTAGCAGATAAATGAGAATAATGTATGCTGGCAAAATATCAATAAACAGCTACTATTTTCTGAAGACCTTTCTAGAAATAATTACAGGAAATTAAGACTGAAGGTACACCTTCCCCCTTTTCCTCTGTTCAGTGTGAGGAGTGGCTAGCATTTGGAACTCAGAATTCTCATTTTTGTGATGAGTTTTCAGAAACCTGAAGTTTTTGAGAAGTGCTTCTTTTTTGTAGGGCTTTGGATTTGCATTTGACTCATTGTCATTGGAAGTCTTGGAAATTAAAACTAACTTGTGCTTCTCAAGTGCAGCACTCGTAGAAGGCCCTATGGAATTAGGCTCCAACTCTTGCAATTCAGTCACTGCTTTGCACTATGCATTGTCCCACAGATATTGGGATGGTCTTCTTGGTCCACTGCATTCTGGTCACATGTACTTTAGAATATGGATCATCTCTGTCTTTTATTTGTAGTATGTGCCTTATTTTTTAAATAATAGCATTGCTCAGAAAATGCAAACACAAAACAATGTAAACCTGGCTGCTTATTTTCCTTTTAAAAATTCATTTATTTGTTGAATAACAACAATATGCAACAGGTAAGTGTTAACCTGGAATAAGTTTGCTTTGGTTTTAGAGGGTATCCTTTTTTGTTCTGATATCATAATGAAATAATTAAAATACACATCTCATGACCATCAGTGTTTTTATTATGAAGATGCATTTGCTTGTTTAATACAACTAACACTCTGTGTCAGACATGCTTTGCCATCCCAAGTTGGAGGCAGGGGAGGCGTATTACTTCAGTTCCTTTGTGTGGATTCTTCCAAAAAGCAATGCTGCCTGGATTTATATCATCTTCCTGCTGTCTCCTGTACTGTGATCATTAAAAAATACTTCCCAGCCAGAAACTACTGCAGATCTGGAAAAAAACTACCCCAAATACTCTTCAGACTTGGAGGTGAGAAGCTAGAAATGCTATTGTGTTACTTGTTTAGATAAAATCATCTGCAAAATGCTTACATATCACTCATAGCCGTTCACAAACCTTCAGGAAGAGTTATGACAGTGAGTTTATTACATTCATTCCAAGCTTCTACTTTAAAGTTTTTTATTTACGTGCAAATAGTCCTCCTTGCTGGAATTTTCACTGTTTCATCTGATGTGCAAAATTATCCATGTAGATTTGTGTGATGTCTCTGACTGGTAGCAAAAAACATCTAATAACTGGAATTCTATGCTGGTGACTTTTTAAAAGCTAGAAAACAAGTAGTGAGTAATTATCAAAGGAATTATTTTCTATAAAAAGCAGAAGGGTAGCTATAGCCAGTGGTTCCCAAATGCTGTGTTTTGGACACAGTTCTGCTCGAGAGCACAGCAGTGGGTATTTCAAGCACTCACTGACAGTAAAAACAGTAGGAATGAAAATTACTCTGAAATGTTATTCTGTTGTACAGAGATGAGTATAATGATTATATAATGTAAATAATATCTTAATCCATTATTCTGAGCTACTTTTTCCTCAAGAAAAATCTCAGAGTTCTGCAAAAAGAAAATGGAGTGGACTGTAGAACTGGGGGATTTATGTTTGTTTCAGACATTAGGAAAGGACTAGGATTTTTTCATTTTTGCATAATTTTACTATTTTTAATGCCTATTTTATGTATGTAATGGGGGAAAAGTTTTATCTTGATTTCTTTCAATTTCTTCATGTAGAGACAAAGGCAATCTAGCTACAACAGATACATGAAAAGAGGAAATAATATCTGAAAACACACCGAGTACTCAGGACCTCACAAGACACTGCTGCCTCCTTGTACATGTGTATTAAGTGACTTCTAAGATGAGCAGGACTCCTAAATGAGCAGAAATTATGTTTCATTAATTTCTTCACTTTTCTTCTTTTCAAGTTCCATTCTAATGCTGAGACAGAGAATGGGGAGAAGGATTTATTGTCAAATGCATTAACTGATTGCTATTGTACTACTGCATTCTTTTAAAGACTAAAATGTACATTACACTTCTAGATGCATTTAAATGTTTATTTAAATGTTTAATCTTTGTTGAAGCAAGATTATTAATATTAGTTCACCCTGCTTTAATAAATAACAGTCTCTTAGAGGGAATGCTTGTGGGTGAATTAAGAAAAAATGACAACAAAGTTATTCTGTTATTCTTACAGATTTTTACATTGGCAGAGTGTATTACAGGTGGAGACCCATGAAATACTGACTACTGAAAAAACAAACAGAAATCAAAACAAACACACATACCCCCACCAACATTATAAACATTCAAAAAAGTCTCTACCATGAATATCTAATGAATGTTAATGTATCTAATGAATTCATGTATCTGACCAAACAGCCATTGCCCCTTTATCCAGCTGAATTATTTTTATTCTTACCTTGACTTGCAGATCAGCTGAGATTCAGAGTTTTATTGAGGTGCTGGAGAATGAAAAAAAAAGTTTGAGATATTATCAGACATTAAAGAATGCTAATTTTAAATTGAGACTTGGTACAGAAGGTGAAATATGGACGCTTTATAGTATCTGATGATTCTAAGCATATTTAATGTTCCCAAAGCAAGCTTCAGATGATGATAAAATTAATCTTTGAGCCCTGAGGGACCCAGCACTGCAAGGTGTACTGTATGCACATTCCTGATTTAGCACTGAGTCAAATATTCAACTCAGTGCTGTGAAGAAATACCTTCAGACTTGCTGTGCTGAAAATGGATTTCCATCAATTACTGTTATGTAGGTCACTTTTGCAGCTTTTGCTGGGTTTGAGCACTTAAAATAATGCTACATACATTTGTATTGATATATAGATACTTTAATGGCAGCTTTACAAAAAATATTGAATATTTAATAATTTTTATTGTGTTATAAATATGTGACTTTTGTTCCTGGTCCTTTTGACAAACAAAGTAATTTTTTAGTGTTCCAAAAATGTTTGTCATGTAGCGTGCACTACCTTTTACATAAGTCTAATAGCCAATAACTCGATTTAAAACTTTCAGTTATGGAATAAGTGCAAAGTCTAATGAAGTTATCCTCAAAGTAGTGGCTGTAGATAGACCTCCCTTCCACTGCAGGTGTCTGCTCTAGAAATAGAAAGTCAGAAGTGCAGTAATTGTACACCATCAGACCTGTATTACCTTGCAAGTAACCTAATTCTATCATAGTGCTTCAGAATGAAAAACAATCTTGTTTTTTATATACCACCCAAAAAGTCAGGGTTAGATAAAGGGGAACTATGATTTTGTTTTCTTTTGACTACCCATTAGCCTGTCTTCATTGCTGTTATAAATGACAATATAGTATTTGCTTTCATGTTTATGTGTCAACTTTTGTATGTTACTATTAATCACAAAGATTTTTATATAGTATCATTTATAATTCCCTTTTAATTGCTTTTTGGTATAGTATAATCTGTCATTTATGTATGCATTATAAAGTTTATATAAATAGTAGCATGATAAATATATATTATATCTTAGGCCTTAGCATAATATTAAAATAGAGACTATGCAATGTTAAAATGCTTTATTCATGTAACTTTACTCATGTAACTAAATGTAAAATAACATTCTCACAATTGTGGACTATCTTATCTGAATAATAAAATAACGGTGACAAAAACCAGAGCACCAAGAGAAGACTGACTCTTCATTACCAGGGAGTGTAAAATCAACAGGATTGAACCATAAGAAGAAATAAAATATATTGATTTAATCTACAGGATGGCATGCAGACAAGTCAAAGGTGAAAACCAAATAAAAGAATTCCTGAAACATCTAAACTCACAAGAATGTTTGAATAATGTATAAATTCATATGAATATGCATGTGACTCATGTAATGCAACAGTATATAAGAATATTGTTTTAAGCTAAGGTGTGTTTTTGGCATATTGCCAAACACCCCGGTGCTGGATATTGCCCCTTTTGTCCATTACTAAACTTCTAAAAATTTCAAAGAGTGAGTTCTGTTTCTCACAATTGCAGGGTTAGGGTTATCCATAGGATTCATCTGATTACCTCTGACATCCAGTCTGCACTCTATTTCAGCTTCACCACACTCATTGACAGCTTTACAGGTGTAAATGCCACCGTCAAAGGGAGTGGGTTTTCGGATCTCCAGGGTCAACACCCCCTGCTTACTGAACATGCGGTACTTGGCATCCCCAGAGAGATCCATTTTGTTTTTGAACCAGAATATCTTGGGCTGAAGAACAAAAAAGGAGATCATTAAAACAGATGGTAGAGAATGGAAGGTTTACACCTGATCTTGCAGCCAAATATAGCCACGAAGGCTAAATAGTATTATGAGATCTATTTACAAAGCAATGTTAATAATTTTTCAAGGAACTTCTCATTAAGTACAAAGTCATGAAATAATTCAAAAGTTCAGTATTTCTGTTAACTCACAAATAGCATATAGAAAATGTAGATTTGTGCCCTGTTTTATTGCAATTTTAAAAAACCCCAACCCCTAGTAACTGTTTACAAATTCATATATTTACGTGTTATTTAGTTGTGCTCATTAAAATGTATTTGAATGTTGCAAGTATCTTACAGAAGGGGAATTAAATGTCTCAGATTATAAGAGCAGAAGTATCATAGAAGTCCACAGATGCTGGGTGACCAAACTAGGATGCCAACGTTTGGTCCAGGAAAGGATTTTCCAAACCCTCTAGCGTATCTTTAGAAACCTCAGGAATTTAAAAAGAAGGTTTTTATTGGCTTCCAATATTGAATGAAGTGGTTGCTTCTGTACCAGTTCAAGCTTTTATGTTTTGTTTCCAGTACCTGAAAATATGCTTTTAATTTTTATAAATGAAAGTTTAAAAATGAAAAATCTGATCTGAAACAAACTGTTTTTGTTTATTTCAAGCTCATTAGTACATACAGTGAAGAAACAGTCTTTAAAGAACAGAAGACCAAGCTTTACATTTATCTGTTTTTCTTTCAGAATTAATGTCTTCAGTTTCTTCATTCATAAGCCCCAAAACTACTGCACTGTTTTTACAGAGTGCATTCAAATCTACTGAATCAATCACTTTTGTCTTTGACCTGTGGTATATCAGTCCAGAACATCCCACCTGCCACTTGCTTAATTTTCTTGACAGATCTCTGCTGGAATTTTTCCTGCCTTAACATTTTTTCCTTGTTTCTCTATAGCCTCTTTATCTTTCTGGGTATGTCTCTTATTATACTTCATTACTGGCAAGGTATGAGTACCGTCTCTGCCTGAGGTGTGCTTGACAATCTACAGTTATTAAGAACTGGAAACTTTCATCCATGTAAGGTAACAGGAGCTTTTGCAGAGTATTGCTGCAGGTAATGAAATATTTTTCAATTTGGGCAATGGAACTACAAAAAACATATCTGGAAAAGCTGCTTTAAGAGTATTAGGTGTACTGAAGGCTGAGGACTGATTGGATCCTTCAGGCTAATGTGAAGGAGAAGCAAGCATGCCTGCATTCCAAGCCCTGCCATTACTGTACAATAACAGCTGTAAAATCGAGAAGGTTTTTTAAGAATCTTCTTAAAACCATGGAAACAGAATGAAGTGGATGCAGATGCACAAAAATGTGAGTGAATCAAGGGGGAATATTGTCAATTACACCGTCATTTCTAAGCTGAGGCAGCTACTGGAAGATGGATTTTGCCTACAGTTGCTGGTGTTTATTCTCTAATATTGTTTTTTTGAAGCTGTTTACATGGATATGCTTCCTTTTTACTTTTGAGTTTTGTCTGGAGCTCCTTCTTCATCCAATAAACTGCAACAAATGATTTTTTTTTAAAAATTTGGACTCTGAGTGATTGTTACGTGTTTTGCTCTGTAGAAATCAGATCCTTGTACAGGTATGAGGTAGTGAAAGAAGCTGAAAATAAGCAGCCAGATACGAAGGGATTGTACTAATTTAAATTCATTACAAGATTATGTCATATGCTAAATTACTACACTGCAGACAAAAATCTTATTTCCCTTTTCTGAGAAGTCTAAATTTAGCTCCTAGCTGATACAGCTTTTACTGCTTGTTCCTGATTAAAAAGAATAGTACATCTTTATGTACTCTTTGATGGAACCTTTATAAATTTATTTAGAATGAGAAAATATTCCTGCGAGATTAAAAAAACCGAACCAACAACAAACCCACAAAAAAAGACTTCACACAAGACCAAACTCATTCTAGCTAGTTTTGCAGAACAGCAGCAATCTCAGTGAGAGCAGTGATGTGTACCTTGGGGATTCCTCTGACAGCACAGCTGAGTGTGGTGTTGTACCCTGCAATCACAGAGCGGTTCACCAGAGGGTGGGTGAATTTAGGAGCTTCAGAGAAATCGTGTTCTTTGTAGCAAGGGGGTTTATAAGTGGTGCCTGCAATTCAAAGAGACAAAATAGTAAGAACCGTGTTGTCAGTTCTGCTGATTTGTGTACAATCTGTCATTTATTTTGTCTGTATGATTTTAAGAAGCTTCAAAGCTTTGTGATATAAAAAGTCTTTAAATACATTTCATTCTAAAGCACATCTCATGTTTAATGTGTTTGTTAAGGTAAAAGGTCCTGGCAATTTTGTGTTTTCAGCTTCTGTTAAAAATATGTTAGCCATATGTGTGCAGGGAAAGTCTTCATCAGAGACATCTTCAACTTTTAACCCCAAAATATAAATGTAATCCCCCAGTTGTATTATTTACTTAATGTAGTTTGAGAAGACTGTGTGATTAAATATTTTTTAACTGATATTTATATTAGTACAGGAGATCTGCCTAGATAAGGGCTCTTGATGCTAGAATTCTTTTTAAGTGCTAGTTACTAAATAATGAAAATATCTTTTGAGATGCAGCTAGTAAAACTGTATTTTCCATTTGCCAGTGTATTACTTCTGGTACTTAGTGGCTTTTGTGATCTTTGTTTTGAAGAATATGTTACCTGTTTTTTGGATATAGGCAGGATTTTTGGTGGTTGCAGCAGTTTCACTCAATCCACATAAATTTTCACTGAAGATTCGAAAAAAATACTCATTTCCCATAATCAGGTCTGACACTATACAGTTTGTGCGACGATAGTGATCAAAAACAGTGTACCATTCCTGTAACAAGACTGTACTGTTTAGAAAGATGTTATGAGAGGTCAGACATGGTGCTACTTTTGGTATGGAGAGAAAACTAACCTGTGAAATGAGTATTATGTTGCTTCCTGTGACGATCAGCTGATCTTTTTTCTTACATTTATATTCTGTGTGTGTGATAGATGTATGAATACTTCCATTTTGAGAAAAAAACCCCACAACTCTCTACCATATTTTAGCCATACTCATATCTGGGGAATCTGGTACAAGATGCACACTCAGAATGTGACTACTTAATGGGGTCTTCCCTGAGAAAGATATTTTCCAGTCTGGCTGGCATACATGCCTCTCCCAGTACACACCCTGGTATGCCGAGTGTCTCACTTCAAGTCTAACTCTTCTTCCCTCCCCTTCAATATTTTTGCTGCATTTATGAAAAATATAATTCCAAATAGAAATTATAATTCCACCATCTAAGGAGAGCTGTCTATGAAGTCACCACCAGAGATAGAACAAGCTTGGTCTCTCTTCCATTTTCTACTACATTTAGTTTAATCTTTCACCTTTTGGAGGTTCTTTAGATTCTGTTTTTCAATGTTTAATTGTCTCTGAGGTGCCATAGGACATCTTGGACACACAAATGAGTGTCCTGAATTCAGTCATTTCTGTCAAGTCTCTGTGTTCCCAGAGCACGTGCTGGTTTAACTCCATACAAAGCCACGGACCCAGCACAAGTTCTTACCATTGTTTTTTTGTCAGCTTTCTGAACTGTGTAGCCCAAGATCTGAGCATTGCCATCATCCTGGGGAGGTGTCCACTCCAGGGCTGCATTAAATCCCCAAACATCCACAAGCTTTATATTCTGAGGAGGCCCAGGCTTGTCTGCAGAGGAGACAAAAGAAAACACCTTAGCTTTCAGTTCAAGATCCAGGAGCTTTGTCATTTCCCCTTGCAGGGAAAAAAAAATAGAATATTGATAGCAATATTGAATATTGATAGCAATGCCTAACATTCCATAGCAACACACTTCATTTATGTGAAGTTAAAACAGTAAATAAGAAAGTTGGGAAATTTTCAAATACCCTCTTAATACTCTTCTGAGAGGCCTGAATTCCACTGAGAAATAGACAACACACTAGAATTAGTAACATGGGAACCAGACAAACTATTCTTTAAAATGTGATAAGAAGTTTGTGTTGTTTGTATGGATGTTATTAACTCTTTAACTGCAGTTTTATTACTTAGTGCAATTTCTTGGCCATTTATCTACATTGCTATAACAACCAGGGCAATGGGGTGCATGCCTTCCAGCTGAGGAAGGCCAGCCATTTGGGAACACACCTTTTCCCCCTTGGCTCAGTGCTTGTTAGCTTGCCCACTGGGTGATTTTTCTCTAATAACTAGAAAAAGAACAAACTCTTGAAGAGGTAGAGAAATATGTGTCCTTTTTAAGATACATGGAAATATAGAGAAAAACAACATAGTATGAAATTTTCTTTTTTTTCTTTTTGAGGATCATTCATATTTATACCATGTTGTTTAGTCAAATGCTGTAAGATTTAGATTAGACTTATTTAATAACACTTCTGTCTTTTTTAATTTGGGTTCACCTTTTGATGTTATATTGTTGCACCCTGTTATGGGGTCTGCTGGGGACAGCTGGGTAGTTGATCTTGTTATTGAGTGAAAAATAGTTCAAGATCATTCTAGACAGCTGAAAGAAAACTGTCTCTCCCCATTTTGTAGCTAAGCTGGAAAAATCAAGAAAATGGTAAATATCTGATGGATGTAGGTTTGAGATGAGCAAAGTACAGAGGAATGTAATTATAGGGGGATTGTAATTTAATTCCTTAAGGAAGAATATGCAAACCAGTAATAAATCAGTCTTTGTTATTAGGGGAACTGTGGCTTTCTGCATCCAAGCATAATGTGATAATTCTCTTTTCACTGACAAACTTTGGAATTGAAAACAGCTTTATAATTAGGTTTGACCCCTACTGTCCTCCTTCAAAGTGGTGCCAACTAGAACATCGTATGATGTGTGATAAGGGATATGGAATGCATGGCTCTCATTCCATTTATCATCCTCTTTCTGCCTATCTCACACTAACATTTCAGAGAAAAACCTGCCATCTTCTCTGTTTCTCAACAGCCACCAACCAGGTAAAGCCTTCTTACATTTTCTTCTCTGTTTCTGAAGTAGGGAATGGCAATATGTTGTCAAATGAACGACATTGCTTATGGCGATGTGGAAATGCATTTGTTGTTGACTTGAATCACAACTTAAAATAAAAACAACCTAGTTGTTCTGTTCAACATGTATCTTCATTTTACAGAAATTGATCCAGTCTGATTTAAGAGAAGAATTTTTCATACTACATACCTGTCTGCAGGTGTGTGAAGAACAACTTTAAAAAAGGAAGAGAGGGATAAATTTGCTACATGGGTTTTATATTCTCAGTTTTTATGGTCCAATGGCATAATGCAGTCTGCAAGAATGTCTATTCAAAATTTGTTTGTACAATGGTGAAGTATTTCTTTCTCAGTAATAACCAGTACATCTCTAGCTTGTGAATAGAGGATGGGAAAAGTTAAACTCAGTGATGCTTCAGACCCAAATTATTTTCCTCTGTAGGGCACTGTGTCAGAGTGGGGATTTATATTCTCAGGAAGTATTGTGTGTTACCCTCAGCACAAGCTCAGCTGAGGAGTTTTGCAAACTAATGAAATTTATACAATGGGAAGAAGATATAAAGTGTGAATTATCTTTCAAAGGTAAATTATAATTTATATTTTCAAAGATTTCATAATGAGAAACAGAATTAATTCCAGTTAAAAAAAAAACAAGTATAGAACTGAGGTTTGCTTTCGTCAGTAGAAGTCTTGATGAAAGACATAATTTATTGATTCATGTAGAGGGTGAAAGAAGTTGAGAGAACTGTATTCTCCAGAGACTGGAGATATTTTCATTATCTAAGAACTTTCTAAAAGTCTTTAATAAATACTTGTATTTATTAATACAATGTATTCCCATAGAAAAAGTGCATATCATTTTATCTATAGAGTAAATGGCAGCAACTGTTTTGGCAATAAGGGAAGGTGATGGCAGTAACAGAGTTGTTTCCTCTTGTTTGGAGCTGACCTGACTCATCACAGCAGCAGAGCTTTTGGCTTACCCCAAAAAAAAGATAGGGGCTGAAGTCACAAGCATTACTTCTTCATCAAGGAGACTTTTGCCAAGGGAAGTTAGCTGATGAAAAGACGCCTCAAAACATCACTGATTGTCTTGTTGTGCTTCTGAAAGCCAGGCTGACTTCTCAGCCTGCTGTTCTACAGCACCTGAAGTGGCACTAGGAGGGTAGAAAGAGTGTCTGAATCACCCATATTTCTGTCCTGCCAAGAGAATATAAAATCTGGGGAACCAAAAGCGCAGTTGAAAGAATTGAAAAGAGGTAGGTTCTGATGACAAAATAACAGAATCAAGAATCAGATTAGGTACCCTGATTGCAGAAGTATCTGCATATGTTACAAGCCCTTTCTCAGTCATGAATCAAAAGAAATATACATATTCCCATTTGTTTGACCAAACTGGCCAAGAAGTACAAAATTAATGCCTTTCCTTCAACTCTAACCTGTGTGATAAGATTAGTTGTTTTTTTCAGTCATTCTTTTTCTGGATGATATAACTCTCTGACTATGGTAGATGTGTTTTTATGACTTTCTACAGTATCAAACAATAGGCAGAAGATACTTGGTGCTATGGCCTAAGAGCAATAGTCAGAATCAAGAATCACTAACCAGTTTTAGGAAGGTAATTTAGAGTGTAGATAATTTAGACTCCCCTTTACCTGTGTCATAGAGTCAGAATGGCTCAGGTTGGAAGTGACCTCAGAGATCTTTCAGTTCCAACCCCCTGCCACAGGCAGGGACACCTTCCAGCAGACCAGATTGCTCAGAGCCCCATCCAGCCTGGCCTTGAGCACCACCAGGGATGGGGCATCCACAGCCTCTCTGAGCACTCTTGTTATTACTTTTGTTTTAGCTGCCATTTACTTATTTTGCTCTTGCAGAACTGCAGCCATCCTCTTGAGCAGAAGCAGCTGCTGGTATTAAGACATATTTGCTCCAATTTTTATGCCATTCTTTTTTGCTGTTGGCACCATTGCATACCCATTCTGCCAATTTAATTAATAAAACTTTAAGCAGAGCAAAGTCAGCATTTTTAATTCCAAAACATTAGGAGTTGAGCCAAGATACATATTCTAAAAATGTATTGATACACTGGAGGAAATTTGGGATAACAGTGTGAAAGTGTGGAGAAAGAGAAATAAAAACAGTTATCAAGAATGTTAAAAAGAGTAGTAATGAGAAGAAATAGAAAAGCTCTGTCTGAACATTAATGAAATTGGAATAGGCAAGATCTCAGAATATCTCTCATATAATCCCAGCAGAAGTTGTGGAAACTTTGGCAATGCATTCCTTTAAAATGACATTAGAAACTAGACTGGAAATTGTATAATAGAGAATAAGCCTCAGACTAACTAGACACTCTCTATAGAGTAAAGCATTAAATGTGAATTTTCCAAATTTACAGGACCTGTCTCTTATACACATCTTAACTAGACACTCTCTATAGAGTAAAGCATTAAATGTGAATTTTCCAAATTTACAGGACTGTGCTTTCTAAATTTTGGAACTGTAGAGGTATATTACAGCAATGATTTTATATTCCCTATCCTTATCTAATGAAAAAACCCATGTAGGAGTGCATCCATTCCAAGACTCATATTTCTTTCCTTGAGTACAATATAGCTATGCCTAAGAACACCAGAACTCTCAAATTCTATCTCCCTCAAAGTGATAGAAAGGAGATTGATAAGGATGATCAAAGGTATGGAATGGCATCTGTTTGAAAATACTCAAAATGAGGAGAGTAAAACTTGAGAAAGTTAGCTGACACGAGTGTGACTGAAGGCTATAAAATCATGAGTAACATGGAAAAGCTGAATGATTATTCATGGGTTTTTTTCTGATACAAAACTGTATGGATGTTAAATGAGATTGTCAGGAGACAGACTCAAATCAAAACAAAGAGGTACATGTACTTAAAATGGAATTCCTTATAAAAAGATGTTTGGATCCTCAAACAAGACTTGGATGAAAATACAGACTGGATAAAATTAGGCAAGTAAAAGATCAGAGCTCTAAAGAACTATGGACCACAAAGAATATCCCTCACCCTCTGAAGGTCTCTAGGACACAGATAATTTCAAGGTGGGAAAATGTAGTAGGGAAAGAAGGTCACATGCTAGCCCTGCTCTGACCTTTGTCTTACCACCTGCAAGCAATCATTGAAAGAGAAGGGATTTTCTGAAGTAGGTGGATCTTTGGGCTCCCTCAATCTGGCCGCTATTTGCATGATCTGCTCAATTCTGATGTTGTCAGGGTCTTACCTATGATTTGTATTGTAATCGAAACTTTATCAGACATGTTTTCTATCTGAAGAGTGACTTCATATGCTCCTGAGTGATGAAGCTCTGCCTTTCTGATGAAAAGGATTGTGTCCGTGCTGCTGTTCCGAATTCCCACATCTTTGGAATCTAGAGTTTGACCATCTTTCAGCCAAGTGATTTTGGGTCTTGGTTTACCCTAAAGAGAAAAAAACCACATTACCTTACAATTTATGTTTATTTCACACAAATATTTGCTACCATCTTTGTGGTTTAGTGGCACCATGCTCTGTGGATGCCATTTATTTAGAGACTGAAATGATATTGAGAACAAATCCAGAAACACTATACTTGTGCTGCTCTGGTTCTCTTTCCCAGGCATCAGTGAAGCCATCTGACTTGTTCTGATTGTTATTAGCAGAACCCTTACACACCTGAGGACTTTTTTAGCCCTCCTCTCCTTCTTCTCCCTTTCTTAAAACGCTTGATGCTCTGTCCCCAGGCATTTTTAAGATCTTTTGAAAAATTATTGTCATCTTGCAGTCTTGGGATGTGAAATTTACTGTATAATTCTTTCTGCACTGCAAAATTGTTTTGGTGTCTGTCAACCTAAGCAGTCAGTGTTGCTACATCCATGGAAGATGGCATTGTGGAATCAGTGAGATGTCAGTGGTGTGCATCACTCTCATCCAGCCATTTCCAGGAAAAATGGTAAGTACTATTTAGTTCTTCAAAAGTTATTGGAGCGCTACTTCCACAGTTCAACTCCAAACACAGAGTCCTAAGAAAACAGAAAATGGCCATAACATATTTATTAACTGTATTAATTGTTAATCCAACAGAAAATAACTCAGTGGGGTTTTTTAGGTTTCTGCCAGATTACCAAGGTGAAACAGTGCAGCACAGGCCTGGAGTAGTTCAAATGGGTGGGGAGGGAAAGCGGGACCTTGCGAGCCGGCAGTCAGCTCTGCTCAGGCTGCCCTGGAACTGAAGCCTAAGGCGCTGGAACTGGGACACTGCCTCCAGTAAACAGCAGAGAAAACAGATCTGGAAGGTTCCTCAATCCACTGGGTATCTGGAACATACTCTGAAAGACTGTATCTCTTCCCTTAGCCTACAGATGGTGGTTAACATACTCAGACTCGGTTTTGGTGCCTTAAGAAAGACAGACTAATAATGAATCTTTGTGCATTGATACACCTTTATTCCAGGTTTGTCTGGTATTTGCTCAGAAGCTCTGTGTACCATCATTTTTTTTTTAGTGGTATTAGGAAAAAACTTCACCTTTTATAAGAGTCAGGCCAAGTTCTGTCCAAAATTATACTTAAAATATGTCTAAAACACCTAGAAATTGCTATTCATTCATTGATGCTCTTTAACTCATCAAGTATTTTTTGGTTTATTTTACATCAGGGCTGATATACACATTGAATGAACAATGGTTTTGGATCTTAAATTTTCTCTTTCTGGTAAATTATTTTCTTGCAGCTTCCTGCCAGGGAGCATAGTTAAGAGCACCTCAGGCCTGCAGCTCAGAAATAATAGATAGAAGATAGTTTTGTCCTGTTCTAGTGTACCTGTACCCTGGTCTCATTTCATAGAACTCACAAAAACCTATCAGAGCAAGAAATGGCTTCCTCTCTTCAGCTGGAATGTATAGTAGAAATTCTGGAACAAGTTAAAGGGTTTGGGTTGTTTTGCATTTTATTTTCCATATCTGTGTCTTATTGGTGAACATGCTAAGAACTGACTCTGTTTTACTTCCCACATATGCATGTATTTTGGAATGATATGAACACCCTCCTTGAAAAATTTGGCTAGGGAATACTTTTGAAATAAAAATTATCTGCCTAGATAATATAGTTCTATGGGCATTTATTTAAATTTGTACTTTGTCAAGGCAAATACTTGGCAGTTTTTCAGGGTGATTACAAGATTGCTTCTGCTGGTGTTCTAGTGTGGTTGATCAGATATGTTCACTCACAGCTCCTCCTTTTTTGAGGTGCTGTGACTGCCAGTGAAAGATTGCAAGTGTTCAAAGTGTTGGTTTTCATATACTCTTATATTTATAGACTGTGAAAAGCATAAACAGACAGAAAGCATGTTCCTAATACATATGTCAGAGGATTGGATTTCTGCAATGTGTAATAGATAATCTGAGAGAGAACAGTGAGTGACAGAGTGGCTAAATAGCATCAGAGAAACTTCAGACAGTTCACAGCCAGGGAAGAATGAATTTAAATGCTCTTGGGTATTTATATTCACACATATATGATGGACAAAAAGACTGCTCAGTACTACTGTGAATTTTATCCACTAATAGCACATAATACCCCTCCAATCACATGCCATGTAGTTAATTTTGAAGCAAGAATATGTTTATTCTCTTTCTTTCACCAGAATGTTCCACCTGCTTAATGCACTCAACAGAAAAAAATGTAGGGACAATGTTTTACTTTCTTTTCAGGACGTTTTGATCCAAAGATTTAAATAGATCTGCCAGTAGCATTAAACCCAGGATACCTTGACAATGGATTTCACAGAATTTCACTGTAGTGACCACAGAGATCACTGGAAAGGTTGTGCAGAGACTGCAAATAGTAAAAGACACTGACTTCCACTTTCACTAGATACTGAATCTACTTAGAGTCTTCTTCTGCAGTAGAAATGGCCACTGACTTAAAAGTTCTCACAATGTAAAGGGAGAAGTTATTTTTTATTTGCTTCTTTTGAAAGCTCATCACTATTACATATTCTAAATAGCTATTGCAACAATTCTTAATACTGTGAAAACTGCAATTCAACACTATGACAAATTTAATTCACTCAAAAAAATATGTCTTGAATTTAAGTCTTTTGGCTTTGTTCTCAGAGTAAAAAGTGGTGTCGATGGATCGATTTTAGCATTTTCTGCTAGCCTTACCATTTAGGAGACAAGAGCTTATACCAGCACATTATCTGTCAGTCAGCTACTCACATAACTATTCAATCAGTTGGTTCAATTGGGCCAAATATGACAGAGCACTCAAAATCTCTAAGATTAACTTAGTACAGCTCTGTGAAAAATTGATGACGGGGGGAAATGCCAAAACCTCAGTTAGTGTCCCCACTGAGGATAAATCAGGGAAAGCTGGGTCTTTTAACTATTTTGTTTGGCAACAGCTGAATGATGAGGCAGGATTAAGTGAAGCTCTGGATTAGTTGCTGCATGCACTTAGCCTGGCCAGGGAACTGAGGACAGGTCAGTTAGGGGAGGAGGGCAAAGAACTGGCAAATCTCTGGGCATATGGCAGTGAGGCTGCTCTCAGCAGAGGAGGGGGCTGGATGTGCTGGCAAAGTGGTGATATGGGGGTGTTGGGGTTTATTATCAATAATTTGATTATCAATTACCAATTCATAATTGATACTATGTATTTTGTAATAGTTACGAAATTATCAGTCTCTTTCCAGCACTAATTCAAAGTATGATTCCATACTAGCCTCCATGAAGAAGATTAACTCTGCCAAGTCAAAATCAGCACAAGGGAACATAAGACACAAATCTCTAAAGTGCTAAACTTTATTCCCCTGTTTATGGGACAGCTTGTCAAATTTGTGCATTTTTTCTTCAACTTGGACATCAAAGCAGGAAAAGTATCTGTTTATTTTAGTGATTTTTTTAATAATTACATAACTCAGAAATAGCAGATGTACAAATCTTGAATTTTGTGTGTGGCTAGACATCAGTAAAAAGTCATTTTGACAATTTTGGAGATAAAAAATGTGAAAGAAGAAAAATAGCCTTATGATTATACTGAAATAATTCACGCATGCAATTCAAGAAAGTTATCTATTCATGGGCCTGCAGTTGTGTACTAATCAGATATATCTTTGTGAAAACACTTTATGTGATCCAGTAACCATAGGGCAAAAAGACCTGTACCTTTCAGTTTACGTATTTTTTTTTCCCTGCTGGTGCTGCTCAAAAAGAAAGAATACAGGTGTTGTGTGCATATTTATCTCCCTTGTGGAAAAAAATATTTTGCATATCTTCAGCATCTTTTATATGAGAATTCCAAAGCTCTTTATTAATAATAGAATTACCTTTCTATAAATGTCAATCCTGGACTGTAGAGAAATTTCAGTGTCTTGAAATTTACCTGAGGAGTTGATTAAGTTATATATCTGTTATTACTGAGGCTATCTGTGTCTGAGCTAGAGTCTGTAATTTACAATTTCTTTTGCTATTTCTCCCTTAAAAAACCATTTCCTTACACACTAATTCTTGCACTTTATTGATATTATAGTCTTGCATCTGAAAAAAGGCAAGTGGGGTTTTAGGAATGGTCAGATAGTTGTCTGTACAGCTCTAGAAAATGCCAAGATGACTGGTCAGGTCAGTCTTTGTGTATATTTTAGCAACTTTGGGCATGCCTCAATGAAGTTGAGTTACCTACTCATGCACCCTTGTAATCCTCACCATGCTCTTTTTTTATGCCCCCAGCTCATGCACAGTGCTGCCCAAGCGGGTCGTTGTACACACACTCAGGGTCTGCATACCAGGGCCAACTGTTCATGTGCAAACTCTGATTTTTGCAGACAACCTTTCAGAAATTAACACACATCCTTTTGCCAAAGAAGTTGCCCAGTGACATCATAGACCTTGGTTCCAGAGGAATAATTAGATTCTTTGACTTTTGTCTACTTCTCTCTTTGGTGCCTCCTGTGCTCAGGAAGCAAGAATGGGCTTGCACTTACACTACTTTTTTCTTCTTCCACAAAAGGTGGGATTAAGGAAGAAACTCTGGCTGTAAAAAAAAATATGACTGAAAAAAAAGAGCGATTCGCTCCCCTTCTCAAATGCTTGAGTGGGGTTAATGAATCATCAGCCATACTTACTTAATTCTGCTGAAGTGAAGCAGTGGGAACTTGCATTAGGGAAACTACTTTATGTAAGTAATCATAAATAACCATGACAAAATAGAAGCTGATACATACCTGAAAAGGGATCACAATATTGATTGTTTCACCCACTTTCTTCACCAGAGTCTGTCTGAGGTGGCGGGGCAGCCAGAATTTGGGACGCTCTGCAGTTAAACATTAGTACACTAAATACAAAACTTTTGATAATATGCAACATTATTTATAGCAAAAATAAGGCAATAGATAATTGGAAGTATAAGAAAATTGTGGAAACACTGTTTATGCTTTTAGGGAGTAGTAGCTCAGTCTCTCAGTAGTTTCAAATGTATTTATCTACTGGATAAAAAGTTAATATGAAGTCTCAGTTACATATTTACATCTGAGCATGTTTTCAGTGACAGCAGCATTTATGAAAATGTGTTGCATCTGAAATGCCAAATTTGGATGATTTCTGTTGGATGTGAGTCTTCTATATTGCCTTTTTTCTTTGGAGAAATTGTTCAGTTCAGTAGAAAGGGTGGGACTAGGGATGTGTTGGAGTAAGAGTGATTATAGATTATGATTATCTATTGCTATATTGATACTGCAGCACCTTGTGAACAGCCACTTGGAGGTATTTATGAACATACTCAGAAAGCACAGCAACTGACAGATTCCTTTATCTTGCTTCAGTTACTGCTTTTTCTTTGAGATTGATGCAGTAGAATCTCTTTGTAGCATCTTACTTTTCATTAACAAAAAAAGGACCTTACTACGTGTGTTTTCATCTAGTCTCTGCTTTCCTCTACCTCTCTGGAAAGCTTTCTAGGCTCTCCTTTTATCCTTATTCTTTTCCCTGTCATTTACAGAAGGAATTTCTTAACATACAATTGGAGTATCTGTCCTCATGACCATTTGGTATTGTGATGCATTAAAACTTCGTTTTATTTACATTGGCTCGATTTACTGCCAGTGAGACTCTGGCAGACACTTCGTGTGAGCCAAGGTTGAGGAATCCACTATTAGCAACTCTTGATGTCTTTTGGACTCCAGTCAAATGAATTTTAATCTACTCTGTTGGGTGATACACAGGGTGGTAATTAATAATCTGTGACAATGAAGTAAATAGATCTCTTGCCATAGACAACAGAGTCATTTTACAGTAATATAGCAGCTTTTCAAGCAGAGAGGTAAATATTAAATAAATGTTTCTTAAATGCTGGCAGTGCTGTTGCAAGAGGTGAAATGTCCATATTTTGAAAGTAAGAAGTAGAATTTTATTTTAGAGCTATGCTTTACAAATATAAGACCTGGGTGCTGTAGAGATGTTCCCAGAGTGAGAAGATTCTGGGCACCTAATCAAAGTGGAAGAGCAGATTTGTGTTATTCTCAGATAAAGGCAGGATTTTGGCCAAAGGAAATGAATGGATACTCACGCAGGATCTCTTGAACAGTGACGGGCTCTTTTATTGTTGCTGCTCCGCTCTCGCCAGCCAGGTTCACTGCCTTGATACGGAAATAAAGTTTGTCCCCCGTGACCAGATCTTTAATCAGTGCAGAGGTGCGCTCAGTTAGGCCAGGAAGAGCAGGAATCCATTCTGTAGCTACAAGCACAGTATTTGCATATTGCAATAGTACATTATTTTTCCAAACTGATGCCTTCTTTACAATTGAAAGTAAATTTCTATTAGGGTAAAATGAATTCAAGTTACAACACGACACTTACAAGGGAATAAAATAAGTTGGAAGAAGAACTCTGGATCAAGGTGATGTGTTTACACATGGAGTTAAGCAATCTCTACACTTTGTTACACAAAATAGCTAAGGATAAGAGAATCATCTTTGAGTAGTTCCTTTGGCATTTTGTTTTATAGATCTTAGAGCTGTGGGACTTCCTGACTTTTATTTTTACTACATGGGAAGGGAGAGAATTTTGGAAGTAGCTTTAGCATGAAAAGGAAGCCTTCATTTTATTTTTTTTCTTGGTGTAAATATACCTTCTGTTGCTGTCCAAACAGATCAATGAGAGCCACATATAATATAGTAATAGAGCACATGACTGTTGGAATTTATTGTTTAATTCTCAGTTGACACAGTAGAACAAAATTCTTAGTGCTTCCTTATTATAAAGCACAGAAATATGACTGATAAAATCATTCTGCTATGACAATGACATAGAGATTCTGGTAATTCTGTAGTGATTTCTCATTAAAGACTTTACATTATTTTTGCATAAATTATGCCCTGTAAACCCCCTTGTTTAGATTATTTGGCAATTGAGCCTAGTGTCAGGGAAAATGTCAGTATTAAAGTGACTGTAAATTTGTTGTTTGACTTTTATAAGTACTACATTTTAGCATCACAGAACATGGAATTTTGTAGATATGGTGCTGTTACACTCTTTATTACTGGTACAAGTATTAAATGAGGTAAGGTAATGGTTACTTAAAGTTTGACTGATGTCATCACAAGCAAGTTATTTTTTTTGTTTTAAGGATATGTAATTCATGAATAGTACAGAAGTATAGTAGTGACTAGAGAACAGCAATAATATTTTTGTATTATGTTTATTTAAGCTTCTGATGATTGTGAAGATGACACTATGGATGTGACTTCCATGGTTTTACAGTCACATTGTAGTGAGTATGGTGATGGTTGGCAAGGATGATAGCCATAGATTAGAGTTTAAATTTGATCATGCTGGACACGCTTAGGTTGTTGGTAGTGTATTGAGGTGAACTTATTGCAACTGGAGTGTTTTTTAAATGCTCTGTTGCTGCTGCCTAGTGCTCATGCTTACTTACATCCATCTTTGCAGTATTCCACCATGTAACCATCTAATCCCCCAGCTCCAATCCGCTCAGGGGGTCTCCACTTCAAGGAAACAGTGCTGTCAGAAACATCTTCCACTGTGAAGTGGGTTGGTTCACTTGGAGGAGCTGTAAGGAGACACAGACAAGTAGATACTGATAAATAGCAATACAACTATGAGAATTCAGAGACTGTACAAGGAGTGATTAACTGCTGATTTATGTACCACTGTCTATATTAATAAAATAAATCTACCTGAAGCTCAGTTGTAAAGTGTAACACCTATTACATAATTTAATAAAAGAATGGCATAAGATTCCTATAATAGGAAGGGGAACAAGAGGTTAAGATAAAAGACTTGTAGAAGGGAATCAAATTGTCATCATAAGTCTGCAGAGAAGTCTAGAAATGAAAATATGTACCTTTTGTATTCTGTACTTACACCCTGATTGTAACTGGACAAAATTTGCATAGTTAGAGGACCAAATTGACAGCGGCTAAATTTCACTTCACTCACACAGTGAAGAAAATGACCAAAAGCTATGACTAAATGGTTACAGAAACCCTGCTTCTGATTTGTGCATTTGTAACAGAGACATACTTGAGAAAAATATTTTGGGGATGAAAAATTTTGATTTAGATACAGCTTTTTCATATCTCTTCAGAACAGGTGTGTTATGGCTTTATATAAAACCCAGTTCAGAAAGACCACTAGCTAAATTCAGTCTTCTGCAGCATGACTATTATCTACTAACTTAAAAATAGTCAAGAAAAATCCTTACTAGAGGATCCAAAATACACATAAATGTCACTGTGAAATAATTGATACCAAAAAACAAGCAGAAAACAACTTTCTCAAAATAATATTTAAGGTGCAGGACCATAACATTTAGTGTACATACCATAAGAGCAATTGTGTCAATGAAAAATATGTCTGGCATAATCTGTGTATATGTGTATTATAAATTGAACATCTTCTGAATATACATAATAGATTTTACGAGGTAAGTTAAATACAGGTTCACAAATTGTGAAATGAATTGAAATCAGTCTTAGTTCCCAAAGTTATTGTAAAAGAAAAAAAAAAAATCATCTAATTTCATTTCTGTAACTCAAAAAGTTTTGTATTCACATGGTAGCACGGACAGCACACGGGAGGCAAATGCAATTGGGAGCATACACAACCACACAGTACACGATCAAAACCCCAAACCTCTTCTCTGAAGAAGTAAGTGTGAACTTTATCCTTAATCAAGTAAAACTCTGCCTATCCCATGAAAACTTTGGACCTTTTTTTTCAGTAGCTCCACTGGATGGTTCTTGTTTGACCTCTTTTGTTGCAGACCAGCTGTTGTGTGTCTGAAATCCAGAATTAAGAGACCCTTCTTGCAGTTCAGCCTTCCCTTCTGACTCCTTCACTGCATCATCTGCTTTTACATTATCTCCGTCAGCAGGCTGCTCCCCTTCGCTGTTATTTGTAGATTTAGAAACTCTAGTCATTTTAATCTCCAGCTATTTGTATTTTTGTGGGTCTTCTCTCTAAAAGTCTTAGCAGGCAGGCTTCCTGAGGACTCCTTTAGTTTGCTCCTTGCTCAGGAAACTGCAGGAGACACTGCGCTGCTGTGTTGGGAAGGATTATTTATAGAAAATCATTCCTCAAATATTTTCTTAATCATCTATCCTTTTGGCTGTGGAGAGGGCCGGGATTAAGGGAGCACTGGACGGGATACTGTGATATTTGCACCCATAAGGGAATGGGAGAAGCTGAGAGGGACAGGGAAATCTCTGTCAATTAGTTCTCCTCCTTTCCAGATCCAGCTTGACTCTCACACTTCTAATTATAACAACTAAAAATTCATCAGCAATTTCATGAAACTGGAACCTCTGTGCTCTTGAGGAAGAGGAATGAGAGACAGAGAAGAGGAACATTACAAAGGAAAAGGTTGATTAAATATAGAATATAGAGAAGGTTGATAGTCTCTTTCCTGACACATTCTTTTCAGCTGTAAGAGCGCTTGAAGAGAAGAGGTCAAAATTATCCTGTCTTGGTTTTATCCTAGAAATACCATGGAGTTTCAAAACTCACCAATTGGCATGAAGGGTTGTGAGGCAGGGCTTGGCCGGGACATGCCAATAGAATTTACAGCATAAATCCGCATCTCATAAACGACTCCTTCAATCATCCTCTTGGCTTCATAGGTTAGCTCTTTCAAAAGGTCAAAGTTCAGTCTCATCCATCGATAGCTCTTCTTCTTCTTTCTCTCTAAAATGTAGCCTGGAAAGGACAGCTGTTATGATGTAAAAGAACTGGAAATTGTTATCTCACAGACAGGAAAAAAATAAAATCCTTTTAAACGAAAGAGAAATTTCCTTGAAACGTCTGAGATGTGGTATAGAGTTAAAAAATTAATTTCCTTCTTCTATTCTGCTTCAATTCACTAATCTTGACTAACATCCTAAATCCCCCACAAAGAATTAATTGGATGAACAGTTTGACAATTCCTTTTTTAAAAATTAATATTTTATCAAAAAACTGACACTAGATCTCTGTGCTCTTTGCAAAGCTGTGGAAACACAGAATGCTTCCCAGACAATGCAGATCTCAGCTTCTTCATCCCTACAGTGAGTGAGATATGGCCATTCACCATTTTTCTTGTTCTGATTTCCTTGGGAAGAAAAGTGAGCCTGTATGATAGCAGAGAACAAAGAGAGCTGAGAGCACTGCAGAGCAAATCTGTAGTACAATTTAAGGTGTCATCTGTGTGCCTGGAATCCATGTCTTAGCACTTCTCCACTTCTCCAGAACACCCATAGCCTTTCCAACACTACCATGCTGTTTTCCAGAATGACTAAGTGAGGCTGAATTATCAGTATAAAAGATAAACTTCTCATTTCCCAAATCTGAGAATGGAATCTGTGATTCCTGATGCTTAATACGGAGGATGGTTGTATATCACATTGGAAATATACATGGCAGATATTTTCCAGTTGACTTGATACAAAGGACTACTGAACTGTTTATTTCCATTTAGCTATATTAAATTTCTGCTGCTTCTCTGTGTTGCAGATAGCGTGACTGGATGTGATCCATGTAGGCTTCTTCTAAACAAACTTTGCTATGAAAGCTATTAATTTTTTAATGAATAATCAGAGAATACACTGAATAGTCGTGTACACGTGCCATGTAATTGAATGTATTTTATAGGTGTGTTCCTACCCACAGGCTGCAGATGTCTGTAACAGGGGTCAGCTATAATAGCGTAAGTCCATAGCAATGACTTACAATTGAGCCATGCAGAGGAGTGATTCAGTCCTGCTGCTCACCAAGGTCATGGCTATCAAATTTGCAAGTCCCTTTGATATACCTGGGAAGTATGTTTCACACTTAAGGTGTCTCCAGGGATGAGACACATGATGACGGGCACATTTGATTTGCTGGCATGCTGTAGGCACAGACACCATGCAACCTTTCCTGTCACTGCTGAAAGGCAAAAACAGCATGAGAGTCTGCAGAATGCTCTGGGAAAAGAACAGTGGAAGTATCTTTAAGCTGACAGGTTGTATCATCACTTTAAATGCATAACAATGTGCTCCTGGCATGCTTGTTTTCAGTAGCTTTCAGAGTTAAGTGCTGTAAGCAAAGAACCTATGGTTCCTTTGGTATGTTCCTGTTTGTTTCTCTCTTCAGCAGGGTCTATGAGACTGAGAGAAGTTTCATCAACTCGGTGGCTGGGGCTTTTTGCTGTTATAAATAAGCAGTGTTAAACACATAAATGTCAAAATGAAGACATTTTAAATAAAAAAAACCAAAAAAACAGGCAGAAAGGAGGTAAAATGAAGATACTAGTAGTATTGGTGACATTTGGTAAAACAGATTATTTCCCTAAATGCATCAAATGTGTGAGAGTTAAAGGCTCTGTTTTAGTAATACAAAAAGCACACAAAACCCCAGGAAAGGTGAAGATGGGGTGTGAATTTCTTTTTTTCTATCTGTTGGATATAGCTAATAAAGACAGTATCTGACTGCCTACAATGCCATCTGTGACAATATGAAGACAGATAAGAACGAATATGCCTTTTCCCCCTGACTTTTAAACTTGCTTTTAAAGCTCTGTTTGAATGGGTAGGGCTGCATTCGGCTTTTCCTCTCCCCCTGCTGCAGGGGTTTTATTGGAGCTCTACCAGCAGTGCAGCCCTGTGCCAACTGGAGAAACCTCCTCAGGTAGTGAGTGCAAAGGGTCCTTCTTGGAACATCAACAAAATCCTTCCTTTGACAGTGAAAACAAAGCAAAAAACTTCTCAAAATACGTACCCTGAAAACCCTACAAAACAATGACACAACTACCAGTAAATATCTTCGCACATAATATTTTAAACTGCTGACTTCTTGCTTGCTTCTTGTCAGAACAAATGAAACCACAAAGCACTGGCCCAGCAATACCTTGTTCATTCCTGCATGGGTAACTGCTTTGATTTAAATGAGATAGATCATGTGGAAATTAATGAAGTCCAAACATCCAAAAATAAATACAAACTCCTCTCTTCCAGATACTATTCAGGGGATTGAGAGTATTTTAGACATTTCTAGCTCTGGCATTCCCATGGGAGTCCATATAGCTTACATTAAAAAAAAGTGTTGTTTTTTTTTTTTATTTCAGAGAAACTCAGGCTTCAGAGATCTTTATTAAACAAATTGCTAGATATGGACCCCAGACAATTTTTTTCTCCTAAAATTGATCAAGATCCTGCATTATTTTCTTTTTCTTCTGAGGATCACAGATATTCTTATCTAAAACTCACCATGCTCTGTGCAGAATTTAAAACGGTGTCAGTGATAATCTTGATAGTCTCATTTGCCTGCTCATTTCCTGCATCACATGATAACTTTGCACTATAGTTTTTAGGACAGATTTTAAGGTCACTAAAATGATTGAAACTGTTTTATGAACCATTGTTTTATATGAAGTAGAGTTATGAAGTAGTTTTCCACTATAAAACACGTATTGCAAGAGTGCCTGAGATTGCAGAAGTCTGGAGTTGATGACTGAGGTGGCCACAGATCTGCTTTGATATTCCTAGGTGAGCACAAAGGCCTGTATACTGACTTAAATTTTCAGTCTTCAGTGAGAATAGTCAGCTTTAGCTATTTTTCATATCACCTTTTTGTGCTTTGGGAACTTGTTTGCTGAATTCTTCTCTGACTCAAATCGCACAGGCAGAGGGCACTCTCTCCTCAAAATTGGAGGGCCAGAACCCAGGCAGGTGTGAAGATTCAGTGCATCAGAGCAGCTCCCATGTGAGGGTCAGCCTTCCTTATGCCTAAACAGAGAATCCTTCTGCACCATTTCAAAGGAGCAGCAAGAAATATATGCAAAGTGTCAGGGAACCTCATGTTTTTAGACTCTTACCAAGTACTGGTTGCCCACCATCGTATTTAGGGGGTTGCCACTGCACAGTACAGCAATCTTCTCCAATGTTGCTGATTGTGGGAGCTTCTGGAGGGTCGGGAACATCTGAAGAATGTGTGAGAGTGAACGAGAGTTGTTATTGTTTACATTTCTTTATGCAAGTAAATTAAACATTTTTAACACTTTTTTTTTGTGTGTGTGGTATTGATGTAGTGGAGTCCCCCAGGAATCAGTGTTGGGCCCAGTTCTGTTTAATATCTTTATTGATTATCTGGATGAGGGTATTGAATCTATCATTAACAAATTCATGGATGATACCAAGTTGGGTCAGAGTGTTGATTTGCCTTCTTCCTGCGGAAGAACCAGGACAGGCTGGATCATGGGCCAAGGCCGATGGCATAAGGTTCATCAACACCAAGTGCTGCGTGCTGCACTTTGACCACAAGAACCTCCTCCAGCACTACAGGCTGCAGGAAGAGTGGCTGGAAGTTGGTCCAGTGGAAAAGAACCTGGAGGTGCTGGTTAACAGCAGCTGAACATGATCCAGCAGTGTCCAGGTGGCCAAGAAGGCCAATGGCATCCTGGCCTGTATCAGCAATAGTGTGGCCAGCAGGACCAGGGCAGTGATTGTCTCCCTGTACTCAGCACTGGTGAGGCCACAGCCCAAGAGCTGTGTCCAGTTTTGGGCCCCTCATTACAAGAAGGACACTGAGGGGCTGGAGCATGTCCAGAGAAGGGCAATGAGCCTGGTGAAGGGTCTGGAGCACAGGTCCTTTGAGGAGTGGCTGAAGGAGCTGGGGTTGTTTAGTCTGGAGAAGAGAAGACTTAGGGGAAACCTTATTGCTCTCTACAACTCCCTGAAAGGATGGTGCAGTCAGGTGGGTTTTGGCCTCTTCTCCCAGGCAACCAGCAACAGGATGAGAGGACACAGGCTTAAGCTACACCAGAGGAGGTTTAGGTTAGACATTAGGAAGAAATTCTTCACAGAAAGGGTGATTAGATTTTGGAATGGGCTTCCCATGGAGTCACCATTCCTGGAGGTGTTAATGTAAAGACTAGATGTGGCAGTCAGTGCCTGATCTAGTTGACATGGTGGGGTTGAACTTGATGAGATCAGAAATCTTTTCCAACCAAATTTATTATGTGATTCTGTGATACAGCTCTGTCAGATAGCAACAATAGGTACAACCAGAATGGGTTAACTTAATCTAAAGGGAATCCTGCTCTTTGATACTTCTTTGCTGGTTGGTTTCCTTTAAATATCATTGGTTATTCAGCTCCCTTTTTCTTCCCAGACATAATACAAGTTTTGCAAAAATGTAAGGTAATTCTGTTCTGCAAGATGAGGCTTGCTCCAGGGTTCCCTATTTTCTCTAGAATAAATTTTATAAAATAAGACTGCATATCTCACATATTATGTCACTTTGGAGATATTCATAGTAAATATCCTGATTTAATTTTTATAAAGGATTGGAAAAAACTTAGTATTTACCAAGCAAATCTAAATTTTAATACTGTAGGTAAAAGTAATTTTCTTTTATAATTTTTGACTTGCTTGTCCTTTTGTTATGTGTGCCAGGGTATCAGCAAGTTAAATATTATGAAAAATTTATAAAACTTACTGACTCAAAATCATATCCCTCCCTGGTCTTTTATGACTCATTGAATAGTCTGTCAATCTATTCATCTTCTATCAGATAAGTTATGTTTCTTTATTCATGAACAATTTACTGCTTATAGAATGAAGTCATCTCTGCTTAAAAACAACCCATAACAAAATGACTAGAAACTTTTCTTATCTCTGACAAGCATGAAGCATGTACTTCAGAATGGAATGTCATCCATAAAATGATAGAATCACCTGAAACAGGAAACACATGGATTACTACTGAGAGTTGTTCTATTAACTTTTCACTTCTGAAAAAGTACTTCTGCCAAATTTACAATTGATAATGTTCCTCTCTTTATGATCCTTTCCCATTTTTATAAACCTAAAGCCAGAACCTCTATCAGAGAGACTTTTAGACTTTTAGATGGGTGAGTTTCAGCAGACTCAAGGTTCTTTCATGCTCTAGTTGTTTCTTTTCTTCACTTACCAATGACTTTGACTGTGATGTCAGCCTTATCTTCTCCAACTGGATTCTTAAGTATAACTCTGTAAACTCCCTCATCCTCTTTTTCTGCCCCTTCAATGATGAAGACACAATGGTCTTCATGCATCTCCACACGGACTCTGCCTTCAGATTCGAACAGGAGCTGTGGACAGTGAAAGTGACAGATAAAATCATTCCAAGTGGTGCTAGGGACAGCCTGATGAGTCTGTGTGTAAGCTGGTGAAAATCTAAAAATCATTGAATATTACAGTAATTATTGAAAATATGTAAAATTTTTCAAATTCTGTTTGTATGTAGAAGAGAGAAAATATAGACAGTCTTGCTCACATAAATAACACTTGGGAAAGTTGGTTCTGGAAGTCTGAAGGTTGTTGAGATTCACCACTAGTTACACAAACCCAGTTATGTTTCAAAGAACTTACTAAGTACTTCCAGAAATTCCTACTTGGTACAGTTGCTAGCATCACTGTGAAAAGTTTCTTGGATAACAGTTGATTACTGTATAAATTAAAATAAGATTCTTGTAACTGTTAATGGCATCAGTGTGATTTCTGCCTCTCAATAATGTCATATAGGAAACTTTCCACTTTTTTGTTAAAATCTAAACAAAATGACCACAATTTAGTTGTACATATGTAATAAACTCCTTTCTTCCTTATGTGTTTATGTGTCTTTAGATTTAGAGCAGAAACCATTAGAAAGAATATGTGTCCAAATAGTGATTAGTGCAGCAGGATCCTAACCCCGAGAATGGTTTATTGCTGTATAATAAATGTAAAATATTTTTTACTCTATCAAGAGAGAAGTAATTTTTGTGAAAAATGAAAGTTGCTGCAAAGGGAGTCCTGTTTTACTGCTTTGTAGTCCATCCACTCACTTAACCCATTGTCATCTTTCCATGTGTCCTGTTAGATTTTGTTCTAGTTATTATTGAAGCTTACAGGTTACTGAGGGAGAAAAAAACCCCACAATTAAATCTAAAAGAGTTTTCAAACAACTGCTTTGATTCCTTGTAACCCAATCACCATGTGATGGTGATCAGAAAGATTTTCTCAATCAGCTTCTTACTCTAAAATTGCTCACCAGATCTCTTGTGTCCATCAGGTGTCTGGTAATTACCACTGTGAGGCAGGACAGGGGGCCTTATGTGCTGTTTGAGTCACCATTTTTAATATCTATTGACTTAAACTTTATTTCCTTTTGAATATGACCTTTTATCTGGAAAACACTAAGAACACTAGTGTGATTGCATAAATCATAAGGAGCTTACCTTATTATCAGTATTTAAATCACTGCTGTTTTCTGAGGCAGTCATGGAATCATCATTGTTTCGAATTAGGTCATTTCTCTAGATAAGCAAAGAAACCACATAAAGTCAGCTAAGGCTGAGCAGAGCAGTAAAGCTGTTTCTGCAAGACAGAGAAGAGCTTGTTAGGGGGGTTGAATATGGAGGTGTGAGAAAAGCAAAGTGAGGCAGCAAGCAGAGCCAAGAAGGAAATCTACAAAAACCAAAGTAAAAAGCAGAAATGGAAAAAAAAAAAGTGTCAGAATGCAGTGAATTAAGGGAAGGATAAGTCAGCAAACTCAGATTTGCAGCTTAGCAAAGAAAGAAGTGTGACATTCCTGCAGTATTGTTGTAACTGTTTCTGAACCTGTCTGTGTCTTCTGGTACTAGTTACTCTGTATGTGTAAGTACAAAAATAAGGATTACTTCTCTCTGTAACAATGGGATAATAAATTGATGTAAATATTTTTACACTCAGAAATACATTCAGGTCTGTAACACTCATTGAATAACATCTTTTGAGGCTGTGCTACTCTTTGTTTAGAATTTCGTTAGTAAGTGTATTTTACACAACCTTCAACCAAGACTGGCTGCTTTTCCTCATATATTGAGACCTCACATCTCTGAAGTAACACTGTGTAGAGGTTGTCTGATACCAAGACATCATTTTGTCTGTACAGAAGAGTCAGTTTCTTGGCTTTTTTTTTTAAATTTGTTTCCATACTAATTCTGCATTGCAGAAAAAAAAGTTCTGAGTGCTATTAGCTGTGCTAACCTGAACAAGAATGCCGCATAATCATGAAAAAATAGGAGACTGGCGGAATTAACATTATTGGCAATATTATTTTTTCTGTATCTACACATATGGAAGTGTAATGATGCTGTAGAACGTTATGCAAAATATTTCTGTTTTGTGCTAGTTATAGCTCAAAAGCCCACATATGGTGAGGGGTGGGGATATTTTAAGATGCCCAGAAAGAAAGCTCAATTAACATTTTAAGTCTAGCTTCTAAATTCTTTCTCTGATGTTTTGTAATTGCTTTGATAAGGTAAATAGCAAGGTTCCTCTATTTTTATTATATGAAATTCAGTTTTATGCCACTAGTCTGCTAAGATGACATTTTCTTCACAAATTGTAGAATCCGTGATAAAGACTAAAAAAAGAAGCTGCCACCTCCAGAAAATGTTCATTCTATCAGGTGAAGGTGATGGGAATGACTCATAATTTATTTATTTTTCTGTGAGGTAGGAAGAGAATAAATGAGTATTGTATCCTTCTATCTGCATGTACATATGTCTACTCATATATAGTCAGCCCCTTCTTTTGGACTAAAAAAGCAGGGAACAGTTCATAAAAAGGAACAGTTCAGGATGAATCACAAAACCAGCCATGTCCCAAGCAGCTGCAATGCAAATAAAATTGAAAAGAAGATGGAAATACTTGTAAATAACCGTAAACTGAAATAATATCTGGGAAGGAAAAATAAATTTGCTGTTGTGACTTGCCTCAGACTTGTACATTACCTTGTTTACTTTTTGCCAGATGACAGTGGGTGTTGGATCTCCTGATACAGGAACATCCAATCTCAGTTTGTTCCCAGCCACCACAACAATAGTGTCAGGGGACTGGCCCAGACAGTCAAGGTGGATTTTAGGGGGTTCTATAGGAAAGGTAGAGAAAATAAGTTTTAAATATAGTTTGACTAATCTGAATGGAAAAAAAGAAAAAAAAAAAGAAAAGAATATTCACACATTAAATTAAAAATTAAAAAATATACTGCTTATTTTGCTATTGAAAATATTCTTACTTGCATATAAATAATGACTGGTGTTCTTACCTTCTCTTGGTACAAAATCTATCTTGACCTCTGAGGAAGGAAAGAAAGAAGGAGATGGGGAAGAAGAAATAGATCAGAAAACAGAATTTACATAGCATCTGCACCCACAAAGCAGTTTCAAAACTGACTGAAACCTCATAAGGCATACTAACCAGCAGATTTATACTATAAATTTAAACCCAGGCTCTTTAAACCAATGTGATAGTGGTAATGCAAAATAACAAGGAGAAGCAATGATCCTACATTGAGGTATCAGAAAAGAGATTGGCATTCTCTTGCCTGGTATAACCATGATTAATGTTCCCATTTTATCCCTGTGGAATTCCCATTACACATTCTAAGATAACTTACCCAAAAACTGAAGCTTGGCAGAAAGGTTGTAAGCAAATCCTTGTGGAATGAAGGAATAATCAGCCTCATCCTCTGGTGTTACATCCTCAATAATTAGCTTATGGATTCTGGAAACATGAGCAAATATATTCCACTCCCTTACCTTACCTCCCCAGGAGAAACGGGGCTATCTCGAGAGACAAGGTGCAGGCTATAGGATACTAACAGAAATTATTATTTCTTCTTCCCTTGTCATGACACAAATCAACAACCACCAGGACTGTAAACTGCTCTGCTTTCAGTATTAAAGCCAATCCATATCAGCACATTGTCTGTGAATGGATTTTTCGGTCTAGGTGGATTACTTGAAGACAGCAAGCAGTTTCCTTGCTCTGGTCCAGTCCTTTACCACTACAAGGGCAGTTGTAACACTGCTGACTGGTTTCATTTGATCCGATTGTGCAACAGTAACTCTGACTAAACAAAGTAAAAAGTAATTCTCCATCCCTGTATTATTTTAATTTCAAAACAGAATACAGAAAACAGTACCAGGAAAGACTTTGCCTAGTATTTAATGCTGAATCTTCTTGGTTTCTTATTTCCATTAGTAGCTAGACTGCTAGGAAACTTGAGCACAGAATTACACAACTGTGTATGTTTTTTATAAACACACTAATTTTTCTGTAGGATTTACTCACATGTACAATATAAATACTACTGTTAGTTTAAAGTTATCAACACTGTGTTTTCTACACTGTTTGACACCACATAATCCTAATGAAAACTAAGATTTACTTTTGCTGATACACCACTGAAGTCATACATATAAAAAGCACCAATTCAGAAAGACCACACACATACTGAACCAAGTCTGTCACTAAATGTTGGTTGCATATGAAAAGCTTTCAAAATTTTTACCTTTCAGCTGGAGCCAGGACAAAGTCTTGCTTTATATTCTTATCCCCTGAGATAACAATTCTTAAGGATTGCACTCCAATACCCAAGCCTGTACCTGCTTTCTGAAACAAGACTGACCTGCCAATATGGGAGATCTTTATCCTTTCATCTGGAATCACCTCCTTTCCGTTTTTCAGCCAGATTCCTTTCACGTTTTCATCAGAAACTTCACACTTGAAGACTGCCTGGTCACGTGCCTTCACTGTCAGGTCTGCAATGCTCTGATAAACTTCCAGCTTTTTCTCTGATATTGTGAGAATAATTGATACACACATCAGAAATCAGAATAGCTCTGTAAGTGGAGTGGATTCACTGAGTAGAAAAGGTGAGGGCTGAGCAAGCTGTCTATGGAAGGAGGAAATCTGGAGGGAAATCCACAGCATGCAGGGCTTTAACAGGGCTGATAGCTAAGCCCCTGTTGTTATCAGGGTATCTGTAATATCCGGCCCACAGATGACTTCTCCTTGAAGCCTTTATTATCCAGCCCTATGTCCCTTATTGCACCTTCTTTTTCCCCATCAGGAGGATTATGCTACCACTCTGCACCATCTGGAGAAGGTTACCTTCAGCCTGTTCTCATTTTTCAGCCTCTCTAGTTCTGGGATATTCCCTGTGCCTACCTTGCACTATCAGTTCAGCCACTGATACCCCACCGTTGGTCTTCACAGTGTAGTGCCCACTATCCTCCTTGGTTGACTCATTAATAATGAGATACTGTTTTTTTCCATCTTTCTTGAATCGGTATTTAAAGGTTTCTTCTCGTGTCAGTTCAATTCCATCCTTTTCCCTGAAATACCAGATAGTGTTGAGTCATTTTTGCTGTGGTTGAAAGAGGGGAGTAAGGGTCAGCTCAATGTTACTAGGGATTGGAAGACACAAGGTGAATCCAATCATTGTGGCATTTAAAGTTAGAAAAAAGGGATTTTTGCACAAATGTTAGTGGAACCAGAATGCCTTTATCTTGACCATTAATTTTCCCTACGAATTTGACTTTTGGTTCAAGAGAATTCGCCACAAGTAATTACTTGATCTTTTTCTATTTATATGCTATAGATAAACATGAAAGTATGTTAAGTGCTGTAGAAGATAAAGGGTTGAAAACACACTTCACCAGCAGGGAATTTACTGTCTTTAAAAGGGCCATAAAATTAAATGAGGCTTGACGGGATATTACTTAAAAGTCTTAATTTTCCTGATGTAAAATATAATTGTTATTAATCCATGCTTTGTGGGCATCAGCAAAAGGAGAAAATTTTAGGATGGAGTCAAATGAATGTGTATTTTGGATTTTGTAGCTCTTTCCATTCAAGGATGCCACAGTATACTTAAGACTTTACTAAATTAAGCTACACCATCCAGCCCAGGAGGAAATTTAATTATTGTAATTTCCAGTCGTCATAAAGGGAAATGCACAGGGAGGACTCACGCTGTTTAATCAAGGTCATAGGAAAATATATAAGGTGTTTTAAGGGTTTGCTGTTCCTAATCCTAAATAACATAAACAGGCTACAAGAAAATACTTGTAATTTCTTCAATATACCAATTTTGTAGTATTAGATTTTTCATAATTACTTGAATAAATTTCTATTATGTTACTTGAATACTGTTGCAGTTTATAAATGAAAAAGGTTTTCTCTTTGATAGTTAGTCACATGGAAAAACAAATGGAAAATATGTGTGATTTTAGTAGAGTAAAAATATTCTTTCTACTTTTTTGTCATTTCCATTATTTCTAACTTATTTGTGACCAGTGACTCAATGACTATTTGGCTTAACAAATGAATTTACAGAATAGCAAATTGAAATGCTACTTGGGACTCATTAAAATACTAGATATATATATATAGATGTATGCAAGAAAACCTTTTACCTCTGTCAGAGTCTGCTGAAGTAATTCACAAGGTAAGAGCTTTAAGCAGAGACAAAGATCCTACAACTTGTGACTTAGAAGTTCCTGATGCAACTGCATTTCAGGATACCTAGAGGTTACTCCCTCAGAATTGTTTGTTACAACAAGGCTCACTGGAGCTTAGAGTTGGTTTAGGGAAGGACTGGCCTCCCTTCCAGGTCACAGAACAGCTCTAGTAAGGGAGGAAACAGAGGATGCCTTTAACAACCACTTGAAACACAGCGCTTAGTGTGCCAGGATAATGTTTCCTTTTCTTTCCTCCTCATTCCTCTTCAGACAAGAGTCTGAGACAACATGTAAGATGATCTCCTAAGGCTGGTGTTTTGATCCATGCAAATTAGTTCTGGAACAAGTGCTACAATGCAATACAGAAACCTTTGCTGAATTGCTGAGAATGGACTGTAATCCCAAAGTTCAGCATGCTGCTTTCACTAAATGTAAGGCCAAGCACATACACTGTGGCTGGACTTTTGGAGCTGAACTTTAAAATTTATTTTTCCATGGTCTATTTTGATACATGGCTCATGAAAAGTATCTGAAAGTACTATACACCTACTGGTAAGAGAGAGTTCTCTTGAAATTTTGACTAAATAATGAAAGTACTCTTTTTGTAATGATTAGTGTCTTAAATCCCTAGGAAAGGAATACTATCTTTAACTTGTGTTTGTTTTACTGAGTAGCACATTGCTGATCCTGTGGATGAGTTGAGAGTTTGCAGAGGGGTATAGTGAAAAATAGAGACTGTAAACATCGAAAAATAACTCCCAGATATCATTTGGCTTAAAATAATACACTGCTGCTGTGAAAAGCAGAAAACGTCTTTAAGGTAATATTACAGGCCTTTCTTTGGCAACTGGAACTACAAAGTAGGAGAATCTGCTGATATTAAAGCATAAGTGAAGCATTGTAAAGAATCAGAAGTGTTGGTTTACAGAACACCATAGGTCATTGGTCCAGCCTCACATTTGAAGCAGAACTAGGGCAGTAATAGGTGGGTCAGTTGTGGCTTAGTCTTTACAAGTCCTGAACATCTGCAAGATCAAATATCTGTTCTCAACTTTACCACTCAATGCCTCTTTGTCTGGAAATGCTTTCCTATTTTCTATTTGGATTCTAAGGAATAATTGGTTAATGTCTTCTGACATGTCATTTACGTAGGTACTATGTGATAATTGGGACACAGATTTATTGCTATAAATATGTTTTATCATGGTTTGTTTTGATTTGGAGCTGGTAAGATAGTACATCCAGTGTTCAGAGATGGAAAAATTAGATCAAAACTATGTATTTTATTACGTCGTTTTCTTCGAGAATTATTTCCAAGATCATCTGAGGTTTAGAAAAAAGCCTGTACTGCAAGAGTTGAAATAATGTGAAAACTTTCTTGGTGATCAAATGAACATTCTTTTCTGACTGCTCTGAAGAGACCCATATAATGAATTCTCTGAGCCTTATTCTGATGGCCATGCCTCACCCTTATGTCTGTCTTATGCAAGTCACATAAATGCCTTTCTTCATGTGTGGTTTTATGTCCTGGGTTTGAAGAGTCTAAGAGCTATAACAGGTGCTCTGAGTTAGGGCCTGTTACTTGGCTTAAACTGCTGAGCATTTCCCTAATGAGCTGTAAAACTGGAACTCTTTCTCCACACTGTGTTTCAAGTTTTCCCTGGACACTTCTCTTCGCTGTCCAAAATGTTCCCCTTCGTTGCCAGAGAGCGTTGACAGAGTCTCACATAACAAAACCAGTAAAATACAGTGTGAATGCCTAACTGCTCAGTTTTCCATTGCCATGATTTGATGAGTTTCTCTGACCACTTGCTGCATTTCAGACTGAGACAGCTGCTGGTTTGCCCTTGTCACATCAAATGCCCATCCCACAGATAACAGCTCTGCAAGATGTATGGGAGTTGTTCAAAGGCACGGGATCAAAGTGTGGCAGCTGCACTGTGTTCTGAGAGGGACAGATCTGGTTGTCCCCGTCTCTTGTGACCAGGCATCTGCAGGCAGTTCCTGAACAATAGAATGCGTGTCCCTGTGCTTGTGGCTTTAATAGTGTAATGCACACCCTGTACTAGCTCTTGGACTCCATTTAAATTCTCAGTTCCTTCCTTTGGGACAGCAGATCATTAGCTGGCACTTTCCAGGAATGTAATGGGCATTGTGGGAATGCTTGATAACCATGTGCCTGAAGCTGTTAACAAGCACAAGGGAATTTCATCTGGTAGAGAAATGAAGTGAGAATAGTGCGCGTGAGACACGGCATACGAGCCCTGCTTGTCACTCCTGCCCAAGCAGCATGCACCTTCCAGCTTCTGCTCAGCTGGAATGGCCAAGAAAACAGAATCCGTGGTCTACATGCTTGTCATCTTAATCCGTCTCACTGCATAAGCATAATGACCAGATTTGCAGGATTGCCACAGCAGATGTGTTCCCTCTGTGTCTCAAGAGATACTAACTTTTCACCTAAGAAAATATACTTTAGAAATCCAAACACATCCCTGCAGTTGAGAAGATCAGAAGATTTCAAAAAGTACAGCAAACTCATCACAATACAAGTCTGATTAGTCTAGGCAATGCTTAGACATTACTGAAGTCTGAACACTGAGCAAGAAATTCTAGAGACACCATAAAATATCTATAATTAATCTATGTTTTTGTGTCATATTTTTGCTTCTCAGCTCCTCCTCAGTGTTTGTCATATAGGAGGAGGGACAATCTTTTCATGAAAACAATTACATAGGATGCATTCTCCCTTATTATTATTGTTATTCCACACCTCCTGGTATGTTCCATGGAGAAAGATGGTTTCATGTCGGTTTGGTTTGCTTTGGTTTTCTTCTTCTATTCCCTTACCATTTCACAGTAGCTCCTTCCTCAGACACTTCACACTCAAACTCCACTCTCTCTCCAACCATCACCATCTGGTCCTCCAGTGGGTGAGTTATCAGGACTGGAGGTTCTGGAAATAAGGAGAATTTTATTAAAACAGTATTTTGAAAGGGTGGAGACCAGAGGTAGAATCCATCACTCTCTACTCCACAAGAAAAGTCCCTGGACAAATAAATGGTGATGATCTCTGTCTTACAACTTAAAATTTACTATGCCAGATAACCTTATGAGAATTTTAAAATGAAATTTTTCATGAATTGGAATAAAAATATAGGATTAAACAGTTTTCATATATATTCTAAATTTCTAAACAGGAGGCATTACTTTTTTGTATTATTTGATCTGCTTGTACAGCTTGGAACACGTGTTTATCTTGAGTGGAATCAAATTTTTAAAGTAATTTTCTAGCCCCATTGTTGAGATGTAAATAACTTTCCAAATGAGAATTAATGATACTATCACTGTGCTGCTTTCCTTGTTAGTGTTGGGCAAAATTTTCCTCAATTTAACTGTAAGAAAAATACCTACTTCAATAGATCTCAGAATTTGTTAATATGTTCAAGAGTATCCTTTCACATAAGATAAATCCGAGAGTAGAGAAGAAGACAGTAATCAATGATTAATGTTAGGGGAGATCTCTTTCCTTTTGCTACCATTGCTCACCTTTTACAAATAATTCTGTGAAGCTCTTCTCATCCCCTACCACACATTCATATGCTGCATCATCAGCCAGAGAGCAGTGGTTTATGGTCAGTATTCTCTTATTCCCAACAGCCTCAAAAATATATCTGAAAAGATAATCTAAATGTAATTATCTGGGAAAAAAACCTTTATGGACCCAGTCACTGTCTTCTCCTGCCTGGAAGAGAGAAAGATTCCTACTCTTTTTTCTGACATCAGTGGCAAGATTTGTAAGGACTCAAGCCCAACAGGCCTGTCCTGGTGCAGTGAAGAGAAGCAGTGTTTGAAAAACTAGCATAGGAAATTATGGGGAATCTTCCTCCAAGGGTGACATGTACAAACTCCTGTGAAAGGTGTTGGATGTTGTTCTAAGATCTAGTATGACTACCAATAAAAATGGCTTCAACAAAAAATCACTGGAAATTGGTTTTGCAAACAAGTTATGCTGAAGTATATCCCAGGTCAGGAGAAAGTACCCTGGACATATGTCGCTAAAGGACACGAAATGATTCACACGGATGCTTCTCAGTGTTAGAACAGGAAAGAACCCCCTTTATTCTCTGACTCCAGTATTTATAGATTCTTGACCATGAGTAGGGATTGGATAATTATGTTACCACCTCCCCAAGCACACTGGTCATGTGAAAGGTCATTTCTTAGAAGGAATGTGATAAACAACCTATGTTTATAGAACTTTCATGGGAAAGTAACTAAAATTATGAAAACATTATCAGAAGGCTTTAGTTTTCAGGGCGACAGATATACACATAAAGACCAGACTATAATCTCAGGACTTACTTGCTAAATTGGTGGATGGAAGCATCCAGTCCCACATGTAGATATATAGAGAAGAGGGAAGAAAAAAGAAAAGGTTATGACAACAGCAAACTGACCACAACACTACTGAGATTCTTTCTCAGCTCCTATTTCTCTTTGTTTATTCCTTTCTTTCAAAGAAAATCTAGATTTTTCACTTTGTCCAAGCTGTAGCTCATTCCTTTTTGTATTTCTTGTATTTCTAGTTTACCTGCCGCTCACTTGGATCTCCTGTCCATTCTTCAGCCATTTCACATCAGCATCTGGATTGGCAACTTCAACCATTAATTTAATCTTTTGCCCCTTGTCTACTTGGTAAGCTGGATCCAGTTTCTTGAGGAATGCTATGATGAAGAATGATTAAAAAAAAAAAAACCCTTATTATTTTTATACTTGTTTTTTTCATTCTGGGTCATGAAACAAATCTTTATTCCCTTTCATGTTGTTTGCCATCATCTTAAATGTTCCTCAATTTCTGCATCCCTATTTGAACTTTTACCCTTTCTGTTTATTCTTCATCCTGTGCCATTTTTCCTTAACATAGGATGACAAGCATGTGCTGCAAACCAAAATAAGCAAAGTAGAATATTCTAAATAAGATGTGAATATGTACTTCAACACATCCTAAATAGTGTTACATCTGCCCATGTAGGAAAATTATACTTGGTCTTCTCAGTACTGATGAATGGCTGTTTGCTTTCTCTGTTTCAGACTTTTTAAAAAGTCAGTTCCCATTAGACAATTAATACTTCACAGGATTAGAAAGGCTCAAGAATTCAAAATGTATCATACCAATGAGAATTAAATTCTTTAAATATATCACTGTTTCCTGACATACTGACTAACTGGGGTGAAGGGCAAGTAGGGGGTGTTGTTTTATGTTCAGGGAAATATAAGGGGCCAAGCTTGTGGAACTGGTAAAGTGAGTGTGTCCAGAATATCCAGAGTTTGAGAGCAAGGAATGTTAGAGTTTGGGTATAGCTGTAATCTCTGATAATCAGTATTTCATATGTAAAGGCTGGGTAATAATTGGAACAGGAAATTACTATTTCTCATGGTCTTGTATCTCGCTGCTGTAAAGAAGATATGAACACTATATTTAGAAGAAATGCATCTCACCAACCTGTGCTTTTTTTCTCTTCCTTCTTTATGCGTTTGAGGCGTTTCAGCATCCCACGCAAGTCTGTGATACCATACTGGAAAGCAATTTTCTCGTATTCCGTAGGAGGAGCTTTCCTCAGGATATCCCAGACATCAACATCAGATTGTGATTCAGATTTTCCTTCACCTCTGCAGAAAGGGATTAGAGTCTCTGAGTGCTACTATTAAGAGTATTTAAACAAAATCTATAGGGTTGGCAGCTACATATTGATGTAGCTGGCCTTGATGAAGCCGTTTCTTAAAAAATAATCAACAATAAGTAACTTTTTACTATATTATTATGTAATATAACGAAATAAAACTTGTCACAGTTTTAATTTTATTTATATATATAGTGATTACAATTGAATTCTGTCCTGCAGGTTTTTTCTTCCTAACAACCAAAACTAATAAATTTTAACTTCCTTTAATGATGGGTAACAGAAACATAAAGAAACTTATTTTCTTGTCGTGGTCAATGCTCAAAACACAGAACATGGCAAAGCAAGGAACTGAATTCATGTGCTGGCAGCAACTTTAGAAAAAAGGCACTTGGTTTATGTAAATAAGAGATATATCCTTTTCTGCTCAGGACATTTTCTATCTTCTCTTAAAAGAATAATTCACAAATTATTAAGACTTTTACCATCTGTTGTGAAGAACATTGATGTCTATAATAATCTATAAAACATAAAGAGGCTGGTGAGTAGTGGCAAACAAGACAGTATTTACAATGTACTAGTTATTTTATATTTTAAACAAAGAACTAGTGATTATGGAAGAATTAATGTTTGGTTTAGTAAAACTAAGGGAAAATTTGTCTGTCTGGCTTTGGGAAAGGCATTCTTTTTTATCTGCCATCACGTATTTTGTTTGAAAAATCATAAATAGAAAAAGAAATTGGCATAACCTTACCGGTTTGAAGGGCGCAGGAAGCTGCTGTACTCCAGAACAATGCAGAGAACCATTTGGAAAAATGTGCAGCATCCCAATGGGAAAGAAGAAGGGCATCATGTGTTAGTACAAAAGAGCCATGAATGTCATCTTCACCCTTAGCAGAACATGCCTGTGCTTCAGTAGCAGGGAGATGAAGGAACTCATGCATATGTTCTGAAATGGGCTCAAGGGGAATGCTGGTCCATATTGAAATCAAACTCACTCCCACACTTTGTACAGATCCACTGTGGGATTTATATAAGTGTGAGCACTTCTTTTTATTCCTACTTATGACTGATTGCCTTCCAGGGAAACAAATAACTCTACTTTGCCCTGTTATTAGGGTGTTTTTGCCTGTCCTAGTTTGCATTTTGGTAAATAGAGAAATTGTGGAAGAAGTAACGTTTTAAGAAATAACCTTTTACTAAAAAATTTGTAGGAGAAAGAACTTCCTGTGGCTGTTGTTTCTGATTTTCACCAGGACCAAGCAGACTCCAGTGCAGCAGAACACACTCTTATAATGAAGTCATGCTCAGTGGTAAACCCCAGCAAGAAGACAACAGGTGATGCAGAGAAAAGTGGAATGTTATTGGGTATATTTCCATTTTTTGCAGGAAAATAACAGTCCAATTAGTCTGTGGGAAATACTACTACTACTTAACAGTACTACTGCAGTCAGTCCAGACAGCAGATATAACCATTTCTGGTACTCCTTTCATTGCCAAAAAAGGCTTGCTTGTAATGGGAGCGCTGTTTTTATTAAAGTTCTGCATCTAAGCTTGGAATTTCCAGCACCTTGTAGCTCTTGAACAGAAAGGAAGCAAAAGCAGAGGATTTCAGCTCAGTGGGACTGAGCTGAAATATGGTATGCAATATCTCATATCTTCCAAGTGGCTTAGCACTCATTAAGCCCAAAGCCCTCTCTAGCACTCACTGAACTGATAGGAGGAGCTGAATTTTGGAGTGCCTACAGTAAGAGCAGTGTACTGGGTGTTTGCTTTGCCATAACACTGCATCTCAACATCACACACAAATTTTATCAGGGCTCTTCTTCTAAATACCTATCGTTTAGTTTGAGGCTGATGCAAACAGTTTTCAGTTTTGCTTAGCAGGAGACAGGAAAACAGAACAGATTTGCCACATAGATCAAGATTTTTTTTGACATAAGTAGTTCTGGGGCTTGTTGACCTGATCATATCAAGGAGTGACTTTCAAATATTTCTAAATACATGTATATTAAAATAGATACATAAATACTAAGTGCTATATAAATCTAAGAGCATATAATACTTTTAATATGTATTTAATTCTTTGTACGAGTACAATCAAACTTCTGTGGAGAAGCCATATCTTAAAAAAATAAAATCATAGGAAATAAGTAAGACTTAAGAGATTCAGATATTATCATCTTCCTTAAGACATTATATAAATATTGGCAGTTTCTCTATCTGCCTACTTATAGGCTTGTCTGTATTTACACACTCTATATCTGAAAATTTATAGGTAGGACTATTCATGGAGATTTCAAAAAATATTTTGTGTGAGTTACTTTTAAGTATATAATGAAAAAAATCTTCCCATTTCAAAGGAGTTCCAAAAGACTCAAATATCTCTCACTATTGAGCAGACTTCCCTAGTTTTTCTTTTAGCTCTTCCATTACTCAGTGTCATCCCATTGTTCTATCTTGCAATACCGTTCTGGTGTATGCAATATAAGAAATTTGGACATAAGAAAGGATATAGTCTCTTCCTTGGAAATGCTAATTTATTTTTTTTTAATTGAAAGAAAAGGCTTTTGAGTTTCATGCAAAATGGGACTAAAGGCTAGAGGTTGTAATTTCTGTTTAACTAAGTTCTGAAAATGAAAAGATAAAAATGTGTCTGCCCTTGAGCAAAGTTTTCCCTATCCCAGTACTCCTTTTCACTATTTTGCATTTGTTAAAACATTCTCTTTGATCCCAGAAAGACACAGAGTTTGCACAGAGAAGCTGTACTCCTCCACTACCAACAGGAGCTGAGCAGTGCATGAAAAGCAATAGAGCACTTGGACTCATGAGACTTCTCCCACTCCTCTGTTCTTCTCCCTGATGCTGGGGATCCTTATTCACAGAGATCACCTCATAGGTTAGCTATGCACTTGGGGGCATCAAGATGCAGCTCAGTGAACCTGCTGTAAATGGAATATGCAGCTGATATGTTTTAAACATATGTGGAGGGGTTAAAAATAGTTTTGTACATCCCAGAAATGGTTCCTTCCTATCCAGTTACTGTCAACTGATTGGACTCTGTCAGCTGTCACCTCCTTCAAGGTCTCTGCTCTCTATCCCATTTAATAGTCCTGTGACAGCTGTTCCCTTCCTCTTCCCAATGACCTCTCCTTGGCCCATGACATCTGTATGTCAACACCAGTTAATTAAATTACAGTGATAGGAGATACAGTGTTAAATGAAGCTCTTTATTATAGTGAAGCTATTTATTATAGAATGATCATTACCTGTGGATCGAGGGACACTTGTAAAATGGTGTAATGGAGCAGAAATGGTAAAAGAATAATTCTCAATTCTGTTTGAATCTGCATAGTTCTTGAGAGTTCCCCAGCATGAGATCCCTTTTCCTGTTCTATTTTAATGAAGAATTATTTCATTCCATTATGAGATTTTATACCTATCTGTTCTCATTAATATAAGTGGTTCAACCTGAGGTGTGCAAAGCCTGAAGAGTCCACAAATGACTTCTGAACTGGCTGTGAAAAACAACTAGGGCAATGAATTTACGTTCTTAAATTCACTAGGCAGAGATTTGTAAGTCAAGAAATGCGAGAAACACTGTTAAAATGCAGTGAAATTTATAAGCATCTTTTAATAGATTACATTTCTAGCCTAACAAATAATGAATAGTTAAGTCAATAAATTTAACATTTCTGTAAATACTGAAGATTTCTACTGTTTTTTTGAGTTTGATCATTGCTCAAAGCTAATTATGAGAGCAAAAGGGAAAGGCACAAAGAGAGGGGCTCATAGAACTCAGCACCTCATTCCAGCTGGAGACTCTGTATGAAATTATTCAAATATTTTCATGCTGGTTCTCATTTATTTAAAATTTTATAAAGAAGATAAGCAATTGCTTTATGCCTTACATTTTCCATGGAAACTAGAGCCTGTTTACAACAATTTGGGTTCATGCTGAAACAAGAAACTCGGATATCAATGTCAGCTATAGAAATTGATAGGTGTATCTGTATAGAATATATATTTAAGTGTATCAATAGATAAGTGTATCAGCTATAGAATATAGATAGGTGTCTTTTCTGTCTCATCTGTCTGTCCCCCTGAAGTGTTCTGCTTTTGGTGTTGCTGCAGAGCCAGGAATCATCTATAGACAGATGCCCTGCACTGAGTGTAACACAGGGGTTTGTGCAGAACGTGGCCGTGTTTGCCCCACTGAAGTTTGGGTGAGTTAACCTGAAGCTATTATGGCTTTATTGGCTTCTGTAGAAGGTTACCCCATATGTCTGCATGATCCTGGACTCTTTGTGAGGATAAAACACTTTTTATAAATAGTGATTTACCTACCTGGGCAGACACTGAACACAGATTCACAAAAACACTCATCTAAGAAGTTGATTGTGAAAGCTTAAACTAATAAAGTTTAGATTTGCAAAACAGGAAGCTAAGTGACAGGTTTTTATAGGAGTTTCAGATGCTGGAAAGACAGTGAGTGGCCAGGGTCAGTGAACAGAAAGAAGCAAGCAAAACTTCATCACCTATTTGATAGGCAACAATATTATGAAATTGTGCAATTATATTTTGCAGATTTTTCTGATTCTAAATACTATGACAACAGGAATACAAAGCAGCAGGTTATTGATAAAATCTGGAAATTCAAGGAAATTTTAGAACTGGTTATATGGAAGAAAGTGATGGTAAAAGCCAAAGGACATTCAGAGAAATACACTGATTGTTTCAAATTGTCTTTAACCTTAAAACTGTTTAAAAGAATTTCTGGCTCAGAAATTAGCAGCCAATAATTTTCTTCCACGACATGCAATTTTTGTCATGTTCTACATGTAAAGAAGACAAAGATGCATGCATTATTTCAAACCAAATGGTTCTTATATTCCGTCATGCATTTATGATACAGTTAAATAGAAAGCTTACTCTCTGTTGGCAACAGTGGAATCCAAAGCATTCAGATTAAGAGTTTGGTAAAAAGAGAAGGGCATAAGAAAACAGGTTATGAGAATAGATACATCAAGGAGAGATAAGAATTAGAAAAGAAATTACAGCAAAAACGTGAAAGTAAAAGTAACAGAAAGAAATAACAATTGGAAGAGTAAAATATATTTGTCATATTTAGAATATCTATATAATATATAATATATAGTTGAACAGTGTAATAATATCTAATAAAAAAAGCTTGTCCTCCCATCTCTCTGGTTCTTAGTAAGACAGCATTATAAATAGATATTTTAATTCCACATGGAAAGGGCTCCTGGAAGCATGTAATTACCTCAGTCCAGGCCCTTTTTGTCTTTTTTTCTTTTCTTTTCTTTTTTTTTTTTCTCCAGTATAAGCCTATTAGAAATGCAGCAAATGTTGTGCATTTCAAGAAGTAGCCACAATTACCTGTCATGATTTTTCCATTTAGAGCTGCTTTAGGAAAGTGAGAAGGACTCTGAGTTTATGAAACTTTCACTTACTCCAGTTCTGGTATTTCAGAGCTGTTCAACAGAAGCCTTTTTTCTCTAAATCTATGGATTTTTACTCACCTTTTTTTCAGTAGGGAGCTGAAATTAAACTCTGCCCCATCATCATGTCCCTCGGTACTGTATAGTGATAGAAAGCCATAATTAGTTTCAGAAGGAAGTGGGAATAGCTTGTGAGAATGTAACATTATATAGATGACATATTTTTGTAGGGGAGCAGTAGATGAGTTTATAATGAATTAGAATGTGCATTGTCACAGAAGGTGACTTAATTAGGCTCTGTGTTCATATTCATTTGCATATAGGTTTAAAAAATACATGTAACAAAATGTGCTGATTGTGCATGAAGTTGTACAGGGTATTAATTTGGTCATCATATTGATTTGGAATGTATTTATTATCCTAGAGGTGTTGCAGGAGCTTCCCTCTTTATTCTGTCTTTCAGGAGTGTAGATATTGTTTGCAGTTGGGGCAGTATTTAATCAAGAGTTCTGTGGAATGCCTCACAATCTAAAATTACCATTTTCCCCCTAGTATTATCCCAGCTGTAATTGTTTCTTGAGGGTCTTTGTGACACCAGAATTCATTACACTGAAAAAAAAGTGTCACATCATTGGTGCTTGGGAGAGTTGAAGGAAGAATTCTGTGATTTGGTTTTCAGCCTGAGATGAGGTTCAGTATGCATTTGTTCAACAAGCATCATGACAAGCAATGCTGTGATGAGTTGGTCTGTGAAAAGAAGAAGCACCAGGCAGGAGTTTTTTGATGTGCAGTTCTGCCTATTACATATGGTGAGCTCAGATGGGATGCACAATGTTATTTTTGGTGTTCTGAATCCAGTGGGTTTTAGCTGTGCTTCTAAACATTTGTAATACTGACCTACTCTGAAAACAGCATAAAGTCTCTACAACCACTTCTTTAGATTTAATTCCTTAAAAAAGGTCATCTTTGCATTCAGACAGGATTTAGGACACCCAAATATATTTTCTTCATCTCAGCAAGTCTACTATCATCAATGGTGAGCTTTAACATCTCTGTTGTCTTGAGTGCAAGAATTGGGTGATTCCATTTCACAGCATTCATATTCTTCCAGAAGCAGCATCTTACATTTAATTATGGTTTTGTAAGCAGAATTTTTTCTTTCCAGTTGTACTGGTGGTAGCTGTAGACCATAATGCTGCCTCTGTCAACACACAGTCTGAGTTGCTTCAGGAAAAATCAGTCTGTCTATAGAATGTAAGAGTGTTGGGAAAACTTGGCATTGCAGGAACAAGGAGGAAGAAAACAGACTCAAAAGAAAAATTATGGGTATTTTAACACTACTGTTCAAAAAAGAAACAGAAACAAGTGCCAAGTTTCTTGTACTGTTGGACATTATAAGGTTAAATAACAATTTAGAGTCTGTTTAATTTGAAATATGTTGTGAGAAGAGATCTTTTCTTTAAGAAATTACAGGTTTAACATCTTTGATTGCTTTCAGAATAGTACAGTACTGAAAAGGATAATTTCCTGGACATAAGACTTGAAAAGGGAAGTGTGTTTTTGGCCCTACTTTCACAAGAATTTACATATTTGCAGGCATAAAATGTACATAAAAACAACTATTATAATCCCAAATTTGGAAAGGATTTCCTGTGATCAAATATTCAGTAAATCAGGTCTACAGCTGGGGAATAACTATTCACCTTTTTGTTTCACAAGTGGTAGTTCAAGTTTCAGGAAAGACTAGCAATCAAGGTTTAGCTTTTTTGAAGAATGAGACTAATAATTGCTTTAACATGCATATAGTTAAGTTCAATCTCAGAACTCCTCTTTTTGCTATAGTAGAAAACATTAGAAGCAAAAGGCATAGAGCGAAAAATTTAATGATAATATGATCAGGAGTGTGCCAGGAAACAACAGATTTTCATTTGTGTTGGTACATTTCTGTGAGCAACAGCAATTTTAGTTTTAATGTGCTCAGTAGAGAGGAAAACATTCAAAACAGAGAGAGCAGACATGCATATAATTTAAAGTTACTTTTTGTCTTCTGACAAGGGTGAGAAGATGTCACTTGCCAAACACATGCATTTTCTGTAGATGAATCTGCCTCTCACTGAGCTACCAAGCAACTCTTTTCTTTATTAATCTGTTTTTATCTATCCTTTTATATACTTATGTTTTACCTTTTTAATTTGTCTTTATTTGTCTTACATTACTTCTTATTTATATGTATTAATCTCATGTAAATACTACACATTATAAGCAGTGATTTATTTGGAACTTAAGCCACAGCTTAATCTGGTGGGTTTGTTTTTTTCTTTTCCTAAGCAGAGAGAGACAGTTCATTGTAAGACTTAAATTTGTCTGCTGACACAGTCAGTGACTACCTGAGAAAGGCTGAAGTCATCCGTCTCCCCCCTCCTGCTAGGCTCCTGAGTGACAGTATCAAAGACAAAACTTCAGATTTAAACAGTTCAGTTCAAAATCTGGTTTCATTCTTACAGGAGAAACCGATGATCTGAACACCCTGAAGCTGCTCACACAGCACTCCCTTCAAACTGATTTGGAATTCTTTTACTTGTGCCAACATGAAGAGAAGCTGTTGAAACTCCTTTCATTGTGGTGAAATAACGATGCAGTTATGCACTGAGTGGCCACTACTTACAGTGAGGCTGGTCAGCTACCTACAGATGGACTTAACTGCAGCCAAATTCTGCTAGCCTTGTTTAATTCTTTCTGATAAATGTTAGAAAAAGTCTCATATAAAAACAGGACTTATAGAGAAATACTCAGAGTTGCCACAGAAAATTTGTGCTCTCTAGAGAAATAGTTGTCAGAATAATCTTGGTCTGTAACTTTTAAAAAAGACATAAAAATCTGAAATAGAAACTTATTTATTATTACATGAGGGGAAAAGAGAGAACATATTAATAATGTCTAAAATGTAAAAAAATCCAACTGATTTTCTGAATTTTTCTAGTAGAGGGGAGCATTATTCCATAAAGAGACACATCAGTTCAGAAAGTATTAAAGATGGGGGAGATTGGCTTTTTCAACACCAGTCTTTAATAGCTAAGACTACCTATACTTGAGTTTTCACACAGACACTTACAATGTCATTGTCTTCAGTTAACTAATATAGGTATAGAACATGAAAACAGGTACAATCAAAATGCTTGCAGGAATGTTATCACTCATGTGCTGCTTACAGAGCTCACACCAAACTCCAGTCCCTGGTTTAGCAAATGTTTGTTCTAAAGTAGATGAAATTCCTCAAGCCAGACAAAATCAAGACCAGCATCACAGTGTATTTTTTTTTTTCATCTCTATTGTCTGTATCTGGAGTGCTCTTTACATGCCTGGAAAAAAAGGTGCTGAAGTTCTTGTTACAATTACACACATTATTGATTGCCTGATTGAAGGCAAGCATGATTATTACAAAGCCCAAACTCTCTTAGGTAATTTTCAGGAGTTGTATAGTATTTTTTAATAGTAGAAATATATTCTTAGTAGACATCTGTATCTTTGTGTTTCTTGGTACAACAGCTTTGCCTGTAGCTAGTTTTATCTGGGAAAGTAATGAATTCCATGTGAATGGAATCACATGGCAATGTGATCATGGTAACCTGATCTAGGCAGGTTTGTGCTGTGCATACTCACGTGCGGCGGAAGGCAGCTCGAATATCCAAGTCTCCACTTACAGGTGCTTCTGATGTGACAAAATGTAATGAAGAAAAATAGGAGAGAAAATAAAAAAAAATGCAAAAACATGCTGCTATTTCTAAAGTTTTCCTTTGCAGACATTTTTAGAAATAAATTCTTATATTGTAAATTGTGATTAATTGCATATTGAAAGATTAACACATCATCTTTAAACATGCAGCCTTCACTAATTAGCTTTCAACATCTAGTCTTTTGGATAACTTATTTCTGTCTCATGTTTCATAATAACCTGGAGCCTGATGGGCTCTCTTATCTCTTGCTTGTCAATTATCCTGCTGCAAAATTTTAATTTAATTTAATTTTAGTGTCTTTACAGAGTATTTAAACCCTAATGAGAATATGACTGGACATCAACTGAATACTATTATTAATAATAAATTATTATCTATCCTCTGACAGCAGAGATAAATTCCTGGCACTATGAAGAGAGGTACAGAAAGTTACTTGAGGATGTTGTACAGAGAGAATTGATTACACTGTTGGTATAAATTGCCATGCTGCTGCTGCTGGGAGAAAAACTGTTCTTGCTGCTCCAAAGTCTTGAGTCCTAGCTAGTGAAACTCCAAAATTAACACTGCTGGTCAAGTAACTTAATAAACTTTTTTCTTTGCATTAGGTTCACTGGTAGCTGGACACAAGTTTATGTTGCAGCCCCTTGAACAGAATTGCTGAAACAGGAAATGGTCCAAACATTCAGCTCTTTCAGGCAGTCCATGCTTATACTGTTTTACTTAAACTTTTCCACACTCGAGGCAAATTGATGTTAAAATATACTTCTTTTTCAGTTTCTATAAACTTTTCAGTATAGCACTTGTGAGGGTGGCACCATGCATTAGGTAAATTGAGTCATCTTCTCTTAAAGCAATTTTGTCTCACAAGGTGCTTCCATAAAAGTTGAATTTATTTATATAGGAAGGAAAAAAGAATTGACAATAGTGCCACATGTCTAAATTTGTTTTTTTCAAATATCCATTTTTAGTACAGAACTTTTTCCAGAATAAGAATGAACTTCTATTCTAGTGGAATTAAACATCATGAATGAATGAATGAAACCAGAATAAAGCCAGAAAAAAGGTGGGAAGTTTTGCATCTTTGTCTGTGCTTTCTTTAAGAACATCACAGTTCTGACTAGAGTGATGACCAAGTGATACTTTTAATATCTCAATCCCATTCTTCTCCTCTGTGGGCCTCTCTAGGTGTACCTCTAGATCTTCAGGTCTATGCCTCAGGTCTGTGCTTACCTAGTAACCATTATGTACCAGAAAGAATTGCTGGTGGGCAGGAAAAAAAATACAGGGGCAGGACGATTAAAAAAAAAAAAAATAGATGGGAGGAATTCACCTTACCATTGACTGTCAGGTTGAAATTAGAGCTATCAAACTTGTCCTTGGTAGACACCTCACATCTGTACCCTCCTGCAAAAGTCATATTTGCTTCTATGATTTCCATTTCAAAGGTGTAAACCTAGAACAGACACCAATGACACAATCATTAAATTAGAAAATGGAATGGTGAAACACAGAGAGAGGGGAATTACATGGAGAGAAGCAGACAAGGGATGAGCTATGTCTTTGTGATCTTTTAGAACTAAGAACCTCCTGGCCGCCCAACTCGCTGCTGCAACAAAAAATTACCCATTATCCCCAATTCAGTAGAAACAGCTGAAGGGTGCTGTCAGTACAGGTATTCCTGAGGATACAATGTTACATCAGCAAACTGTGCTGGGACATACACTAATGTACATACATTAATTGCATGTGCATTGGAAACAGGAATCAAGCTTTCACTATAGAGTTCTAGCCTCTGCCCAGAGCATGTGCAGAACATGCCAAGATTCAGCAAAAGGAGTGGCTAATGTGAGAGAGTCTGTCCAGCTCCATCCAGGAGAGGGTGGTAGTGGTTCATATACCACAGAGGATACAAAGTCGTGGTACAGAGTCTTGTGTTCCTGCTCGTGTACCTTTGGACAAATTTGTGCTAAAAAATGGGTCTTACTCAGCTACTTAAAGCAGTCTAGACAATCCAAGAGAGCAATAAATTCCAGCACTAATAGCAGAACAATTGATCTATTAAAACCAAACTATGCTTAAACAGCTGTCTGATTATTGTTTTCTCTTAAATATGCCAAATTTCTTGGGAGGAAGATGAAGGGAATCCTGCAGTAAGTGCAAAACTACTCCCCCAGTCCTCCAGATGTTTTCTCATTTCACCATAGATAAAGAGTCCATGTGTAGAGCTTGTCTCTATGGATAAGTATAGCCTTGTGTGTTGCTTTGGGTGCCCTAACATCAAAACATTCCTATTTTAGTTTATATATCCCTCAGATTAAAGATTAGTATCTAGAAGACTGAGAACCCTATTCTGCCAATTGTACCTTGGTATTTCGATCATAATTGTCATGTAGCTGGAGATGTTGCCCCACTTTGCTTCCCAGGTCCATCCACTTTCCTTTGAACCATTTCACTGATGGCTTCTTCAGCAGGCTCTCACCAGCAACTTTGGCAGTGAATGTAATGTTTCCACCTTTTAGGAGAAGTAGATTAAAGTAAGATTATGAATAATGTTTACCTGTTATATCACTGCTGTCGCCCTGTACTTGGAGAGCTAACAGTCAAGCAACAGGTAGAGTTTACAAACTTCACCTGGCTAACATTTTGCACTCACCAACAGTAACTTCTCCATCCTGTGGTCGTGCCACAAAGAGCCCAATGGGGTCCAGAGGTTCCTCTGGTTGTGTCTCAGCAGATGAAACTGAAATAAATATCTTAATTACTATTTAGATTTTTTTTTGCATCAAACTATATAGAGAATTAGTTAATTAATTTAAAAATATCTCAGTAGATTTCTTCCGCCTCTGAGATTCCTTATTCTTTATGATCTGCTTTCATCTACTCTGTCTCACTAAGGAGTTTCTGTGTATGTTCTTCCCTTCTGCTAATAAACCAGACTTGCTGACAACGTTAATTCTCTATTACCTTCTGTGTTTTGGCTGCTTTCTGCTGGTGGAGCAGGTGATCCTGAGGCAGCTGGGGCTGGAACCGCTTCTGCAGGAGTGACTGTCTCACTCTTTTCTGGAAATGAATGTAAGCCAAGATTAGAGAAAGTTGTATTTCCTCTTTCCTTCTGAAGAAATTTTGCAAAAGAACAGCCTTTGATATATGTTAGGAAATGCAGAGAAATTAGCTGTTGTTTCCTAGAGCTTAGAGGATGTGCTGGAAACAGAAGGGGCCCACTGAAGCTGGATGATGAGGCTTTTTCTGTTGCTGAGCTCAAAAAGAGCTGATGCCTGGTTTTCTAAATTCTATAGTCTTGATGTGTAGAAACATGTCAGCTGATGAATAATGCTATTATTTGTTGCAAACATCAGTAATCTAAACAGAAAAAAAAAATAATGAAAAATTATGTAATTATTATTTTTGTAAACAGTTTGCTTAATCATGAAATTTTGTTTAACGGTGCTGCTGGAATGTAATGTTATAAAGGCTATTGTTGTTGAGCTTGGAAAAAGCTCTAGACTCTGCTTGTAAACAATATGGATAAAGTATTTTAAAAATCCATCTGTAATTTCTTCCCCTGGCTTATGGAAGTTTGTATCCTCTCAATTAAACCATGACCTCAGAGACAAATTCAGGCAAATGCATTTGGCACAATGGAGAAGACAGAATTGTCTGAAAATTGAGTAGGAGTGAGCAACTGGAGCAGATGGAGGGAGGTAGAATTTCTTGAAATAGATCAGTTGCAGCAAGATATTTTTTTCCCCCGTAGGTAGTGGAGCCACTTCCAAATAATAATAGGCAATCCAGTTACTCTGTAACATAACATACTCCACTATGCTCCAGAGCATTATTTGCAAGTTATCTGCCTTTAGCAGGATCTAATGGAACCAACCTGAAAGACAGTGAGGAAAATATAATGAGTACAATATGGACCAGTTTGCTTTCAGGATGAGACAGTCAGCAGGACCATATTTCTGCATGTTCTGACAGCTGCCAAATTGTCCTAATCCATACCAGGATTTCTCCTTACACATAATCTGCCATGCCATGTCTTTGCATATGGAACAGGACACCTTGACTCATGTTAAACATTCCCCAGTTTCTTTTCAGCTGACCAGAAGGTCTCACAAGGTCTCATCATGTTGCTAGAACAGTGATAGCAAAGAAAAGGAAGTGATATAAACAACCTGAGTTAGAGGCTTTTCACCAAGTTAAAAAGCAAAAAGTCAAATACCAGAAGTGGTAAATGGATACAATTTTGGAGGGGAAAAAGGTATCTGGAAGGTCAATATGCTTCAAGAAATGAGTGATTTCATCTATCCTAAGCATCTTCAGATATTTTTTTATGAGAAAATTCCAGGAAATTTGACTCTTTAGATTTATTCCCAGGAAAAGCCTGGGAAAGTTTTTGAAACTTCCATGTAACTGGTCTTTTAATGTGTATGAAGGTAGTAATAATGGGAGATACACAAATAGCACAAAGGTTAGTCTTCATATTCAAGCCTGTCTTGAAATACGCATTTTTCATAGCAGAAAATTTTGGGACAATTTTGGAGAATGTATGAGCTTCTAGAAACATTATAGTATAACTTGTAAATGTTTTGTCAATTGTTAAAATTTTGTATTTAGATTAAATTATTATAAGAAAATACCAGTCCTAAGATCAGGCATCTTATTTTAAGTTAGAGTGAGGGTCAGATTAACTTTGTTTTGTTTTTCAGTTGTTTAGTGTAAAAGCTTGACAGAATTCTAAAGCTGTGCATTGACATTTCCCCTAGGATCTCCTCTCTGTGGAATTCTGACACCTGGAAAGAGATGTCTCAGCCATAGGAAATGTATTCCTCAGCTTAGTATGAATTAGAAGCTTCAAATAATTAGGAAAAACAGCTTTATTGCTGGTAGAGAAATTTTATAGTGTTAAAATAGGCTAATTTCCATGGGCCTTATTCATGAAGGTAGCATGTGGGACTGGAAATACTGATGAAACCAAAATTGTTTAGGAAATGCCATACCTGGTTCCTTGACCTTGAGTTCAAATTTGACCTTGGAACTTCCAGCTATTACAGCATATGTCACATCATCTTCTTTTCCTACGTTATTGATTATCAGTGAATGCTTGTTGCCTTCTGTCTTGATGACATATTTTTCACTTTCAGTAATTTCTGTGCCAGCTCGCTGCCATTTCACCTTGATGCCAGATTTTTCTGTCTCTGCTTCAAACACAGCTGTGTTTCCGGCTGTCACCTCTGCTGTCTTTGGCTTCTTGGTAAATGCAGAAACTAAAAAAAGAGAGAGGGCTCACAAAAATCTGTTTTGCGATTGTGGCATATCTGGTGTAGTCAGCTGTTGTGGCTGTAGCAGCTGTCTCCTTTCTCTCCCATCTGCCCATGCAAGATATAAATTACAACACTTTGCACAGAGAAGTTGTGGAATTGTCTTTGAGTTTATCAAGTTTGGTGTCTCACTGAGATGCCATATCTCCTCCACATTGTCATGAAATAAAGTGGAATGGATAGCAAAGTCACCTCACTTTCTGTCTTCCTCTTTCTTTTCCCCCATATTGAGCTCTGATATTTCAGAAGTAAAAGTTTTGATCTATGACAAGATGGCATGTATATATTCTTACAGATCTAGCTGTCTACATTAATTTGTCACTCACTTTTATCTAGAATTATTAATTTTGTCCTAACAGCTGCTTAGTAGGGTTGTTACAGAGGACCAGGATTTGTTCTTCAACAACACTGCAGTTTGTGCAGTAACCTGTACTAGTGCCCTAGTACACCACAATGAATTAAAAGTTCATCTTTTGTCCTTCTGTTTTGACTGATCAAGGCTTTAGTGGAAAAGGATTCCCATTCCTATGACAACCCTTGTAATTTCATTCCAGCTAAAATGATACCAATTGCTGTTCGTATTCAGAAGTTTACATCGGCATTAAAAGTTGGAGCACTTGCCTACATGACACTCAACAATTAGTTTTCTAATTACTTGAAAGGTAGATTAAAATATTTCCTCAATGTGTCAAGAAACACTTAGGAAGCTTATAAGGAGAATTAATGAAACTATTAATATATAGGGTGAACAAGTGTAAACCAAATGATGTTTTAATTCAAATGCAAAGTAGTACATCAGATTGGAAACTGTAAACAATGTATCATGATTTTGATATGTGAGTACTCTAATCTCTCTCAAGATTGGGTTTTAGTAAAGTAACTTACTTTACTAATTTATTTCACCTGATTTATTTATTTATATTACTTCATCTTTATTTTCAATTAAGTTTTTCATTTCATGCTCATGTTTTTGTCTTAAAAAAATCTGTTATAGTTTGCTAAGTGCCATGAGCTGTGCACATGTGTAAAAATACAAGCAATTAACATTCTGATTCATGCACTGCATGTTTTTTTTGTGCATCATTCTGCCATCTTTCTATTGACTCACCCCTCTATAACTACATTTTTATAAAATACTAGTAATTTCATCACATCTAATTTTATCAGTCACCTCTGTGGTAAATTGTCTATGGCTCTCCTCCTCTGGCAGCCACAAGAACTCTTCCAACACGGCAACAGTTATAATTAGCTTTGAACTTTTAGTTCTGCTTTATAAAAATGAAAAGAACATGGCATGGAAATGTTTTAAAAGAAAAAGTTTATATTCATGTTCAAATAGGTGCTTTGGTTCATGTAAGTGGTATATGGTTAATAATACCATCTATTATTTTTATAAAATTTCTATTCCTGTATGTATTCCTTATATCTTCAGACTGCATAATTCAATTGAACTTAGTGGAGTTACACCTGCAAAGATTTGATCTGATGGCCTTTGGTCTTTAGTCATAATACAATTTGTGCTTCTTGCATTGTTTTGCAAAGGATTTGAACCTTCTTAAACATCAGTTAAAATATTAGCTACAAATACTTTTAGGATTTATTAAATATTGAATTTTGCTTTTATTCATTATATAAAAACCAAAATTATATTTTTTCAATTTCTTTTTATTCCCCCCAATTTTATATTTCTGATGAAAACACAATTTTAGTTTTCAAAGAGACTAAAAAAGCCTTGACTGACCTTCTGTTTTGTTCTTCTGCATGCTTTCCTTCCTTGTTAAAACTGTGGGAAATTTCTTCTGGGAGTGGAATGCTCCTGCATGCTTATAATTGAATTTTTTTCTAATCTGGTGTAATAGTTCTTTAAAAAATATAGTGCTTTGTAGAATACAGGACTATGTACAGTAGTGGCCTACAGCATGCTGCCTGTTAGCAGTTGTGCACCTTTTGATACCGTATTGCACTTCCCTAAATAACACAGCAGGGCGTACAGTGGTGCAGTGTGTCCTGAATAACAGCAGCAGGGTTTCTCTGCACTGCAGGCTGGACATGCACCATTCAAAAGACATTAAAGGTGGCCAGGCTACTCCACAGTGGGCAGGCAGGTCAGATCTGGGGCCCACTCACTAGCTGGCTCCTTTCCCCACCATTCTACAGACAAAGCAGTAAAGAGGCATGTTTTTAGTCTTTAAGTGCTATTATCTTCACTCTTCTATTTAAGCACAAAAGAATCTATAAATATATTAATTACCTAACAGCAAAGTGATTTGTAAAGCTTCCAGCCTACAGTGTCAGGGTTTCATGGCACACATACTTGGAAGTAACTCTGTGATCTGCTGCACACCCTGTAAAGTGATTAGGTTTCTTACATTTGCTTTGTAGATGACTCAACAAGAACAAAATTGTTGGTGAGAACACAGTGAGAAATCTCCACCACTACATAACATTTCTGGCTTTAGGAAATCTAAACACATATGCAGAAGTCTATAAGTAAGACTCCCTGTATTCCCTCCCCCCTTTCCTGCCAAAAGACTCACTTTAGTTCCAACTTAAAATGATTGTGAATATTTCTGGTAAGTACAGAACTGGAAAAGCCCAAAATCTCCCATGAGAGCAAACGCCTGCAAGAACAGTTGCTGTGTACCCACTTTTCCACTGGTAAAGGAGACTTGAGTTTTAATTGAGCCTTTTTCCTGTACTTGAGATTCAGTCACTGTGGGGCAGTGTCCAGAGTGGCTTCTCTCTATCCAGCTGTATTCTCTTTCATCTTTCACCGCTCTTTTTGCAAGGAAAACTAAAGATGTAGGGCTGGAGATTTTACAGGAAATTACTTTGCTGCAGAAGAGAGATTGCTGAACAAGCACGGGAAGAGATTTCCGTAATTTTTCCTTTTGGGGAAAAAAAGGGTCTGCTTTACAGAATAAAGAGTTCTGTTATTCCCCATCCCTTCATTGTGGCTGCTACTTTAGGTAATGTTTAAATCCAAGCTGACCAGAAGTTTTCTTTTTCTCATGCAGCTATACCAATCTAATTCAGGTATTTCCTCTTTAGGAATACTCCTGAACACCAGCAACCAAAACTTCTGGTCTGTCCTGAGAACAGCACTTTTGCCTGCTTTTATTAGAAACACATTCCCTATCTGACAATCTCTCTCTCTCTTCAATGTTTGGCTTCTACCCAGATACACCTCTCTGAGTTCTATATATCCATCCCATGCTCTAAACACTCTTGAATACAACCACCACCGTGAGGCTGTGGAAAACCCACTGACTGTAGCACCTCTTGGGTGATGCTGTGCAATGTGCCAGCCACTGACAGATCTCAGGCACTATCCTGTGTTTCTCCAGGCTCCAGGTGCCTGTGCAGTGAGGAGCTGTAGGCTGGGGCTCCTGATGTCCTCTGCTGCCCACTGTGTCAGCTCTTTGATTCCTGACATGTTCTAACCCAGCCAGCACAAGGGGAGAGAAAAGGGACGTTAGTACTAGCACACCATGGCAGTTCAGGCAGAGGCCCACGTGAGTTACCAGTGCTGATGAAGACAGAAAGTATTGAAGGTGCTCTGTGTGTGTGTGTTTAGTGGGGATGGAATTGGTGCTGCTGTGGGGATTTAATGGAAGGAGAGAAGAGGCACTAAGCTAATAAAAGAAAATGAGCCTAGGGCCACTTTGTACTAAGCCATTTTTCAACACTTCACCTCCCATAACCCAGGCTTCCTAATCACTTCTAACTTCCATGATGCAAACACACTCACATAATTTCTGAGTAACATAAAGCAGCAAATTTTACCCCAGGCAGAAGAGGAAACAGCTGTATGTGGTCAGCAGTTATCTTGCAGAAACTTTTTGGTGGTTAAAGCTGCAGCTACCAGAACTTGCATCCTCTAAAACTCTTGAAACACCTGAAGAGGTACACATCAACCATAACACTATATATGTTACATGAGTTACAGCTTAATTTGTCAGTGTTTGGAGGCCTGTGATCAGATTGCATTTTGAAAATTTATTAGTAGGTCTTTCCATCAGGAGAATGAAGAAAAATAAAATACATTTGTTTTGGGACAAATTAAACTAGAATGAAATAATTTCAGTTCCAAAACTAACTTTCTGTAATAGTCACCTAAATAAAATAACAAAACTAATATTCTGCCTTCATTCTGCTCCCATTTATTCAATCTTCATACTAGCACTTTCATGCTTTTTCTCCTTTACTTTCTGACTTGCTTTAAAACAATATCTTTCTAACATCCATCATCAAACAAGTTTACGATCATGCTTCAAGTCTCCTATGCAAAACCCAAGAAATGGCTAAGCTACTACCAGGGTTTCTATTTATTGTACTAATAACTGTTTATTCTCTTGTTGAACTATCCATCTATTTATTAGGCTTTTATTTTATGAGTGTTTGAGGCAGACATTGTTTTTCTGTTGTCTTTGTACAGCATTCAATTGTGAGTAGGTAGCTGCTAAGTACTGTTGTATCTCTCAAAAGAATAAAAAATAGTATTAGAAGCTAGAAAAGCAATTATTTCATTATTCAGAAAAAGTGGAGGTAAGGTGTATTTTAAAATAATGTTCAAATTACCAAAATAATTTCATTTGCTAGCAACATCCCCTAAATAATCTGGTTTAGAGTCACAAGCATAGGCTGAAAACCTATTCCTGAAATACTGGAATTTCAAAGTATGTGTGAATTACATGAAATGAAAGTGAGCAAGAAATGTGGATTTTTACAAGAGTGATTTTAACTACAGAGTGGTAGGGGAGAATGTGTGTTGGATGACATTTTCAGATGATATTTCTGCCTTTCTGAAATAAAACCTGTTAAAGGTATAAATTCTTGACGAGAATATAATGTATCTGGTTGAATGCAGGTGCTAGAAACTACAACAGAAGTTTGTGATGAGTGAAATCAGACAAAATAATCACATATTTCTCCCCCAAAGCTGAGTTGTCTTACTGCACATTCTCTGTATTTGGTGTTACAATATGTATTGGTCAATATATTTAATATTACAAAAGTAGTATGAGCTTTTGGAATCCTTTAATTTGTTAAGTGTTCATGTTGAAAATTGATCTTTGCTTACACTTGGCATCTAGTTTTGCTTCTGTATCATTTGCTCCTCCATTGAGTCAAAAGCCAAACTGAGGATAAGCAGACTTCAGTAACGGAGCTTGTAAATTCCTTTCTGAGGAACTATATAAAGATGCTGCACATTCCTCCGTCAGGACCTAAGTGGCTTCTTGCAATTACAAGCCTAATCATTCCATGATCCAAAAGCTATTGAAAGACTCAATCTTATCATTCCTTGCCTGCTTCAGCAGCTGAGATTGCAAATTCCTGCAACATGAGCAACAGGCGAGGAATAGTTGCACTAATCAGTCACCTCTCTCTCTATGCATCCATCGCACTTTCTGTAAAAGTCTCAGCTTGGTTTGAATCTTAACTTACCAAAGAGGAAACTATGGAATGAATTTAGGGTTTTTTCTGCATTCCTGTGGTGCATAGAAGTTTATTGCGGTACTTTGTTGTGCTAGGTGCTTGCAAATGTGAAAGAATTATCTCATATTCAAACTAAAATTCTGTAGTTTACTCTTCATTATGCTATTATTATTATTACTATTATTATTATTATTACCTCTGTGTACTTAGAAGTTATTTGTAAATTCCTGATGAAATTTCCAAATCAGAACTGCAAAATCTAGACTCCTCAATCTATAAAATATGTGAGTAGAAGTTGACTGATTTTCAGAGAAGGTGAGTAATATAGACTTCTCCTTTTCCAGCTATAATAATGCACACACTTCCCATTAAGTCCCGTTTATCTACTAAATTTGGTATTTAAAAAGTCAACTATTTCCTCCTAATGTCATAAAATATTGTTAGGGAAATGGTTGGGGTTTCTTTAACCTTTCTGAATTTTCAGAACGAAAAAAATGATTGAAATTTTCCAAATAGTGAGCTTTTGAACAAAGATTAACTGTGAAATGTTTAAATCAAAGTGAGAAGAACATAATGTTTCTGCAACAGAATCCTGCAAAAAGTGGTGCTTGTCAAAGTTTGATTGCTCTGACACTAAACTCTGACAGGTCTTACAAATTCTGTTGCTCTTGTGCATGGTGTAGATTTTCTAGATTGCTAAGGCAGTTCTTTTGGCATTCTTGAAATAAGTACAGGAATGTTTTATCCTGAAGTATTTTAGTTGGGCAGTTTAAAGTGAAAAAATGTCTATTGGAAAATCTACTTCACCACTTCATTTTTTAGTTTTTTTGGTGGGATTTTTGGGGAGTTTTGGTGGGTGGTTTTTCTGTTTATTTGGTTTTCTGGGTGGTTTTATTTTGTTGTTGTTTGCTTCTTTTAACATGTTAAAAGGCCTGTTAAAACAGCAGATAAAAGCAGAATATCTCTGATCATTCTTTGACATAAATAATTTTATTTTGCTTATACACCAGATGCACAAATTTCATTAATATAGACTAGGGACTTCTTTGAGCTCTTCAGTAATCTAACTATGGTGTGTGAAAGGCAGGAATTCTGATTTATCCAAGTCTGATTTGCCCAGTGGTTATTTGGCCCTCCTGAGCTGGTGCTCAACATTATCCCATCTTGAAATGGCTTGAACTGTATAAACAACATGAAATAGAAAACCAAAGGGATTAGTGTCTCCTGGGAGACTGAGAAGATCCTCTCCAAAAGTTATGGGGCATGTGAGTTGTTCTGTCTCGGACAGAGTGGGTAACAAGAGCTTTTCCTCCCCCTGCTGTGATAATCCCAGTGTTTGGTCTGGTTTGTTCATAAGAACTGTGTAGGACTAGTGATGTTAGACACCTGTTAGATTTCTCTGGAGAAATAAGCTGGAATAGAATTTCTCTTCACCATTAGCCAGCAAAAGTGGGTATCTTCACAGATTCATTGCCTTTCATCCACAGAGAATGAAAATGTTAATTAAAAGGCAATTAAACAATGAGAAATCAGAAGTCATAATGCCAAGGTGATCACACTATCAAGTTTTGCCTGCTGTATTGCATTTCTTTTTGTCTGCATTCACAACAATTAGACATTTCCAAAAATTTAAAAATCATGTGACTTTAAAAGCAGAATATGAGTATGATTTTCTCATTTTTGGGGTGATTACTGAACATTTGCAGCTTATATTTTCAAGTTTTTGTCTACAATTGCAGGATCTAAAATATATATTTCTTTTTTATATATACAATTAGATACAATGAAATCTACTTTCATTAGAAATGGCAGCCTTATGAATATGAAATGATGTTATTTTTGTAATAAAATGGAAGGATTGCTGACACCACAGTTGCCTTAGGGTTATCATATAGAGGGAACACAAAGAATCTTGTTGGAGTTAACCATGCTTTGGTGCTTTGCAGCTTGTAATGGGAGAGGGTCTGGGTGCATAATGGGTCTGCCTCTGGCAGTAGCTGATATAAAATATTTTGGTCAAATGAAGATTCTTCTTAATAAATTCTCCTTTTGTTATTGTGACCATAGGAGATTGTCTCATTGGCCAAACTGAGAAGAGACCAGGTGTCTTCTCAGGCCTTTGCAAAGCACAAAGGCCATTATTAATAATTATTAATAAGCCTCCACAGCTGTCACTGGCTAACTCTGGAAAGTGCACATTATTATAAACAAGTGCACCTTGAATCGTACATTCAAGTAATGGTGACTCTGGGTATGCACTGGCAGCAATGAAGTGAGAGCTCTAAAGTGAAGAATCCCAGATTTAGTACAAGTTTCTCCAGGCCTGACTACTGAATATGTTCACACTTGAGAAACAATTGTAAGTTCAGCTTTTGTCAGGGTTTTTTTCCGAACTTCCTTGTGGACACAACGTGCTCCTGAGGCATCTTTCTCTGCAGGTGTCCTGAAGTTCAACTGTCTCTACCTACCAGGTTCTCTTCCTTCTCAAAACACCAGATCCATTGCACTTGCACCCCATCCTAGGCCTCCTCTATGTGGGCAACATCTGAGTGATTCCTTATTTAAAGATTTTAAATTAAAAAATTGAGATTTGTAAATCTGAAATACTTTCCTAGCATTTTTCTCTGTGGCTCTGTGACTTTGGCATTCTGAAAAGTGCTGGTTATCTTCTGGCTCAAGGGGAAAGGATGAAGGAGGGCAAGGGAAAAAAAAAAATGCATGTATTCATCACAGTACAATGCTGCCTTTTTTTTCCTAGAGTTCTGTTTTCAGTGGTAGAAAGAACTAGAAAGAATAAACTCCAAACCTGGTACTGTTTGCTTTCATTTCCACAGATATTTCATTAACAATAAATACCATCAAATTTTGCCAATAGTGCTTCTACAAATTGTCAGGAGAAAAAAAACCCAAACCCAAAATAAAAGCAGGAGAGGTTTATGCTACTTAACTGTCCAAGAGACAGACTACAAGGCTTAATTTTTTTATTTTTTTTCAGAGTCCTAAAGGTGACTAGGAAAGGAAATGAGAAATTAAAAGCATCTGAGAATTAAATGCATTTATTTTATTTTATTTTTTTTCTCAGCCAAAATCTCTTAAGAAAAACCTGTGGCTGAGGGTTATCAAAGCAGTTAGTGATTTCTCTGCAAGATAACTCAATATCTCTTACATTTATAACTTAATAAAATAAAGTTTCTTTTTCCCGTCTATTTTATTTTTTCCTTTGAGGCATCTCATTTCTCTAGAATACATAATCTACTCACATTTTCCCCTGTCAGGCTGCTCCTAGTTTTGTCTGTCAGCTATGATCCTTACCTGTTTTCTTTACAGGCTCTGGCATCTTCACTTGGTTTCTGACGAGGCTCCCAGTTGGATCTGGAAAGCAGGGTGAGAGTTACACAGGAATGTGACTGCAGGGCTTTTGAGACCCCCTAAAGAAGCGCTCGATGGAAGCCCCCATCCTGCTCCTCCCCCTCGATCCCCCACTGTTGTCAACTACGGCACCTTATCAACTGCAGGACACACTTGACAGGCTACATCAGCTGGGATAAATATAGCCAAGTTCCAGGAGCCAGGGAGCTCCAGCCACCCAAGGCTGGCTACCACCGATCTGTTGGTATAAACCAGAGCACAATATGATGTTGCACATGCGTACAGTGCATTTGCTGGCTCCAGGCATGTACTGCATGAAGAATTCCAGCACTGCCATCTTTATAGCACATTCAGCAAACCAGATCTGATAGTTGCATCTCCTGTATGCTGGTTCCTGCTTACTCAAAGTGTGTATTTGCTTAATTCTTGCTACTTATTTCAGTTTTTGTTTTTGCATCATAATTGGGTCAGAGCTGATCAGCCCCTCAGAAACTGCTTTTCTTGTTTCTTTTTTAGCTCTTCTACCCAAGACAGTAATTGTAAATTGCAACTGTGAACCTTAAGGAAAGAACTTTTTTTGCAGAGACACTTACACATTACTGACATTTGCAGTCACAAGTAGAAAGCATGACACTACTTAAATAGTTTTAGTCCTCCCTCCCCATCCACCCACTTGATCCACAGCATACATTTCTTGGTAACTACCAAGGTTTTTTTTTCTTCTTTTAAATATCATTTTAAAAATAGTTCCAAGGTTCTGTTTTATACCACTAGAAGTTTCAATTTTGCTTAATCATATAGAAAAAATCTGGGGGAAAATCTTACTAGAAAATTATTCTTGTATGTATTCTTCATGCTCCAATCATTGCTTCTTATTTATTCATATATTTAGCATATGGCAAAATAGTAACTGTGGACAATCAGTCTTTTATTATCATGATGGTTTATCAATTTTGAGTTTTAAACTTTATCAGAAAAACTCTGGAGGCCAACCATTTAACATATTTTAGCCACCACTAGTATTGACAAAAAAAAAAAAAAGAAAAAAAAAAAGAAAAAAGCTATCCTGTAAAGACTCATATTTAAAGGATTTCATCTTTTAGCACAGAGTCCAGAATAGACCAGTGTGCAAGCAGCTCATCAGTCACTGTACTCTGTCTCTTTCCCATCTGACTCTCTTGGTAGGCTGATAGGACAAATGTGAGCATCCAAGAAACACTGCTGACACCTCTCCTGATCTGGGGCCAAATACTTCCTCCCCTTCCCTTGAAACAATTTTTCATGGATGAATGAGGAAGATGGGCAGGATGTTGCCTGTGTTTATTTTCCATTGCCTCTGTTTCCAGCGGAGCACAAGTTACCATGATATGTATTTGACTACTATCTTGTGCCTGAGGTATTTCACTGGGAGTCAGGAAATCGTGGCTGTTTGCTTTGACTTGAAACCTTTCAAAGGACTTGGGTCTCACTTCTTCCCCACAATGAAACAGCGCTATGAGGATTTAAAATGATGCAGGGAAATTATCCAAATCAAATAATAGCTTTGCAGATTTTGTGATTTTTAATATTATTTAAAATAACATTTCAAATGTATTGCTATGTTCAAGACTGGGAAAAATGAATGCTTTGTCTGCTATTACACCTTAGGTTACCAGGTGGCAGCATTGTTGTAATAGTAATTTTTTTCTAGCATGTTCTACATTACATTGCATTACACTACATTATTTTACATTACATTACATTACATTACATTACATTACATTATATTACATTACATCACATTACATTACATTACATTACATCATATTATACTACTACTTTTAATAACAAAACTGCTGTGCAAATGAAATATGTAATTTAAATGGCTACACTAACCCAAAATAGATGTGTAGTGGGTTGTGATAACTACTTTCCCGTGCGCTGCAACACTAGCAAGTGTGTGAAGTTTCATCCCGTATTCAAATGAAACTGATGTACAAGAACAGTGAAGCAACATGTAATAAATGTCTCAGGGCCTGTGCTTAAAAAGTGAGAGGGAAAATTCTTCCTTGTCAGAATAATTATACTGAAATTATTGTTCTGTGCTTCAGACAGTGGCTTTTGTCACGTAATTGAAAATTAAGTTGAAAAAATAACAGAAATTGGTGGCCTGCGGTGACAGGCTGTGTGATTTTGGATAGATGCACCATGGCTTACACATAGAAAACCAAGGATTTATTATTTATAGCCAAAGTTAACAGCATCTCCTTCTAAAAAGACTATCCAACTTCTTAGTAAAAGGCAACATAATTTAGGTGCTTGTGACTCTGCCCAAATGTAGCTATCCAGGCATATATAGGTAGCTATATAGGCAGAAAGTCTATATATTACTTTTCTATTTTGGCCTTCTTTTCCTGGTAGTTTCTATCATGCCATTTAATTTCTTGTCTCTATTTCTGTATATTTGCTTCTCTGCCTCTTTGTTTTGTTTCATGAAAGTACCACCTCCTCCTCGGTGGTTCGGCAGTTTCTGAGGACAAGGCAGTAAAATTGCCTCAGTGGCTGGAGATTTACTGCTGTGAATGGTGGGACAGCTGAGGGGGCTCAGTGCAGAGCACAGGCCCAGCAGGACTCATCCACTGGAGCGCTCATAGAGCCATAGAATATCCTGAGCTGGAAGGAATCCACAAGGATCATTGAGTCCAACTCCTGACTTTGCACGGGACAAGCCCCAGTACTCACCCCACGTACCTGAGGGAATTGTCCAGATGTTTCTTGGGTCCTGCTGTTACTTTCCTGGGAGTTCTGTTCTAGTGCCCACCCACCCTCTGGGTGAAGAGTCTGTTCCCAATACCCAGCCTAAACCTCACTGTTTCCTTTGAGTTTTCTAATCACAAAGTGCTGGTGTGTACAGTGCAAAACCACTTGATGTTACTGACAGAACTTGAGTTTACAGAGACTCAGGAGATTATGCTAGTAAAAGATTTTAAAATCATAGAAAATTTGGGGAGTTAGAAGGAAAGTTAGGCTTGGCAAGCTCTGGGAAAAGTGTTAAAAGTAGGCCTTGGAAAATGTTAGGCCTTGTGCTTGCTAAGATCATGTGAAACTGCACCTGTGTAGTCAGTATATGATAAATGATATAATTGTTAGATGAAATTAGGTACAATTATTGTTTAAAGAATCATGAGACACTATGTTAGGGGTTTGAGGGGAATCACGAGAAATCCATGTTTGGGTAAAATCAATGCATACAATAGAGCAATGTAAATTTAATAGTTAATATGAAAGTTATATAATGATAGAGTATAAAACCATGTTCAACTAAAAAAAAAAAAAACTTGGTTCAAAACCAAGTCGGGTCAGATTTGGGTATGTGTACCCCTGACACCCAGAGCTCTTAATAAAGCACCTTCATATAATCATTCTGATTATGTGATTATGTGTTTCTGAACGCTAACAATTTGGGTAATTCTGGTCCTGCTTATTTGAGCTTCCCTCTGCGCTACCATTTTGTATCCCTACTCTTTGCACTCCATATTTGAGTTCTTTCTGTATATTTGACAGCAACTTGCTTTCATTTCAGGGATGTTCTTTTAACTGGCTTGATGATAAACATCCTGAGTTGCTGCATATTCTAGACTGTGGGGGTAAAAAAATGCAGGCTGCATATGCTCAGCGAGAACTTTTTACATTTCATCCTCCAAAGAAGTTTTGTTTGTGTCAATGAGGTCCATTGCAGGGGTCAGCAGAGTTTTCTCTGCATTTATCTCTGGGTTAATGAGGGCCTTGGACTTAATCCACATGCTTGAACTAAAAGCAAACAGCTTTGTGTCCTGTGCTCCAAACATTACCTCCCTCAGGCACACCAGAATAAAGGGGAGAACTAGCAGGGTTGGGGGAAAAAATAGTTGAAATTCAAGAGGGGGAAGGGATCACACCAAGCTGAGTGTTTTCTTCACAAATAAAAATGTGTGAAGAAAGGGCATGGATGGAGGGAGGAAATTTGTTTTTCCTAGGTAATAGGGAGGGATTTGAAATAGATTTTTAAGGACAAGAGTATTAGATGGGGAGCTGGGATAGAAATGGGGCAGAGGGAAGAGAACTGGTGATAACACTGAAACTGTAAGAGGATGTGGGATGGGAAAACTATAAATGCTGAACAAATACATTGGAATTGAGAACCATTCACATAAAGAGAAGCTGGAGGCATATGTGAGAAAAGCTGGCCAGAGAGGAAGCAATAAACTAGCTGGGCAAAAGTTGAAAATGGACTTTGAGAATAAAGCAGTAGGAATCTACTAAGTATGGAGGCATTTGTTGGCTGAATCTAGGCATGGAGAAAATCTGAACAAAGAGCTGGGAATTGATAGCTCAGGCTAGCAGAGAAAGGAAAGTACAGTGTGGGTGAGCAGGAAAAAATGGGAGAGGGAATATCTAGAGAAGAAATCTAAAATTATGTTTCTGAAAGCAGACACCCAAAACTCAGAAATTTAGACAGGTAAATCTAAGAGAACCCAAACTTTGTATATGCAAATGCCCAGCTCAGCACCCAAACATTTTTCACTTTGCATAAGGCAGAGGAATCGAAGCATTCTGCACAAAGGCACCAGTGGTCCAAGGGCTTCTTATATCGAGAGCGCTGCTGCTCTGCTGCTGGGGAGTTAAAAGAAGCTCAGAGGGAGCCCTTAAGGCACAGAAACTGCATTCCTTCCTACCACAAAGCCGCTTCCCCAATCCTTTGCATAACCTTGGTCTCCCCAATACCTCCTCCCACCCTTCTTTCTCCTCCACCACCTCCTGCTAGCCTTATCTGCTCCACCACATCCTCATTCCTCTCCTGTCCATAGACTGCTCTGCCCATTCTCACGTACTGCTTTGGCTCCCCAATAGCTAAAGGTAATACTGTGGGGAACTAAAGGCATGAAGAAGGAGGATGTGGCTGGATGAGTGGAGAGAATGGAAAGAAACACAGAATGGAAAGAAAGTTGCCCTGAAAAACCTGATCTAATAGGCCTGCTTCAGGTAGGGGTTTGGATGGGGTGACCTCCAAACGTCCCTTCCAGCCCAGGTTGCTCTGTGATCCTGTGTGCTGATGTGAGGTGTTGGGCTGAGGCAGACATAGATGAGTTATGAGTGAGGAAATGAGGAAGAATATCTCAGCCTACTGATGTTTTCATGTTCTTTGGAAGAAGTTCACGTTCCCCAGCTCTTGGAATAGGACTCTGATTATTTGGTTTATATACAGACCTCTCTAATAACACAGGCTCAACTGAATTGCAGCGTGCAAATTTGTTAGAGAAAGGTGAAACTTGGTGAAGCTTTAGCTGCTGGCACAGTCGCTTTAAAGAGCAAGCTTTTTGTCTGCTTTGCTGTATTATATTAGTGGTTCATTACAGTAGCGTTTTTATTACAAGCACTACATTTTTAGTGTTTTAGGTATAGGGGTATGCAAAACTATGTAAATCTGATTTGGGCATTTCTTAGAACAAGGGAAGGTGGTGAGATAGCAAGTTAACACACAAAATAAATTAGAAATAAATGCAAATTCTTGGAATTGGTACCACAGTCTGTGTCATATCATAGTCTTTCCTATACATTTTCAATACCCAAGTGTGGGATTTCCATTGCAAACATGTTGTTCTGGGCATTCTCAAATAAAAATGCTTATTGTGTTGTCATCAGTAATAAAGCCTTTGCTATGAATGTACAACGTACAGCTAGAGCACAAGGAAAATTTCAAGCAACAGTATAAATAGACTGAATTGATCTGTCATTGTTATGAAGCTGGTACTATACTTCAAATTAAGCTCAATGATTATGAAGTGAATTTTGTTGAGTGGAGATTTGAATGAGGGAGGAAAAAATGGAAAGAAATGGAAGAATGGCAAAGAGATTAAGTGATACAAATAGAAAAATAAACTGAGGCAAAAAGCTTACTGAGGAAAAGAAACCTGGCAATGTATAGAGCCTAAGCCCTGTTGTAATCACAAGTGAAGACAAACACAGATTATAAGACTCTGTCTTATAATCAGTGTATGAATCTTGAAATGAGGGTATAAAGAGAAAATTTCATGGAGGAGACAAAAAATCTCAAGCAGATATGTTAGGATGTGTATGTATGCATTTTTCAGGAAGTTTGGTGGATTCAATAAATGTGGGCTTTCAGGCAAAAAAAAATATTAACACCTCTAAATGCAGTTCTGTCTAATGTAGGTGAGTAGTAGCTTACATCTGGAAATGTCTAAAACTCTTTTTGATTTAGTAGAATTTAAAAATACATACTACCACTGTAAATTATTATAAGCAGATTATCAGTATACCCAGTGAATTTTTTATAACTTTGATGCCTCTGATGTACAGCTAGAGGGAGTTTAATACATTGTAGGAGCAGTTCAGTATTTTGAATTTAGCTCGCTGATAGTTTTCTGGATAATTTTTCCATGAGAGTTAATTAGGAGCCATTCAGCAGTGAATAAAGCTGACTTTTAAAGCAGGCTGTAAAGGGCCAAATATAAGTTGAACAACCAGCTGTAGTATGAACACTTGCTTTGAAAGAGGATTGATGATATCTAACAGCAGTGGGCAGCAAAATGTTCCAATGGACTTGTTCTAATCATGGGCCATCTCTCCAAATAATGATCCCCCCCGACCTTTCTCAAGTATGTCTGCCTGTCTAGTACTTTGGCCACCTTCAGAGAAAACAGAATGCTTGCTCCTCTGTAATTTTGCAGAACCTGTGATTTAGTCATATTCATTTTGGTATTTTTGTCTAAAACAGCCGAAGAGCTCCTGCTTGCACGTGCAGCTGAATGGGGATAATTCAGCTTGCTTAGACAGCCTAGTGTCCCAAGCGCTTGGATTGTGTGGCAGACAAACAGTACTCTGGCAGAGAAGTATCATCATTTGGTCTCCTTCACAGCTGCAACACATGGTTATTCACTCTTTATGCCACAGATGAAAAACCTAACCAGAAGCAGATGGGGAGTGAATATTTTTAGAAACAGTATTTCAAAGCATTAGCAAGAGGAAGAGAAAAAGTTTTCAGCTTTAGAGATAAAATTTTAAACTTTCTTGCTAAAGTATATTCAATATTACTTTAAAAAAATTAAATTATTAATAGTACTCTTCCCCAAAATATTTTTCTCAGATTCTTCTATTTCCATGTTTCTTGTGGTCAAAATCAGTGTAAAATGCAAATTATTTAGTTCAAGTATAAGTAGTTGCTCTAAATTAACATTTTATAGTAATGCATAATGCTCAAATAGCTCATTTAAAGGTTCATGTTGTTTCTGTTTGAATGCTTATTTTAATTTTGTATTATTTCTCCAGCAGCTAATAGGATTTTATGCAAGACTTGCTAGGGAAAGGGGAAAATTGGTCTCATAGATCTTAGAAAGCTTTTTGGTAAGCTTGAAATGGTTTTTTTGATATCCTAAGCATCTCCACAATTAACTCACGAGTTGGCTCTTTTCTGTTATCATAGTTCTCCTGCAAGAGGAAATGATCCTTCTCCTCCAAATTACAGTGTCAGAGAAGGATCAGTTCTTCTTTTGAAGCTGTGTTTTTGATAAATATATTTTTATGAAGAGATGAATTATTACTCTAGTTTTCTTGAATATCAAGTCTGCAAGTCTGATGAGTGCAAATGTCTTTAATCTCTTTTTAATTCCAGGCCAGCCGTGGAGAGTCCTCACCAGCACCAAGCAGAGAAGTCCTGAGTTTCTGGCTCAGCAAGAAGGAACCTTAACTGTGTCAGTGTTTGGTGTTCTAATCTTCTGAGAGCTGCCTTCAACATCTTCAGCTTCCATCCTGAAACTTCAATATGGATGCAGATGGAAATATCCGAGTCTAATTTAGTGAGTATTACATTTTTTCCTATCGGAATGAAATCCTTCCAGTACAATTTTAGAAACAAAATGTCTTCTTTTTTTGACTTATCCTCACCCTAAGTGAATGAAAAATATTTGACATGATCCTCAAAGCACAGTAACTAAAAGTTGGATTACAAAATTTTTAGAAGCATGAAAGATAACTCTCTGTTAATTTTTGGCACTGACTGAGGTATTTATCATGTTCATGAACTGGGAATAAGAATTGGGAAGTAGTACTTTGTGATGTTTTTTAACCAGGAGCTTCTTACTTGTTTGGCTCCAAAGAGGCACTGCAGGCCGTGATGTCACCAGATTTTTCACTTCCACAGTGTGAGATTGTTAGTGCAGATAACACTGACTGTGTTTAGATTTAATTTTGAGAGCTCGGGTCTGTAAGAAGCCCATCACTTTTGACTATTTCTGGTTTCAGTGAGGAGCAAGCTCTGAAAAATTTCAAGTCATTTAGTGATATTTGGCAGGTTGTACTGCATTTTAATATTGTTAAAAAACCCCCACCCCCTTCTCTTCATTCTCCATATGCCTCATTTCACCTCATCTATTTTGGGAAAGTCATGATGATATTTCCTGATTTTTGAGAGATTGAAACCTTTGAGATATGTTAAATGATGTTAAAAGTTAAAATGCTAATTTTCTTACTGTTGCTTGAATTTGGATTTATTTTCTGTGTTTAGGTGTACTGGGTAAATTTACCATGGTGTCTCAGGTATTGAATTATCATTTATTTTGCATTTTGAGTGTTATCTATACAGTGCAGTTGTTATTAGTTACTATTAATTGTTTTACAGTAGGGATTAAAATCCACAGTTAAAATGTTGAGACTGTTATACTGAAATTCTGTAAAGATATGATTAAACACAACTTATTTCCAAGAAAGATTCATAAGCTAGAATCAAGGTATCACTGTGGGGGAAAGCAAGACAAAAGAACAGGAGCAGGAAAATAAGCAAAACCACAGAAGAACATGGTTAATTGTTCTAAAAGGGATGGGAGTACAAATGCAGTTCTTGGTATACATGACCAGAAAATGTTCAACTGGCAGGGTTTCTGCACAGGAAAAACCAGTGAGAAATATATACATGTATGTGTTTTTAAATTTCCTTCAGTACTGCAGTCTCTTTCACAGCAATGTGTTTCATCTCTTACTTTTGTTACTGAGTTTGACATGGCTGGTGATGTCTCCAGGTAAATAAAAAAGTAGCCACAGTTGGATAAGGCCCTACAACCCCTTGCACCTTTTGTTCAGACGCCACACAGGAGCTGTATCTGCATAACTGAACGCGTGACATTTGTTTGTGAAGTAATCATTTATTATGCAAACATCAAAACTTCATTATAACTAATTTTATTAAATATGTACATGTTATTACTATTTAAAAGAACGGCTATCATTCCAAGATCTGCAAACTTCTCTCTAGCTCTGAGAGCTGCGGCAGAGCCTGTATTAATGCTAGTTTAAAAGCTGGAAGCTAACGCGGTGTCACTCTGAGTGACACAGCACCACCTCTGGAGGCAAAACTTCATTGGCTGTATTCTTTAGTTACAATACAATCAAAAAAACCCCAAAAAAACCAAAAAAACCAAAAATCTTCCCTGACAACAATATATTTGTACATTGTTTAAATTTCCCAACTCTGTCCAACTTGGAGGATGGAAGCAAAGAATTCTGTCATGATTAGGATTCTCAGATGCTGAAGAAGGGAAGTCGTACCAGAAACATCTGACGATAAAGGCTGTTTAAAGGCAGAGAAGGGGGCACAGGAAGCAAAGAGAAAGATGCGTCCATCTCCTCTGCTGGTATCCAGCCAGGAGCTCTCAATATTTTTCTTGCTCAGGGTCCCATGGCCTCAGTGAGGATAATGCTTCCTATCAGTGGCCCCCCTTCCCATCACCTCTCCACTAAACTGGTAGGTCAGCTTCTTCTTAACTTTCTTGACCTCCCCTGTCTTGCCATAGTTTCTCAAAGCCCGTGCCATCTTCTGGTAGGTCATTTTCTTGCGGTTGCCTTTCTGGATGCCCCAGCGATGCGCCAATGCTTCTTTGTGTTTGGAGGAGAACTGGAAAGTACCTTTCTCCTTGTCCACCCACCAAATGCTGTCCTTCATGTCCCCACTGCGAAGAAGGTCCAGAAGGAACTGATACAGACGTATCTTCTTCTTGCTGCCTGTGTGAGAGTCAAAGAAGAAAACCAATGGACCATTACTATCTGAGTGTAGTTCCTGGTGAAACAGCAGAAAGTATCTAAGTATTTCAGCTAGCTTGGGAGATGCGTAACTTCTTCAGTTTGCAGCATTTGTAACAGTAGACAGTGTAACACTGTGAGGACAAAATATGGGTTGATGTACCAAGAAGAAAAAGCAAGAATAAGTAACTCCAAAGGCTAAACTTCTGAATTTTTTTTTGCTGATTTGAAGCTAATTGAAAAACATTGCTAATTCAAAACTAACCTAAACCTAATTTTGGCAGATTATACAGAAGGTGACTCTCAGGTACTGAGAAAGATGAGCTAAATTTTATTTATTTTTTTAATTGGTTCTTCCTTGACCTTCTTGTCTTGGTTTTCCTGGCTGCTAATAGAAATTGTAGTAGAAATGGCAAAAGCCATTTCCATTCAGGAAGAATGAATAGACAAAGCCAAAGGAGGCAGGGGAGTACATTAAAACATTATGTTTGAGGTAGTTAGGTTGTGAAAGATTAAGAGGATGGGAGAGTGCAAGGAGTCAGGGAAATAAAAGCTTTGGCAGTGGCATAAAATACTGGCACAGCAGTTCTACAGTTTTATTCATTATCGTCATTGTAATGTAACACCTGCTCAGTTCATAGCTTGACAAAATCCTTCTGTTTCCACTGACCTGTTTCTCCATGCATAATTCCAGGCCCAGGGTCCACACCATCATTTTCCCCATCTGATACCTCCAAGGGGGGGCTCTGCCTCTCTATGTCCTCCTCGTCAGAGCTGGGCTGAGGTGGAGAGAAGTACATCCGGGGCAAATAGGACACCTTTTGGAGAACAAAGTAGTAGAGGCAGAAGGCAGTGATACAGAGTAGGGCATCAAGATTAAAAAGGGAAATGTAATGAAGAGAGGCACAGAGAAAAGGGGGGAGAAAGTAAGAGGTAAGTGAAAATGTTTAGTGTAGTTCTGAGTGACTTAGTTGCTGACATTTATAATAAATCCCATCCCATTAAAAACCACTTTCAGATAACAGACAATATTCACACATGTACAATGATACACCTTTACAAGAGAGAAGAATGAATAAATTAATAACATTGTGAATTAACTTTCTCATATCTTATATCCTATACAAGTAACACTGCCCCTCTTCCCCCATATCTCCATAAAGCTTGCTTTCTTCCTAATGAATTTCTGATCCTGGTTGTAGATCCCCAGAGTTAAATTGCTTTTCAGAACAACTTTTTCCTAACACAGACCATCTGGAGCTAAATTCAAAAGAGATGAACAGTTCTGCCCTATCATGGCTGGCTTTGGCTCTGTTGTACTCTTCCTTTCTCCAGCATAGTACCTCTTGATGGCACTGAAACCCTATGGGACTGCAAACAAAATTTGGAGATGGGATTATACCAGTCCGTCAGCGCTCCCTCTTAAACTTCCCCCTGGAGGAGAGGAGTAGCCTTAACACTAAGATAAAGGATATAGCATATCAACCTGTATTCTCTTTTCCCAAATGGCTATCTGAAAATTCCCCTTTAGGGGGGAATTTCTCATCTGCAAAGCTAGTGAGCCAGTTTTTGTGTTCAAGTCTCTTTTCCTTATATAGAGGTGTTGTCAGAAGCAGTGTGGAATATACTTCAGCTCTGTGAATTCTCAGCTGTGGTCTGGTTTCCTAGGGAACATGGCCAGTTGTCACGAATTATTGCATCTTCTTATTTAATAATGTGAAACAGGTCAGTCTGAGGGGCAGAAATAAGAACCCAGTCCCTACATTAAAAAACCCAACCAACATCCCCCAAATCCAGCAGCATATTTCATGTGGCTTTCATGAAATGGGACAGATGATAGTCCTTAAAAGTGAGCTCCTTTTGTACTGCTCTCCTTCACCAGGAAAGGATGTTTTGAGCCTGGTGCCCTCCCAAGAGGACCTCAGACACTGAAGTGGGCAGTGGGCGTTCATGAGTCACACCACTGGCCCTGTGTTGGGCGCCTTTCGGATGAGTTTTGCACCGCTCAGAATGTCCCAATAAGGCGTGTGCCGAGGCTGTTTGGGGGCACAGCAGCTGGCAGTTACTGAGCTGGCAGATTGGCTGCAGCAGATCTGGCAGGAAGGGCAGGATTGGGCAAGAGTGAGTGTAAGCTTCCTGTCAGATCCCCAGGAGCGAAACTTCAGCCCTCACCACAGCCACCTCCAGCTTTTTACAGTTAAGAAAGCTGCAGCCTCAGGGGTAGGAAGGGAGGGAGAGGCTGTGCCGAGGGGGAAGGGGAGTGAGAAGATGGGACAGTGTCCTACAGGGGAGGGGAACGGAGACTGGTGTCGTGGGACATGGGAATGGAGATGTGGGAATGGAGAAAAAGGCTGTGGAATCCTGGAGTGTTTTGGGAGGTGGTATGGGTGTAAGGAACTGCTTCTGTGGGGCTGGAGTGGAACAGTAGGAGGGGACATGGTGTCTCTCAAGCCAAGGTAGTTGCAGAGGCCAGTCTGGGGAGTTGAGCAAGCTTTCCCCACGCTGTCCTCACTTTCCTTGTCCCCACTTCCTCTGCATCTGAAACTCAGCAAGGCAAATACAGTGTCACACAGTTTTGGGGCAGAGTCACAGAGGACTGACCCATGTGCTGTCAAGAACCAGGTTACTAACACAGTTTTGGAGAGAGGAAACTTAAGGAACTACCAGCTACTTTCCATATTCTGAAGTTTTCTCTGAGTCTGTTGCACTCCTGTGTGATTTTTCTCTTTCTAAAGTTCTTCTCACAGCTTTCCAACCTTCTCTTTCATTCTCCCTTTAGAATGAATATTTTTTTTCTTATTTTATTATTTCTGAGGCCCCTCTTGGCAGGCTAACAAAACTTTTCAAACAAATCTTGTTCGTGAACAGGTTAAACTTCAAATCTGATTTCACAAAGTAATATGATATCAACAGAAAATTAAAGAAATATCTTTAATAGTTGCATGTTCTTCCTTTATTGCAAAAAGTAACTCTGATATTGCAGGAAAAGCATGCTAGTTAAAAACTAGCAAATTTACAGGAGGATTAGAACTTGCTTCCTGCTTCTATCTATCACAGTTCCTTTGCCTGGGACTGTGACACACCAGAAGCTGAACTTCAGAGCATGCCAAGTACTATTTGCATGAGCTATTCTAGGAATAAAAGTAAAGTAAAAAGCCAAAGATCCTCTGCTGGTAAGGAAAAGGAGGTTAGTGGTGAATTCTACAAACTAACATCTGCATCTTAGTAGGATGTGGGGCAGGGAGATCACAGTGCTCTTTATCAAAAGTTGTAACAAGATTAATTCCCTGCCTTTCATCCTGAAATGAAAGACCATAGCTGACTAGAATGAATGGGGATAAGCAGAAGTTCCCTCTCTTGTTTTTTTGTTGTGCTTCCAAAGACATCCCTAAAGGGGCTCATTTTCATCCTTTGCCCTTGGCCATAGGTAATGGTTGGTCATTAGTTATTAGCAGTTGCAATGAGCAACTGAAACAACTTGAAGCTTCCCACAGGCTGCTGTTCCATGATGCATTTTTTATATTTGTAACTTTCTGTTCCTAATTCTTTGTTTGTATCTACATCTTACATTCTATTCCTGATTTTTTGATGGCTTGCAGTTTCCTGTTGTCAGTGTTAACTTACTCATTCTACTTTTTCTCTTCTTTCTTTTTGATTAATACAGTATTAGCATACAATTTCAGTTTGCTTTCAGCAGAGAAACCCAAACTGATAAGCCCATGCGTGTGGTTTTTCTCACGAAGTTTCAGCAAGGGTACTGTTATATGCAGCACTGTAATCTGCAAAAGCTCTTTTCTCCAACTTCAGTTCTACTCTGTCGTCTGTTTAGGATGTTTCATGTACACTGGGAAACTCTTCAGCACGAGATCTCCCAGCTTTCTTACTGCTCCAAATAATGAGCTTGGGCACTGTAGGATCAAGAGTGGTTTCCACACCTCCTGTGCTTAATATCTTTGCAGTATGATGGAACACTTTATATTTTCAGCTTCAGTGGGAATTCGCTGCTGCTTTGGTGACCATTGCATAGTGGAGTATCTTTTTTTTTTTCCCAGGGAAATGCCTGGCTTGATGTAAAATCTGAGCAAAGACAAGACAGTGTGCTTTGTTTTGTGACTTATTTACTCCCAGATAGAAGCACAAGTAGGGTGTCCTCAGCCTGTGGTAGAATTGCCAGTGACTTGTCTTTGTTAGCATTTCTCATACATGTCAGGTAAAACTGTCAGGGTTCTTTGGAAATATTTAAAACTTTACTACTACTTCAAAGCTCAGAATTACTTCTTAATAGTCATGGATACCCTTGCTATGATGATACAAAGCTTCTCAGGTCCAGTTCATCTGCAGAATTGTAAACCAGTTGATTTTCATTCCAAATGAAACAAAAATTTGAAATTCCAACCTCCACAAAATGCAGTTCTCTTTTTAGACAGTGTGGGGAGCATTATCCAGGTAAAAAGAATGTTTAAAATACATTTTTCCTGAGAACAAAGAGCTTTACACGCCCTAAAGAGCCTGAGTAACTCATTTCAGCCATCTCTTTCACTTAATAGTATGCATTCCCTAATGTATTATTTTCTTTACCACTAATTACCATCTGAAATTGTGAGCAGGGGTTGGTAACCATACCTGGTGGTTGAGTCCGATGTGTGTGGTTGGGATTGCAGAATCCAAGACATGCATTTGCTCGATCTCCATGTGCCTATAGAGCTGCTGCAGCTGGGGAGGCTGCACACTCTGCAGTTCTGTGAAATGGTTGTCTCCAAAGGTCTCAAATTCACTGTGCATGTGGTGTGGATGATATTCCCAATAATGATCTAAAGAAAGTAAAAATAGATTGTCTGTCATTGCAAGAATAAAAGCCATGGCATTTACCTGGCTTTAATTGATTCTTACTCCAGTCACTGCTCTTTCTGCCCTTTCCAAACCACTCCTGTTGACCTGTCTTTGCTGGCAATCTGTATCTGTAAAGTTTCTTTTCCTAATCTCATAAATTCCTGTGACTGGGAAGTAATACTTTAGGCCACTTTAAGTAGGACAATACTCTCAGATAGTGAGATGGATTTCAATGATAATTTAACACAAGATTTAGGAGATGTTAATGCTGGCACCTTTCTCAAGAAGAGACCATTAACAAGTTTCAAAACATTGTCATTCTTGACAACAAATACGACTGATGTACATACTGTCATATTCTTATTACACTCTTCCTCATGGCATGGAAATGAGGAGGTGGAAAAAATGTAAAGATTATTCTGCAGCTCTCTTTAGTCTTTATTTTACTGTGCTATCAAAATTTCAGGAATGCTGCAGAAAAGACACTTTACTAGATATTTCCTGCTGTGTTGCTATGTCACACATTTTTAAGTACCAATACTAGAGAATAAAAAGATAAATATATGTGGAAATCTGGTATACAGAAAGGCTAAATTCTAATGCAGACTCTTTCTCTACCTTTTTTATTACTTTAGTTCATTTGAAATTTCTGTGATAATTTGGATTTTTTTCAAAAATACAATAAATACTTAAATAACCACTATCATGTTTCCTGATTATTTATCTTTGAAATCAAATTCCCTATCATTCTCAGTTTTAGATTTCTGGCTTTTTTAGTTCAACATAGGCCTTCAAGTTTTTAGAATGTCATATTTGCTGCTCAAAATTTAAAATTTTCTATGAGAAATGTGAAGTTTTGCTAGTTCTAGTTCTATATACAATAGCTGCATACATAATTTTGCACATATTTATGTGCAACCTCTTTTTAAAATCAGTGTCAACACTCTGTCCTCTGCTCTGAGCTTGGAACTAATCTTCCAGGGTTCACCTTTTTGTGCATCATTTTATGAATGGCTGAAATTTCTTTATGATATTATATGTAACAGTTCTAATTTATATCTTATTATTCCATGTTCTCTTCCCTTATTAAATTATTAAAAATAATTTATCCTGCTGTTCACATGTTTTAGGTTGTTATCATGTACTCTTACAATCTAATTCTAATTATCACTAATTATATCACTAATTATGACTTAAGCTAGCTTCAGCTCTCAGTCTTTCAGTATAAATCAGTATATTCACCTCCCTATTCACACTTGCATACTTCTCCAAGCTCTCTGTCACCTGTCACCTGTTGACATCCTTCCAATAACACAATGGACAGAACTCAACATGCTCCCCTAAATGTAGTTAAATTTATAAAGGAACAATTGTCTCGTTCTGCAGTATATATTATTATGCATGATATTATCCGTATACTAATGTGTTATGAATATTTTTCTTAAGCATCAAGTTAATTCTTTTTCTCATCTCCTATCTCCTCATCCTTCCCCATTTATGTTTCAAACAATTAAGTGTAATCACACTGAGGATTTGAAATCCAGGGGAGTGACTTTGAATGTGGCTTCCTTTAGAGTGAACTCAGTGATATACCAAGCGTAGTTGTACCTGGGAAGCTGTAAGTTCTTTCAGCTGTCTGTGTGCTCAGGCCTGTAGAGATTTATTTGGAGGCTCTATCAGACCCTTTATGACACCAGCACTTACTTTATTGTCCTTTCTGCTTTTCTGATTAATGAATAAACATTGTCACTGCATGTGAAAGGGGTGGAAAAGTGCTTATAAAAGCATCCAGGGAGCTGCTGCATTATTTTGTCATTTCTTTGCTTTGTTGTATGGAATGTTCTATGGGCTATGTATGGATTTATAGCCCTAAGATAATTACAATGCACAGTAGCAGTTCTTTGCGTTGCAGTTCAAGAGAAGAATTTCATTTCTAGGGTAAAAATGTGGGGTTTATGGGTGTAAGGGACCCAGGTGTTTTTACATCCATATCTACTTCAACCCCGGAGACAGCAGTGTGTGAGTTGAAATCCATAATTTACCTAAGGCTGTGTCCTTGGTAGGAAGCTTTGAGCACTTTCAGTGTGAAACCTTTCCATTTAGATGGAAGACAGATCCACACCAACTCCTATTTTCTCTGGGTTAAATTACTGCAGATTTCTCTAAGTAGAGCCAACCACTGAGGTCCCATATACCCTGGGCAGCCCTGCCTATTGAGTTGTTGAGAACACATTGCAGGAATAATCTAAACTCCTGTTCCTTAGTGTGATCTGGCTCTGCTTGCTGGGTGGAAAGTGCTCTGTCAGAGGGCAATGCATATTCCCAAGGTTCCCTTGTCATTGATAATTTACAACAGCAAATGAGATCTCATTTATCCTCTAATGCATAATTGGAAGATTGACAAAGCCAGGAAAAAGTCTCCGAGGCTCTCTTGGCAGATCTTCAGCTGTGCAATGTCTTACTAGCAGAAAATATGGTAGCCAAGAGAGAACAAAGAACATTTCCAACATGCCTAGCCATGAGTATCTTGCACCCTCTAGGTGGTCTACTTTTGATTATTTTAAAATACTTTTCATCAGCAGTAATGTTTTTATACTTTAAGATACCTCTTAGTTTTTTGGAGCCTGTGACAAGGTTACTGTTGCTCCAGAATTGCTTTAACTTCTCCCTTGGCAGATTAGTTAACCTATGGAACACAATTTATGCATATCCATGCTAATAACTAATTAGTAATTATCATATTAATTACTAAATTCATTTTTGATGGAATTAGATTCTGCTGTAAAAATAAAGTAATAAAATAATACTATTAGCCCAGCATATAGGATTTTAAATAATGACATAATAGTATTACTCTACAAAAAATAATCTATGTCAGAAATTACTTCAACACAAACTTGTGTCCAAATATGCAAGTTGTGATAGGGAACAAAGTCCTCATTCTTTCTAAAATATCTATAATTTACCAGTAATGCTTAGAAAAAACAATATTGGTGTAGTAACATTAGAAGAAAAATTACAAATCTGTCTCCACAAGCCCTTCTGCAGTAAAATATCCTGGTTAAGTTAATGCACATGAAAATAAAAAGAGAAAAATTTAAATATCTGTGTCTGTGGGTTTTTGAGTTATCAGCAACTCTTTAATTCTATGTTCTTTGTTAGTGTTATGTCAGTTACACATAGCAATTTTGTTCTTTTCCCTAAAACATGAAGATGTAAGGAAGAAAAAAGATGGGAGATAAAAATTCTAGAAATGGAAAGTGCCTGTTCTTTAGGCAAAGGAAAATGTCATCAAAAGCCAAGCTATACCTACACAATGGAGTCATTATGAGAAACTTCATGTGAAGTGAAAGAGGATGTGAAAAAAATTCTCTCTTACAGAGACATGGAGATCATGTTTGTTTTGGTCTTGTATGTAGTGAAAGGTTAGAGGAAGGACAATTATGAATTCTGAACTCCCTCCCATGACAGAGAGGATGTTAGCCTGTTGGGAAGCAATAGCTGACCTAAAGGTATTGTCTTATTATTCACCATGGAGGTAGATTCTCACTCCACAAATGAGAAAACCTGACCGAGCTTTTTCTTGCACCTTCTCATCACTGTAAATTGCTTCGCTCCCTTTTTATAGAAGAATAATGGTAGAACCAGCATTCAGAATATGAAACAGGCTCAAGGAAGGTATTTATAATAAACGTGGAGCAATGGGCTAAATCTGCACTGTGCAGTGCAAAACTGTGCAGAAATTCATGAGCCAGCTGTGGAAGCGGAAACGCGACAGCTCTGTCAGCACAGCGCTCTGCCCGGGCAGAGGAGACAGCTGCTGCCATGGGAGCTCTGGCCCAATGTCTCTGCCTGGTTCTGCTCTGGGCTGGGCTGATTTTCCAACACATGGTGAACTACAGCAGGGTTTCTTTCACAGCCACACACTGCATAGCTTGCAAGTTCCCGCTGTGTTTTGCACATCTGAAAGAACGAGCCAAGGGAAAAACCCATAGAGGAAATGGGAAAAGTATTGGAGGACCCTGGAAACTCAGTGTCTTGACAGGCACTACAGAATCACTCTTGAGAAGAATGCTGTGGTCCTGGGTAGAGTCTTATCTGAAACAATGTTAGAATTTCATTAGCTCTTGCTTTACAAACTTTGTGACTTTAATTACTCCAAATGTTCAAAGGCCCGTGGGTCAGGCCCCATCAAATCACAAGAACAGCTGTGAAGGGAGGGGATTTCTTAATGAAGCTTGGAATTCTTTCTCTTTTTCATATAGTATTTAAGACTAAGGTTCACATGTTTGGACTTTCCTCTACTTCTATGTGGGCTAGTAAAACCAAAGCTGAGATTCCTAAATGGCCATGTTAGGATGTGGGACAAAAATGTCCAGGATATGGGACAAAAATAAAATCCCAGATCATGAAATCTAGTAAGGTCCATGAGGCTAGCAAAGAAGTGAACAAAGGTCAGCACTCAGCTTCATGCAAAAAGTGTTTTTTACTAAACCTATAATGTTTGCTAATAACATAGAGACAAAGCTGCAGTGGAATTTTGTAATTACAAAGATTGCATTGGTGTTACAAAATATGCTGTGTTACACTTACAGACTTACAAGCTCAGGGTAGGGTGATGGACTAATACATGATCACTCAAAGCAGATTCTGTCCTGCATGACTGTGTCTCTGTGTTTATTACAGTATTTAAAACATAGTTGCACTTCAGTACAATGCATTGTGTATTGTGTAAAATAATTGCACACAATTCTTGTGGGGATAAACATATGTTGTGGTTTTGCTTGTTAATTTCAGTGTTCACTTATTGGAAATTATTTCCTACATTTTATGCACTAGTGGCACAGATCTACAGATTTTTTGGTGGACTTTACTACTGATTTGTGTAAATATGGAGTAAGGGTTTCCTTCAGTATTATACTGGAGGAAAATGATGGTAATGCATGTAGCACAAATCTATAGATTAAGACATTGCCATCTCCCTTTCACAAAATTAATTTTCTAGCATTGAGAGAGAGGTAGTCTGACACCCCAGGAAATTTTCCTATTTCTTTCACAGTCCCTTGTCAGCAAAATCAGAAGTATTATTCTGTCTGGTGGCATCTCTTTTCATTAACTGGTAGTATGGAGGTGCATAGTGGTACTGCATAGACCTGCAAAATTACTTTTATGTATTGTTGGTGTACCCCAAGCTGAAATTCTCTCTCACAATTCTGTTCTTATTTCTTCTTTTTATCCTCCTATCTAATCAACTTCTTATCTCTTTCACTGCTGTCACTGCAGCACCTTTTTATTCCTTTCCCCCTCAATTTTCAACCATTGTGCCTTTATCCACTTTGTTCTGAACATTTAGAACTTATTTCTAAATGTACTTTGTGGCATCCTTTTCCTGATCCTCTGCATGGCTCTTCTCAAGACTCTATACTTCTGTCATGTAAACAAAATGAAAATCAAAGTTGAGTTTTTCAGTGTTTATTGGGTAGAAGGAAACTACAATAATTTGTGGGTTTTGGTCTCCATGTGTATTTCTTGGTTGTTCATTGCTCTTTTGGACTGTGAGCAATTCTGGACAGCACAGGGCACAGATATTTATACACAAACAACTACATTACTAACTACATTACTGATGCTTTCATAAATAAAAATTTGATTGAAATGTGCAAGCTGGGCTTAGGTTGCCTCTTCCATGAGCACTGTAGGAGTTAAAAATATGTTTTTGGGGTCTTTAGGACAAGTGTAGCACAGCTTTAGGAACAGATAAATTTCTGTTTTAAGTGCATGTTTAGGTACTGCTTAGGCTATAACCCATATAAGTCACTATCCAGTTTTTGTTCTGTTCATTATGATGAGTAAAGTCATGTTAGTGATCTAAGAAATGTAGCTTAGGAACAGCCTTTCAATAGAAAAAATGGGCAGTAAACCAGATGGGGTGATAAAATGATGAAAGAGAGAGATGTTTTTGCTTGAGGTAGCCTAGACTTAATGACAGAAAAGTTATTTCCCAGTGCTTTCTCCTGCATGGCATCTTTTATATTTATTATTTAATTGTCACAATTGCCTTTTGAGATAATCAGTGTTATCCTGTTTTATGAGTGTGCAAACAGGTACGAGGTATAATGTAAAAACCCTGAGTTTCCATGTGGGATTTGCTGGGTTTGATTAATGAGGCTTGATAGATGCCATGATATAACTGAATTAATTCTTTGTCTTCAGGTGTTAAGAATGGCATTGGTGTTTCCTGAATGAAATGTAGAGAAGAGATTTAGGTAGGAATCTCCTTCAGCCAACTGCTCAGAGTGCTCTTACTCAGTAACTCTCTGCTCTTTAAGATAGCTTCTGTTGCCACAGACAAAACTGTGCTGTGCAATGATTAGTTCATGTCTTAAATTGTAACAGCAATGGATCTAGTTGCTATATCAGTGGGAGTCTTTCAGGGAAACTCCAGGCCCTGCAGGGACTGCCACCAGTAATACAGCAGAACGGTGCTTTTCCTTCCTGAGTCAATATTGACTCTGGTATTTCCAGGGTGTTGTTGCTGGACCATTGTATTGCATGGGAGACAAAATTCACAGAGCAGTTCTCTTGCCTCTGCATTGATTTAGAGTCCAGTGCCCAGACAGCATTAAAATATAGACACCAAAGCTCACATATATAAATTGAAGTAATAAATAATCATACAGCAATTTACATTGAGTTATGTTTACAAACAGCTACAAGGAGGTTTTACTTAGATTTAAAGAGAGGAAATACTTGGGTGTACTGAAGGAAGAGTGAAAACTATAAGGTTAGGTGTGGCAACCTGCAATAGAGATCAAAAGAAAGAGAAAAATGTATGGAGTTGAAAAAGGCTAAACACCAAAGAAACCTAATTAAAATAAAAGAAAAAATAGATTATCCAGGAGCCAAGTGAAATGATAATTGGACATGAGAACACAATAAGAGGAATACAGGGCTGCAAATCCTGGTTCTCAAAAAGTTGAGAAGCAAGCTGAATGGTTTTGATCTGCAGTGGAAAATAAAACCACAATAAAGATAATGAAAGATAGAGATCATGTGATCCCACTTTCCTGGAAACTCCTTGCATCATACTTTTTAAAATGTTCTTTCAGAGAGACCATGTAGCATTTGATGGGTTGCAACAAATAATATAATAATATTATATTATTAATAAAATATTTTTTGTTACTGATTTGAAAATGTGTTTCTATACATTATAGACCACAGCAATAAATTTGTTATTTTCCTGTATGTCCTAAATCCATTTCCTGTGATAGCCCATGAGACTTTATGCTCCAAGGAGATATTTTTTGACTTACCACCATGACTCTCTCCATCACTGTTGAGATACTGGTAATAGTCATGGGGCTGTCGGTAGAGGTCTGACTCATAGGGTACCATATCTTCAGAGGGCTGTAAGAAGAAGAGGAATTTTTAGAACAGTAAGTTTACACAAATCCTTTCCAAATTATTCATATAGTTAGTAAAAAGCTGATGCCAACCCATTTTATATTGCTTAGGGAAAGAAAGGGGAGACTTCAAGTTATTATTGAATCAGCTGAAATAAAATGTGTGACACCAAACACTGGTTCTGGGGAAAAAAAGAAAGAGTAATCCCAGTAGAAAGAGACCCAGCCTGCATGGCAAAACTTGTCCAGCTGTAATACAGAAATCCCTTGTATCCCACACTCCAGCCTCAGAGCTAGAGAAAGTGTCTGTCATGAGGTTTTGTTAAACCTTAGTCCAGTTAAGTTTGTTACAGTATTTCCTTCCAATCCAAACAAATTCTTGCACTGTCTACAACAAGGGAGAACTCAACCACCTCCTTGCCATTTTTGAATGAAAATTATTTCTAGTATTTCTAGGTGTTAATAGAAATATTTAAATTCTTTTAATGACTCCATCATAACTAGCTTGGAAGGACAAATACTTAAAATAACATGATAACTTATATGATGGGTGTATTTCTTGTGTTAATATTTCATATGCCTATCTGTATTTCCCAAATCCTTTCTCTCTCTCCATGAGCCTGTCACATTTTTTGGATCATCTGCATTTTTAAAGTTTATGCTATGGTGACAGCATGACAGAAATACAGGAGAGCTTCTCTTTTTCTTATTCCTCTAGACTGCTTGAGAAAATGGAACCTAAGGTAGCAGCTGCCACTAAAATCCAGACGGAGGTGGTAGATAAGCAGCTAGCAAAAGGAAAGGAGTTTTTTTTTCTTGTTTCTTTAATTCTTTTGGTTAACTTCTTTGGTTCATTCTGCTGGGATTTGGGGATTTAAAGATTGTCCTTTTCTGAAGATTAAGATGTTAGAACACATCCCCCCCAAAAAAAAACCCAAAAAAAACCTCCAACAAAACATTTTTAGAAACTACTTTGGAACTTGGTAAATCCTTAGTAGCAGCCACATGTTGTATTAGTGTATGATTAAAATGCACTGGTAAGATTGTCAGCACACACACTAACTGGGAGTCAGATCTATGGAATATTTAAAGCCTCAGGAGAAAATCCATTCACCTGGCTACAAGCTCCAAATATAATCGGTGGTGGTGGATAATTGCTTTGGGGAAATCTTGAGAAGATGATAACCCACAATAAAGGTTATCTAAGGGAAAGACTAAGGAGAAGAGACAAGCCATCATTTAATTGCAGCCACAGCAGAAATACCAGTGACTCTGGTCTCCAGAGCTGTACTGGAGGTACAGTCTCCCTTTCCAAATCTGTGTGATTTCAATAGAATTGCCCTTTATTCACACAGAGATACAATGGGAAGTATAACCTGTTCTCCAGATTTCAGGGGGCTGCTCAAAAAAGACAGTACAGCACGCATTTTCTCAATGTTTCTGCTATTTCTCTTTGTATTTTCTCGGTGCTCTCTCTGTGGTTATATGTATCTACTTACAAATAATTCCTTCAACCTTTACTGTATTCTGATCTCTAATTAGAAAAAGTAATGAGACTGTGTTTTGCTTTATTTAGGATAAAGTTCTGAATAGAGTTTCTCCTTTTCGTTGCAAATTAGTTCATCTCACTCCCTCATTTCCTTTCCCTAAATATATGCTTCCTGTTAAATATATAAACTTATGCCTTCATATTCAGAATTTTAAATTATTATAGTTTATATTAGAAATTTAAAACTAAATTTATAATTAATATATAAATTACTATAATTCAAAGGTAAACATTCATATTCTTTGAAAGAGGAAATGCCAACATCTAAATGGAAAATGTATATCAAACTTGTTGGGAAAAACAAAGGTAAAAAAGTCATACAACTGTACATTGTTTAAAAGAAAAATGTGTTTTTCTCGACTAAAATACTAGGAAGCGATAGAAATTATTAAGAAGTTAATACCTAAAGGCGTTGACATTTTTAACGCTGATAACTATTTAGCCAAAAGTAAACTAATTTTGAAAGAAATCAGTATCCTGTCAATCTAGGCTTAATTTGCTAAAATTTCCCCTGATACAACAAGGTATCTATCACTCATATCGTTACATAAGTATAGCTTGGCAGGAAGGCCAAGCATCAGTCCAAAAGTAGACAAATGATACATATTTTAGGCATGGAAAAGAACATTTGGATTTTCCTAATTGCTCTTTTCTTTTGTTGTCTTTTTTCAGTATCCAAACTCCTCCACTTCAGACCAATAGCCATTAACAGGCAATAGTGTCTCAGTCTGACAGCTGAGAATGAAGCTGTCAGTCTCTGTATTTTACCATTCAAAAGCTAGTTTTACAGTTCAGATGGATAATCAATGACCAGAACTAAAGGGAGGTGTGTTAAATAAACTCTTATAACAATGATTCCCTTAATATTTACAGAGCTGGCTGACTGCAGAATGAGTTGCAGATGCTCAACATCTAAAAACGTTTTTACATAGGGCATTGGGGTACTATGAACTCTGATTTGGAAGTCTGGGGCTTAAAATCTCTTTATTATGGATTCTTGGAATTTTGGTCCTTGGATTTGTTTCCTGTCCAGTGATCCTTTTGATAAAATACGTATGTGTATGTCCTTGTAAAGTCACACAACTGAACCAGTCTGTCCCCACAAAGGACTTGTAATGCCACCGCTTTCTGTCTTGGTGTCTGATCTTCAGTGGCACAGTAACTAACATGGCAAGATGTACATTACATATTTAAAAGTCTAGTTATCATAAACTTAATCAGATGGTGGCTAAAGGACATAAACCAGCATGTATTCCCTCTGATTATCCTGTGGGAAGGTGGGATATTTCCCTCTATTTATTAGAAAGGTTATTTCAAATAACCTGTTTTTAATTGCTCTCTGTTTTTTGGGGGGCTAGTTTGTTGTTTTGCGTTGCTTTTTAGAAAAGTTTCTTTAGAAATATTTTCTCTAGTTAGAGAGGAGAGGTTTCACCATATAGGGCTGTTGCTTCTTGTGCCAGTCTTTCCCCACTTACCCTGTCCTTCTCTGGAACCTCCCCACCCACACCCATTTCATCATCTTACTGACAGCACTTCCATGACACTGAACTGTTTTGTTACTCCTGACAAAAAGCAAAGAATAGCTTATGTTTAATATTTAACTGATATCAATGGCCATTTGTTCTATCGGTTTTTTCCACGTAAAAGAGTGACTGAAAGCTTTGTTAGGATCCCTCAGCTGTGGCCATAAGTTGGTACCTCCTTTCATGCATGCCATGAGGTGCAATACACTATCTAAGACACTATTCTACCCTCAAGTAGGAAGTCAGCAAACAATGCTTTCTGTCACAGGCTTTGATAAATGAAGAGTGGCTTCAGCCTTCCATCTTTTCCCTGAAACTCAAGGGAACAGCCACAAAACCAGTGAGAAAAGTTCAGTTGGCACTGGTTAAGAGAGACACATTGGACTCAACTGAATAGCAGTCTGAAAATTTTGTTACTCCCCAAGACTTTGTCAGAGGATTCCAGGAAATTGTAAAATCACTAAATGCTGATGGTTTTGTTGTCTTGATATTCACTATTCATTGGCATGTGATTCAAAAATACTTCAGACAATTTCCAGTGATGTGCTGCTGAGACAAACTTTAAGGCCGAGATTAACTATATTTCCTTGGAAAAAAATTACAGTACAACTGTTTTAGAAAAGATGAGTAAAAATATTAGCACGATTACTCATTGGGCCAGCCTCACTGGACCATGTTGGCAATGTACTTATGTGGAACAGAGTACTTCTGTGGGGCATTTTTGTTCTCATGCAAAAACACTTCATTCAAAGCTGTGATTTCTACAGGTGGCCACTTAAGGATTCATATATAACTGGAACCCTCTTCAGGCAAAGGTGTTTGACTTAATTTTTTTCCACCCATAACAAAATGGAATTCTGTCATGCATTGGAAGATACAGACCCAGTCTGCAGAATTTTTCCCCACAAAATTCCTAACCTTCAGAGGAAGGTGCAGTACTCCCAAACCATTTAAACAGTGTTTCCCAACTGAAGGATAAGAATTGCCTACTATAGGCAAGAGAAATCAGTTACTGACCCACCCTCAACTGAACGGGGAGGGGTGGAGGAGGGAAGTGTTGCTGCAACCCCTGCCTAGAAACAGGCTCGTGTCTCCCTGCTGAAAGAGTCCCAGGAGACACAGACACGCAGGGCTCTAGCTGGCAGCACTCAAAGTGCACTTAAAGCAGTTTTGAAAGTACAAACCACAAAATTTTTAATTTGAAAGTTTAATCACAAAAATAGAAATCAAATTTTCCTGTCGAGTGCTTCAGTAAGATGAAATTGTGTTTTCACTGCCAGTTGTATTGCTCATCTGAACACAGTTCAGATAAAATATTAACTGCAACACAAATTAGAATATGGGCCAAACTGTTAGATTTTCACTCTATTTATTCAACATATCCCCTGGAATTCAACACCTGACAACAAAAAAAAAAAAGACAGAAAATCTGGCTGTGAGTTAATGAATGGACATAAAATTAACAACTGGATTTTTTGAATGGAAGTGCAGTTTTCTGGGGTAGCTAAGAACAAGGTTTGTGTTTCTTTTCAATTTTATTTTTTGTAAGCCAAACAAGTAACATACTGAGAAATCTCTATATACACTTTTATTTTCTTGGATTCTATTCAGATTTCTATTCTGTTGCACTTACAGCAGACCCATTGGGAAATTCTGTGTATTTAAGAAAAAGACAAAATATTTTTAGGGTCTTCTCATCCTTTTGGTAGGTAGGTGATTTCAGAGACACTGGTGATAAACTGAGAAAATAAAGATAAATACTTCCAGTCATCATGAATTCCAAACATGACAGGAATTCAAAGGGCCATCTTTCTGGATGGAAGATAAGAAATGTCATTAGTCTTCATTAAATGAGACAAGACAAACACAAAATTTGATAGAAGATTTTGTTAAAAACCCTTGGATCTGCATTGTCTCTTTCTGTTCTCTGGCACATGTATAGCAATTACTGCAAGCCATCTACCACATAAAAAGCCAAGTGAACCACCTTATCTGACACCTCTTCAGCTTCTACAAACTTAATGAAATCTAAATAAGTCCTCTTGTACCCATTCTGCTAACAGATTTCCCATTAAGGCTCGTTTCTGAACAGGTTAGTGACATTATTTTCTACATAAATAATAATTTTTGAACTCACCATACAATAACTTACAGCAGTGCAACAATGATTCAGAGTTAAGAAAAGGATAATGCCCCATAAGCACAGAGAAAAATTTATATCTTGGAGAAAACACTGGGACCGTAGGGGTTTTTCCTCATTTGCCAATTGCTTTTTCTTAGTCAATGAATTTAAGATAATTCAGTACAAGAGAAGATTAAGTTAAAAACTAAAATGCCATCATTGAAAAGAGCACGCAGAGTCCTAAAATCTGCAATATATAAATCAACACTCAACAACTCTTCTCTCACAGATTAGTGGACAGATAAATACATAAACTATGTCAGAGACTTCAGATGATTAAGAATTACAATCTGAAAAAAGACGGCTTTTATATCACGTAGTTGGCACTGAAGAAAAGAGATTTACTGACTTGCTATAAACGTCCTGTACAAAAATACCACGCATTTAATCTGTTGAAACAAATGGAGATCAAAATCAGATACAAGTTTGGGGAGGAAATGTTAATTTCCCTTTCATTGCAGTGTTGTCACTAGTTTTATATATTGACTTAAGCCAAACTTCCTGGCATTACAAATAAAGACCAAAACAGAGATATTCTCAAATAACAAAACCTGGCTTACTTTGCCTTTTGCTACTGAACGCAATGATCAATATTACAAATAAATCCATATACTCACAGGGGGAATAAGGGGAAATCCTTCCATTGTGCAAGCTTGCAACATTCAGCCAACTTCTGAGTGAATTTTTCTTAATTCAGTTTTCAAACATCCAGAATAACTGAGTTGTAAAAAATCATATTTAAAAAAAAAAAAAGGGGGGGGGAAAAGGAAAAAGAAAGAAAAATGAAAGAAAAAAAAAAAAAAAAAGAAAAAAGTGAGATCCTTGGACTCTGTGAAGTCCCTTAGCAGTGGTGGATCTCAGGGTAGGAGAACCCTAACAAGTTTTCATAGTTTGCCCTAATAGGTTCTGAGGTGGACTTCTTTCCGAGTTGTATGCGAAGTTCCTGATTTTATCAAATGTCTGTAGAAGGCAGATAGCCCTTGGGTCTATCAGCACGCTGTGACATCACACTTTAGCCAGTTTGCATAAATCTCATTTCAGGGAGCTGTGGCGCTGTAGCAGGAAGTCTGCCCCAGCCATGGACAGGTGCTTTGCTGTATAATCAGCAGCCCAGAGCCCGGGCCTGCTATCAACAAACAAGAGGGTGGGAGCAGCCTGCTGGGGAAGGCTCTGTGCTTCCCACTGTACATGAACCACAAGGATGGTGCTGCTCTCATGTTTAATGATTTATCATGAAGACACGGTCCTGGTAACTTCTGTGAGGCCACAGCAGTGGCACAGACTTGTGTTAATAATAGTCCTGTGTGGAAATTACGTGGCAATACTTAGCAGGTTGGAAAAAAACAGTATGAAGTATCAAATACACAGCCTTAGGTTTATACAAAACACTGAATTTATGCCCAGGAGACTTGCGTCATTGGCTTTGCACGAGAGTAAATTCAGTGAAAGATACTTTGTCCTCTTATTTGTTTCTTGTGAACTCTTCTCTTCATAATTCCTTCATGGAGAAAGTGAGTGGGGAAAAGGATAAAGTATTACATGTCCCTCATGATGACTTCCCTCCGGTCTTGAGTGCCTTTAACAGTGAGAACAAGATTTATAGACTCTTGCTCAAAGAGTCAGGTGCTGAAATACCTTGTCTCCATTTTGTGTTAGCTCTGCTCACTTGATTTTCTACCCCTCTTTATCCCACTGTTCTGCTTGCATTTGGCTGCGCTGAACAAATGCCCTTCATACTCAGGTTCTGGCAGTGGCAGAGATGAACAGGGCAGGATGTAGGGGATGGGGCCTGGCTACTCTCATTCTGCAAAATGCTTTCTTGCTTTGCAGTTAGTTACTAATGTCTTGGAAAAGTGAAGTTTCTCTGTCTGGTTTGTTCCCTTTCAGTCAATGCCCATGTGCCACAGGTTCTGCTTTTGAAAGAAGCCTGCTCACCACTCACCTGGATCTGTGTGCAAGGGGGAATTTCAGCCACTCCAGACTTCCTCCCTTGTACACTGGTAAAACCAGAGGCCACTCACAAGTTCCTCTCATTCCCCACCCTCAGGAACTCAACGAGCAAACCATATTAATGCAATGGGATAACATCAAGAACATGATGGGATATTAACTCTTGAAGCCTCAGACTGAATTTCATCAGCATTAGTTGATACATAAGCATTTTAATTCTTCCTTAATTCGTGCCATGAACTCTTGACTTCAGCCTGGGAATAAGCAAGCTGCTAAAAAGTCCACTTCTGTCTCTGAGATGGTTCTCAAGTCTCCCCCTGGATACCAGCCTGGAAGTGATCAAACCACCTGGGGGAAAAGGAGAGAAGCAAAGTACCGCCCTGATGATAAAATTCAGTACAAACAGAGGAGAAGGGAGTGAACACACAAATCTTACAGTGGGTAATTGAATAATAGGTGATAAAAACAATTGTGGAAATTGTGTGTCTGTTAACAAGGCTATTCAGAGCAAGGAAGATATGCTATCTGATTCACTGCACACTGAAAGATAGCTTAAGCAGCTTCTGCAACTATTAAAAATGTGTTTTAAACAGAGAGGCTTCTATTAAAGTGGAATGAAACTATATTCCATAGGCTGGAGGATATTTCTGCACGGTCTTTTAGCACAGGAAATTACCTTATAAGGGCAGATATTTTGCACCAGCCTTATTGCATTCAGGGAATGCTAGATTGCCAACATTACTGACCAGGTCCAAACATACAGTAATCCTAAGTGCACCAAGGCAATCAATATAAAGGATTAAATTGATTCTTTGTATGCTGAATCAAAACTAAATTATATGCCATAAGGTTTCAAGACCAGCAGGAAGTGCAGCAATTGAATCATTTGCCCAGGAAAGAGGATATCTCAATAAATGGAAATGCTCAAACTGAAGCAAAACACTTGTTTATCATATTTGTATGGGAACGTCACTAGTAACAAACTTGCTAAACTTCAACACAGACTAGTTTGTACAATTGCATATAACTGGTACTTTATCCTGTGTTTTTAAACACAGAATCTTCCCACCCCTAAAGCAAGGCCTACTAGAGGTGATACTTTTGCCCCAGATCCTCGCAGTTGCCTTATAAGGTGACTTACATGCAGAAAATAGATGAAATTACAAAACAGTTGTGTATTAGAGAACTGATTTCCAGAGGTATGTGACATGAGCTGCCACTCACAGAATGCATTCTGACCTTCAAAAAGGCTTTTGAAGTAGGGTGGGGATCCTTCTCCATGATGGAATGTTGAGAACTAGAAAAAAAAAAACCCGATGAGTTGAAGGATTAAGTTTTTTGAAATATTATTTCTGATAACATTCAATATTCATATGAATCTTTTCCCTCTAAGCATCACCTCATTGTGCGCAGTTTTTGGAAATATTTCTTCCCCTAGCTCTAGCCATTTGTTCTTTAAACTATTTCTAACCACAATCTACCAAAGCAAAAGGGTTTCATTTAGCAGCCACATCACAGAGAGGTCTCGTCACCTCAAACCTTGTTTGGCGCTTGGAAGGTAATTTTCCCCCCTCCTAAAACCACAGACAACATCACTCATTCTGTAGTCTTTTAATCAGAAACAGGTGTTTACACAGATTCTGCTTCTGAGTTTTCTGGTAAAAACACTACCTTTAAGCAAGGGATTCCCCTCTGTGTTCCATATTCTTCACAGTACTATGTTTTAGCATGAAACTTGTTTTTATCTAGACCTAATATGGCCTGTAGGTCTTGTACACCATCCTTTAATGTATACTATCCATTGAGATGACATGGGTCCCTGATGTGGAACCTGTGGGGTCTGGAGGACAGACCTGCTTATATACCTGCTTGTTGCATGCACTGCTATCAAGTTGAAGATATGAGTTGAAATATCTTCGTTGTATATGTTGATATGAGAGAGTAGGAGGCAGAAAATTCCTGCTGCAAATTCTGGCTGAAAAGAATTTGTTGCCTCTTTTTCTCACTTGGACCTGCACCTTAGGAACTTTAACAGTCTGACCACAGACTCTCCTGAAATATGTGCTCCCATTTCTGCTGTGGCAGTATCACTCACTGGTATTCCCTTGTGATACCCACAGGTTTATTGGCATGACTGTATTTGAATAAAGATTTTTCCTCACTATGTAGTTATCCCTTCCCAGTGCTGATGCAGTTCGTACTTGCAAAAAAGTGCTTTTGACAGTTCAGTTTCATGAGTTCCTGAGTTTTATGCAACAGCAGTGTTACAAAGACTTTGCTACTGGGAAATGTCATTAAAACATCAGTTTTGGCTAACTTGAGTATATTGGCAAAGATTTTCAAGCATAGACTAGACTGCATCCGTATCAGAATGGAGAAAACCATCTTCATTTGGAGGAAGAGAAAACTTCATGGATATTTTAAGAACTATTATGATATGCAATCAGTTACAGAAAGGAAAAGCATTTATTTTTGCATTTGATTGGTAACTTTTAAACTCTCCATAAAGCAGAATTCAGCAAAGAAGAAAATCTCTCTTTGGCAATTTATATGGCTTTAAGATCTGTTTACATGTCAGCTACTTTTTATTATTTTCTGTATTTGAGAAAACTTTTTTTGCTTTTAGGGCATTTTCAAATAACAATAAGATTTTGTGTGATTTTTAATGATCTTCTGCATTCTTTGGGAAACAGATTTTCAGTTTACACATTTCTTCTCGCTTATTGTCATCCAATTTCTCAAAACCTTTGTATTATTTCAAGCAATTATCATGGAAGAGTGCTTTAACACCATCTACTTTTGAAGTCTACATCCAGTGTACATTCTACCTGCAGTCAGCAGTACCAATAAGTTGAAGGTAGCATTGTCTATCATCCCTTCATAAAGAACCTACAGTCCACTGGGGGTTACCTTCCCTCTCACCTCCACACCACCTCTCCCCATGCCCCAGAAAATCAGATATTTCAATGGTAAAAATTAAGTTATAAGGTTAAGTTGAATCTGTGATTTGGCTTGGGAAGAATACATTTGTAGAGAAAAGTACTTGCTGTGGATAGAGTCTCAATACACTTAGTATTTCTTTTGACAAGGTGTCACTTCAGACTGATTCTAGTCTGATGCTGTGGAATTCCCATTTGCAACTGGAGACCTGAGCTACATCTTCAGTTAAATCTGAAAAGAATCCAGTTTATGCCTTCTAATACCCTTGTGTGGTGCAGTCTAGTGAGTGGGAAGGATCAGGATATTGATTTTAGTAGTGCTCTTTCAATGTGAACTGTATTGTTGATCCACATTTACCATTGGAGAGGATTCTTACCCTGAGTCTGTAGTGACCCCTGCCAAGCTGAGATATCAGAGATATCTTTGCTGTGTGGAGCTTGATTTGGATATTTAGGCAGCAGTTCTCTCCTAAGAGCTCAGCTGTATAGTAGTCTTGCTCTCCTAGAGAAAATAATACTTTCCAGACTTGCATCTTATTAGGATTATACCTCCTAGCAATCTATCAGAATTCTAAAGAGAACAACATTATTCACAAATAAATGTGCTTAGCTAGCTGGTGGGTTTGTAGCTGTGCTTTTGGCTTTCTGCCACCACTTTGTGCTTGGAATGTTGCACAGAGGAACTAAAGTACTGGGAGAGTGCTCTGCTTACATCTTCCTCATGGATATCTGGCTGCATAAGAGCTGAAGCATGTATGCAAGCCCGAGGACACAGCTTTTTGTGTGTGACTAGGCAGGTGTGTATGACACACTCAGGAGTATATTATCTGTAGAAACTTTTTACAAATTAGAAAAAATGTCTTTTGATTAACTACAATTCATTCTTTTGTAACTTCAAACCATCTTTACTAAGTAAGTCACATGCAGTTAGATTATTCAGTCTTCATTTTTATGTTTTTGCCTGTGATTTTTTTCAGGTGTCTTGAAATCTGCAGGGTTTGGAAAAAACCTGAAATCCTTACCTAATCTAGTAGAAAAGATTAACAGCCTAGAAATAAGTATCTCCATCTTAAGCTCTACCTTTCTTTAGGAGCAGTTTGCTTACTGCTTTGACAAATGCTACATCAGCCAGGTAAACACTACAGGCCCATGGAAGGTATTGATAAGCTTTTGTTTGGTTGCAGTTGTTTTGTTCTATGTTTTACTGTGTTTTTTGTGAGGTTGTTCTGCTAACAATATGTGGGTTGATACTTTATTTCCTCACTCCTCTTGTTTGCATGACTGTGGCTATTGATCCTCTAATGTTGCAGTCTTTTCATTTTAATACAAGCAATTTGCTGTACCTACAGTACAGTAGGTATTGTACCGAACTCTATTTATTTTTTCTTTTTTTTTTGTTGTGCCAGAAGTATTACATCAAACATTAAACAATTACATTGCATATTACACATTAATGAAACAAATATATGAGAGGAGTAGTTGTCTGAAGGGTCTTAAAAAGACATCAAAATTTGGTTTTGATATGATAGTTTAAAGGAAAATAGTAGAGAAATAAAACAGAATTTTTTTGAACAGTGATTGGATCTCCCTCTTAAAATGGAGAAAGGAGAGAAAGGAAAAAGAGAGTCTGAAGCCAGGAACATCTGAGAGAAGGAGACTTGTTTTTCAGGTTGTTGGTGGGCAAGAGTTTAAGCAATGAAAGGTAAGTGAAAAATTTTGTTCTCACAGGTGTTCTACAAGAGGAAGCTGCACATCCTTGATAAAGCCTGGTTGTGTAGATTCTGTAGGCCTAATGTCAGAGACAACCCTTGAGGACAGCAAGTCTTACAAGAGCTTTGCTAATAGAAGGAGGTAGAAGGAAAACCAAGAGGTTTTGACCATATTATATTAGTGATAGTATTTTAAAGAATGTTACAGAGGAATAAACTAGGAGGTATGTATCTTGGAAAATGAGAAAAATGGAATTATATTCCTGTTGTAGGAGAAGAAACAGTCACAAATCTGAACAAATTAACCATGGGGAGAGCCTAAGGTTTTTTCACACAGATTTCAGTGCAGTGACAGTGGTATGCAGAAGAGCAGAATGCTTTGGCTGTAAAGTGCTTGTATTTGGCTGAGGGGGGAAAAGGGGGAAGAGGAACTTGGGATATCTTCATTTGTAGAACTGGATCAATTCACAATAACTACCAGAAGGAGTTAAACATTTTCTGGGGTTAAAGTGAATCAGAATCTGCACACCATGTGCTGGAAATTCCCTAAATGATTTCAGTGGTCATTAAGAAAAGGGAAATGGTTCTTTTCTGAGTAGGAGATGATAGGAGACAGAGGAGTAGACACCAAAACAGAGCCATGGCTGAGTATTTATAACTCAGATTGTAGGACTCCTGCCAGCTGAGAAGGGGACAGACTTTCTCAGTGGCTTTTTCTGTTGAGTGGGGGTCTTGCTAGTAACCACTGTGACCCTCTGTGACTGTTAACACAGAAGGCTGAGATACTGCATTTTCACTAGAAATACTACATGCAGTCACGTACAGCATGGGCAAATACAGGTAAAGCTGCTGATAAAATATGCTCTACCGATGAACGAAGCTTCAGCTCTTCTGCAGTGATTTTATTCCCACTCACATGCCTCTGGACTTACTCAAGTTTCTTGTCTCTTCAGTCACAGACCTCACCTATATACAAAGCCTTTAAAATTTAATTAAAGTACTGGATTGTGTATTTTAAACTGACAAAATTTAACAGAGTTTAGAGTTGCAGCATGCTGTTACCAAAGTTGTTGTTTTCCTTTAATTCAGTAATACAGAATAAACTTAGTTTAACTAGTAAAAGTATTGTGTTTTGTCCTATATTTTTCAGTCAGTATTTAGGGATTTTTCAGCTCATGGTCTGTAGGCCTTTGCGAGTCAATGAAGCATTTCTGAGGAATCTGAGAAATAAAAATAACCCTCTTCTCAGTGGGCTTAAGCTGGCCATGTAAAATGCATGCATGTTTGTACCTACACAAATGACTTTTAGAGATCTACAGGTAAAAAAATATTTTTTAACTCTGAGACCTAAAGGTACCTCTTTATTTTATTTTCTTTGTATATCTTTTCTTCTGAGTACCATTTGTCTCCAGGCAAGACCTTGCCATCATGCCCCAGTCCGTAACAGTGGATCTCTATTGTGGTGAGAAAAATTAGAACATGTTTGTCCCCCCAGCTTCTCCAGCAACCCAATGGCAAAGTTTGTCACTGGAGTAGCAGGTGGACTACAAAGACTTCAGGAGTGCTGGTGCTGTTTATCTCACTACTCCAACCCACGGTGTTTCCTCAGTCCTGCTCTTGTTCCTTCCCCTTGTTTCTGCCTGATTTGCTAGGAATCTGTCTTTGATGCCATGACTAAATAAAGATTTTTCATTGTTTCATTCCTAATCATTCCTGTAATCACAATCTTTCTGAACAGCGCTCTGCTCACCTATCCATCCTGCGTCTGGTGGAGACTGAGGTGTCTGCTGTCTGAGGAATTTTAAAGATTCCTCACAAAGGAAAATCTTCATATTGCTTTTTTGTTCCACAGCTATTGTTCTGGTCATGACATCACTTTGCATGTTCAGTGCCGATTCCTGTCAACCTAGGATCACCCAGCACTACTGCCCACCCTGCCACCTGCCAAAGGTTTTTACTATGTATTTAGGAGATTGCATTTCCACTTTTAGCTTATGCTACATAACTGTGTACGTTTAGTGGAAAATTCTGCTTTGAACTGAAGTTTTTTTCAATACACAGAGAATTTTGAGTGTTTTGGAATCAAAATTATGGTGGTGGATAGAGAATTTAGAGCAAATCCGGCCTGCAATGAAACACAAACCCACAGCAGTAGCTGCGGGACTGAGCTCACCATGTAGTTTCCAAACAAGCTGACAGCAGTAGGAATCGTGGTTTATAAAAAGCTTCCAGCAGTGCTGAGCTGGTGAAGAGAAAGAGGAAGCTACAACGGGAAAGAGAAAAACATCACAACCAAAGGCAACTTCACTTCTCTGCCTTTACTGTTTTTAAATAGATTTGGCTCTAAATTGCTGTTAAGGGTGCTGTGAAATCTTACAAATTGATCCTCACAATATTTATCACTTTCCAATACCACCTGCAAATCACACCCAGGTTCAAGGGGACCCCTCTGTGTTTTTGTGCATATGTGTGAGAATCTAAGTAAGTGAGTAGGAATACACACCATGTTACTGAGGCTATTGCTCAACAGCATGCCAGTAAATAGAAGTTTACTTTTCCCCTTCACTCCCCCTTTGCACGATATGCTGAGCTGTTCTGAGATTGTTTCCTGATGTTTACATCCACTTCATTCTGTGGATTAACTTGATTATTCTTCTTGTCCTATGAAGTGTTAAAAACTGCTTCTCATCCTGAAACCACTAGCATCAGAAAATCATCTAAGGCACTATTGACTGAATTGTCTTGCACTGGGTGTGAGGAGTGTGGGAAGGTGGTCTTGAAGAGCTCAGCTGGGGAGTGGGGCACAGGCTTACTACTCCCACTTTGGTTGCTACAAGTGCTAAGCTAGGTGATGGAAGATATGCTGCATCAAAGTGAGAGAGTATAAGGTAAACTCAGAATAATGTGAGAAAGGCTGCTGATTAAAATTAGTTCTATTAATGACTCCTTCATTTTGTGTCATTGTGGGTTCATATATCTGATTCCGTGTATTTTAGTTGAGATGCAATTGACTCTTTGTAGAGCTTTGCAGGTGAACTGCATTTTGTGTTACACTGTATAGTTCTTGAAAGAAGGACCTGGCAGGGTCTCTCTGCATGTTTACTGCTCTGAATCTGAACACAAAAAATCAAAACAAAAGCCATACAAAGATTTCAGAGTCTGTTTTCAATGGCTGAGCTAGTCCTAGGCAGAGGGCTGCCACTGGCATGCCCTGCAAGAATTGAGCATGATCCGTGAGGATAAACTGAGGACAATCAATCTGCAATCAGTCTGTCAGTGGGAGGCAAAAGAACATGACTCCTGCAATTTCCCAGCAGCTCAGCGTAGTTGCAAAGAGTTAAGTTCATAAAATTTATATTAACTATTTATTTTCCTTCATCATTGCTTTTTTGGCTTCAAATAGATGAGTACATTTTCTTGCAGGGCCTGAGGTACCAGTACATACCCAGGTGCTTTTAGCTCTGGTGCCAGAGCCCTTTTATATTTAGCAAACAGCTGTGAGTGAGTACTGGGATCTGCAGTGCTTTTTTTTCTTATTCTTGCTGAAATGTTAACTCGAATCTTCAAGAGAGTCAACCGTAAAATTCTTTTCATGAGCTACCTCTTGGTGACGTAAGAATGGCCTTCCTCAGAATCTCCTTCAGGGAACAGTTCTCATTTTTTTCCTTTCCCATTTTTTAAGAGGTCAGAAGAGACCAGGCTTTTCTTCATGGCCAGTTTGTGTAGGCTTGGAGAGATACACTGTATAGCTCCCCTTCCATCCAATAAATACACTTTATTCTTCTACAATGCACACAGGCCTGGGATCACCCCCAGCTGCTTTTCTCCTATCATGGAAAGAAAGTTTCTTAAATATTTTTCTGTTTATTTTCCTGATCCAATCTGTTCTTGGAAAGATCAAAACTGAATGCAGTTATACTTACTCATAAAACCATGATTCCGGAGACAAGGATACTTTACAGGTCTTCAACACCTTCAAGGTCAGTCATCATCAATGTCCTAGATAGGCTTTCAAAGAAGTCAGGGAAAATTTTTCACCTTGACCACAAAGGACTCTATCAGGCTTGGTATTGGTAATATCACTGATGAAAGGTGCTTGGCTGAAATATGAAAAATAACCCAAATCAGGAAGTCATTACCATGCTGTTTCAATGAAATTAAATGTAAGACATTTTTCAGTGTTTTTTTTTTTTTTATGTAAAGCCTTAATACATCACAAATTCATTTTCAAAATCTTTATCCTTTAGTCTTTAAACAATCAAGACTTAACTTTCAATACTAGATATCTTAGCATATAGTTCTAAGTTTAAAAGGCATTAGATTCTTATTAAATCTGATTTGTGTTTATTTTCCTATAGAGAATCACCTCCAATATGGAAATCTAATCAGCTGAATTTGTCAAATCTGTGATAGTCTGTTTATTTACCACTTCTTCATCAAAAATTGTTTATTGTTGCTGTCTGTCACTCTAGAAAAGGCAAAAGCAGTAACAATTTCTCTTGGCAGATCCTCCTTATAGTGTCATCTTGTGACAATAAGGCCTCATAAAAGAGTAACTAAAATAACTGATCATTTAAATGATGGGAAGTTTACAATCTCTCAGGGATTTTTTCCCTAAACTTAATTCCTAAGTGTTAGGATGCTAAACACTCACCTTAGGTGATAAATTCTCAGGATAGAGGGCCCACAGTCAGACCCCAGAGTGCAGCAGCACCTTCAAGATCCTGCAGACAAACTGGGTACTAAGTACTAAAGTACACCTGGGTACCAAGGCACTAAAAAGAAACCTCAGTTCAGCCACGGGCCTGGCCAGGCCACTGTATGTCACATACCTCCCCCAGGCAGAGTGTGAAGATTTCTGCACAGTAAATATGTTACTCGGGGAAGACATGCTTTGTGACAGTTTGTAGCACACCAAAAAAGAAAACACCCCCAGAGAATTGTCCCAATCCTCAAACATTTTCTCACAAATCCTGTCAGCCAGCAGGACCTTCCTCTTCTTTTAGCATTTTAGCATGCTCCACTGGGGCTAAAACTGTTTTCTCAGCCTGTCTTACATGTATTACATTTACATTACATTACTTTGAGCTCTGATTGACAGATTAAATGCTAGATCTTGCAGGAGACCTCTTCTAGAATCTGTAGTGGAGTGCTCATCATCCTAGCAGTCAGAAATTGCTAATTTGTCATTAGGGAATCCACTTGGCAACAGTATGAACAAAACATCTGAAATAGTTTTAAAGTGATTATGTACTCCTGCGGTTTCTGGTTTTGTGTGCATGGCTCCCCAAGCCTCTTTCTTCCTTCACATCTGTTATGTGCCTTTTACCAATGAGATGTTGGAACATATGGCTATAAAGACAAAGTTTAATTTTCTTTATTTTTCTTCCAGCTCTATAAGGATAAAGGACACACAGTTCATTACCAATTGTTCAGAACCAATTTTTGGACAAAAATAACTAAGGCCTTTCACACATTCAAGTTTACTACAAATGTATTCTATGCTCACCAGCCTTGCACAGCTAAGGAATATTGTTTCTTACAACAGAACTTCTCTGGATAGTGATAAATCATTAGATTACTTATCTCTAGATTTTATGCATATGTTTCAGGGGACCATGTTTATTTTATTTGACTGTGTTGGAAATGCAAAGTATTTTTTTAGTAATTCTCCCTGTAGGTCCAGCTTCTTCAAATTATGTAAAAAAATATTCAGAAAACAATCAGAAAATGTACCTTGTAACAGTTTTCTCTAAGCTTTGCTACTCCTTTCATATTTTGAATTGGATTTGATTGTATCTGTCTCCAACATTTGCTTAAGTTCATATATAGAAGGGAATCGAAGAAGTTTCACCCAGACCAAGAAGGTTTTTATTCTTTTTTTAATAGTTTCTTATTACAGTGATGAGAGAATATTACAAGTTTTTCCAGCTTGATGAGGAAAGGAACCCAAAAAGCAGGAGTGAAAACAAAATGAAGAACTTTTCTTTTTGAAAAGTAGTATTTTCTTATGGGCCTCTTACATAAGAACAGAAGATCTTGTTTTTCCATACTCCATAGCATTTTTATCCAAATTAAAAAACTTGTGGATTTGATATACACAGATGGCTTTGGTCCTGGGCAGACCAGAGAGGTTACTTGGAAAATGAGTTTTGGGCCCTGCATTCCTAATTATTATTTCTGAATTGTCATCCAGCCCAGCCCTGCAACTTCTCACAAATGTGTTATTTTATGCAGTGACACAAATTTTTTACATTCTGGAAAATGCTGTCACCACAATTTTTTCCTCTTTAACAGACTTAAGGCTTATCTAACTGATAGCAAGTTCAACTATCTGATAGTAAGTTCAAGCTTGCATTTGTGTGCTTGTGCCTGCTGAACATCTCGTGCTCTGTGAAAGGACAGGACTGCAGAGGAGCAGTGCCTGGACTCTGCTGATGATTACCTGTATGGGAAAGAGTTAGGCTCTGGAGTGTCCAGCATTGCATTATTTCCCTAGAACTCCCACATTCCAAACTTTCCTACTGCTATTTCAATTGGCATTGATCAGCCTGTGTTTATCAAGGCTTGAAAGAAGAGTAGGACTGTTTTTAGTTAACCTTTTCAGGGGTTTCTGCTGGAGCACAAACCATGGACAAGTGCGCTGCCTTTTACCATAATGCAATTTAGAGGCTCTTTCTGTAAAAGCCTGCTGTTATTTCATGTATGTTCTTGCTGCTGATAATCAGTGGATAAACAACTTTCATAATATGACTGCAATGCCCCCACCCCCACCCAGCAGCCTGACAGTTGACTTGATGGTTAGCCACGGGCTCGTGGCAGCCCTGGGCAGCCAATTTGCAGATTGCAGCCTGCCTTTCTGGCCAGCATGGGCCCTGGCACCCCCAGCATGCGCTCTCAAAGGGCTGCACAGCTTCAGCACGCGGGTCTCTGAAGGTCTGCTTCCTCACACAGAGAGTCTGGAGCTCCTGTAGCACATCAGTAACTGCAAAGTGGTGGGATTTGATCCTCTGTATTAGTGCACTTCCAAGGAAACAGTGTAGGATGTTTTTGGAAAGTTAGTATCACTCATCGTGTCATCCAAAGTGATGGACAATGTTAAGTCCACAGATGATATAACTCCAGAGTTTCTCTTTCTTTCCACCATCCATGTCTATTAGGATGACATCTCCTATCATGTTCCAAGACCTGTCTGCACCTCTCTACACTGTTTCTCCAGCTTGTGAACCCCTCAGCTGAGGTTATAAATAATTGCCCCACGATAACCATGGTAGCCCCATATTGCTGCAGACTGAGCTGCATGCCAGACTGTCAAAGCTCTGCATGATTGATGACTGCAGTCATTCTGCTTTTAGAGCTAGGAAGTAAAAATAAATAAATTATCTTATAGAGCACCATAGACTGATTCTCAGAAATATTTAGTTCAGTCATATGGTAAGGAAACTGGGAAGTGCTCTTTCATATTCTGGAGTTTTATATGCAAAACGCTGTGTAGATACCACTATTTTGATGAGATTTTCAGAAAGAAAATGTAATTAAAGGAAGGACTGCTTGAAGGTAGAGCCACTGACACAGATCAGGAAGATATCTAATGGGGTGTCCTCACTGCTTGCATACTCCAGCAGCACCAAGGTCTTCTTGCCTATGAACTGGCAAATCAGCAACCCTACACCTGAGCTCAGAGAGAGACTCAGATTAAATCAGTGAGTGAAAAGAGGAGAAAGTGAAACGAATGCAGTGTGAGGAGAGGAACTCAAGCTCTTTCATATTCACTTCTCCGTGAAAACTCAGGGTAGGCCCATGACAAGAATTCAGAAAGCAAAGGGATATTCACACATATAAAATATTTATGAAAAACACGGTCTAAGATTGTAAGGGACCAGGCAAGAATAGGAGAGTATGAGGATCCAGGAAGTGAAAAATGTGAATGTTTTCAAATACTTTAGACAAGGTAGCATGAGGTTCAAATAAATGGTCAAAAGCAGAGGTGTTAGCATACAGGTAATGGAATATAAAAGTATTTTTGAGTATGTTAGATGCATCCAGCCCAAAGTAAATACTTGATATTGGGGTTGAACATACTTTGAAGTATGAACCTTACAGTGAGATCAAGGAGAAAAACCAGAGCCATTTGGTTTAAATAATAGTCTCTGTTCCTTTGTGGGCTGGTTCCAAATATCAAGAGTGACCACATGTATCTCCCCTAGTCCTTCCTTTTATCATCACTCCCTTCAGCCTTAAGAGAGATCTTTTATGCTCTTCTCTTCTCACTGTCTTCTTTCCATTTTGCATAGGTCTTTTTTCCAAAATGTAGACCCAGGCCACTTTTGGGCATGGGACTGATGTCAAGAGCAATGTATTAAGCATTTCATTATGAAACAGTCTGGAGAACTCTGGGGAGCTTGGATATGAACAGAAACAGATTAAGAAAAAATCAGTTTGCCAAAAACATCTAGTGCTGTGATCGATAACAAAGCATAGATGAAAGCCTAATATCTACATATGTGAGCTCAGTGCAAGATAAAATGCACACTGCTTTGTCTATACAAGATTTCTCAAGCATATTTATTAGCATATATTAGCTTACAGGTGTTAGCCTCAAAATTTCTAGACAATCTAGGGGGAGATATGACTCTGAAGCTCTAAGTACAGTCTTAATTTGACTGCCTTTTGGTTGGTTTTTTTTTTGGTGGGGGGTGGTGTTTGCCCTTGCAAGCAGGTTCTTCAAATATTCATTTCAATTTTGAGAATGTCCTACTCAGGGAAGCATATTCTGTAATCCTGGTTATATTATGTTATTTGTAAACACTTTGGGGGGTGGGTCTCTCATGTTGATACTAAGGTTTGGATAATAATAACCAGGATAGATTTATTCTACATATTATATCTTACAGAAGAAGATTTTTCTTTTGTCAATTTATTCTCCCTTCATTTCCTGTCCTTTACCAAAGAATTTTCTTCTTTTACTAATAAAGTGAATTACTATTCCCTTGAAACCTTCAATGGTTTGGATATTCATTTTGCTTGAAAGTTTGTCAAAACCTGAGCAAAAGTAGTTCTGTGTTTCAGTAATCTTTCTGTCCATCTATGGCTACTGACTTGTGGTTTTATTAAAAGTCTCATGATACTTCATGTTTTTCATATTAAAAAGATAATATTTTTTACTTTTATTGCTGAGAATAGGATGTAGCTTAGAATATGTAAATTCAGTGAAGAGAGAAAATATATTCCAAAAGTTATATGATTTTTAAATTAATCTCATGATCTATTGTGGTTTGGCTCTTGATTTTTGACTCTTTGGTGTTCTGGGCATTTCCCATCCTCTTCTCAATGGAAGGGCAGGTAGCCCAAAGCCACAGAGTTAGAGTTCCAACTCTGGAAAGATTCGGGATTTTTCTATAAGAACGGGATGATGATTCATTCTGTGCTCTCACAAGACAATCATGCATCTGCCCCTGTTTCAAAATCAGCAGCCCCGCCAGCTTGTCTCCATCGGCCTTGAGAAAACAGGAAGCAGAACACCACAGGAAGCGGTGCACTCTTACACCCACCCCAAAAACTTAGCTGCTGAACCTATTGCAAAATGTTAACAGAACACTGCAGAATACACTGAGAAAGAGATGAGAAATCTGCTGACCTTCGGCTGCCTGTGCAACTCCTGGCTTCAGTTTCTCAGGCCCACAGCCTAACTCAGTCATCAACATGTCCTGTGTCTCTCGGTTTAGATCCCCCATTGTAGGATGCTCTTACACAGAATGCAAAGGCTTTTTCTTAGTTATTTTGCTTCAGCCCCCAAATTTGTACAAAATCCAGTAAGAATCTTCTTGTCTGGAGCGCTGACAGACTGAAAAATAGAAATAGAGAAGGTGGCAAGGACTGTGTTTTGTTGATCGTGATTAACTGTGTACTCATTTCCTTGGCAACATGGAAGAAATGGGTGTTTTTAGAGAGAGATTTATCAGTATACCTTGTGATTTGGATGTCTTTCATACTAAAAAAGTAAGATTATTTCTCACACTCATGGTTGCAGGGAACAGAGTGTACCACAAGTCTTCAGAGAATAGAGGTGCTTTCTGCTTATAAGAGGAGATGCAGGACAGACTGCTCTCAAGTAGGAAACCATTCCTTGGAGGTGCTGTGGGGCATGGAGTAGAATAGGAAAGGCTGAAAGAGAAGAACAGGATATTCCACAACAAAAAAAAAAGAGACAAGAGATATGCAACATGTAAAAATGTTTTAAATTTGAGAACCTTTTTTGTTATTTTTGAATACTAAAATAATCTTGAACATTTATTCTGCAAAGCCAAAGAGGAAAAATGTAAGTTTATATGTTGGATGATGGGCAAATAAAATTTTATTAGAGGATTACACATTAAAAAAGGAGGATTTCTTAATTAGAGAAGTTGCTTCAAAAGAAGTCTAATAATAGGAAGGAAGGAAGGAAAGGGTCAGGACTGGAATTTGATGTTAGCTATTGAGACTAGATCCAGGCATTACATTTCTGTTTCAGTTGTCCAATAAATGCAGATTTGAGAATCTGGTCATGGAAACCAAACTATTTCTAGATTCTTGTTAAATTCTCTGAATTGTTTTGTCAGTATTTAGAGTGAAAATGAATTACCTAGCTTTCCTTTCCTGTTTTTGTTTTATTTTTGGTTTTTTCATTGTTGTTGTGTGTGTGGGTTTTGAATGGTTTTGTTTGTTTGTTTTTGTTGTTTTTTTTTATTCAGACAGTAAAAGTCAATTTTCCTTTAACTTCAACCAAATTGAGAAAAGCAGTCAGATTGCTGAATCTAGTCTTTGTCATTATTGGAAGCTGAAGAACTTTAAGAGCTCTACTGCACAAGTGCTGAAAGTCCTATTCAGAGACTAAATGTAGATTTGAAGAGAATGTCTCCAGAACATTAAGCAAATATCCCCAGGAAGCTGGCTTAGTTTTAATACAGCAGCAAAGTTCTATGTAGAATCTTCAAGTGATCTTGCCTAGAAGTGGATTTTAGACAAATATTCAGAACGGATGAATGCTTTCTGTTTTTGTCACTAGCTCCTAAGTGTCTTCTTTCTCTGTCACAGTTCAATTGAACTTCATCTAGAACAAATGGAAATGTAGCTGAATGAATGAAATTAAATTGAATAATGTAATGTATTACATTATTTAATGTAATGAAATTAAATTGAATATTTTACCTCCTGCTTTACTACGGAGAGACTTCTATCCAGATTTCTGTTCTCCAGATTGCTTTGGAATTGAATTTATAATACTTCCAGCACAGGTTAATTTTGAAAATCCCTAATCCGGGACAAAAACTTCATTATATTTCCTTCTGAAGCAAATCACTCTATACAGATTGCTTCTGTTTTGCACAGTCATTCAGCAGGCAATGTCAGTTTGTCTTGTAACTCCCCTCGTTGCATTAACTCTCTTAACAACACACACTTTGGAATTTTTCTAAAGATCACAACCATGGGTTTTTTCTTGCCATGAAATAAATTTTCATTTTTAATGTGCTCAGAGATTAGTAACATGACTAGTTCCAAAATTAGCATATCCATATTCTTCTCATTTTGATCTAAATCTCTCTCTTCCTGCTGGTTACTCTGTCTGTTGGCTGTTTTCGAACTTCTAAAGCTGTTATTAAAATCTTGAAGTTTACTGGACAGAATTCTGCCATGCTGGTCATCTTTTCTCTTGAAAATTATGATAGTTACTGTTTCTCTTGGTATCAGGCTAAAAAAAATGTAAGATTGATCCTGTTTGTTTCTACTAAAATGTCCTGGTTCACACAGTAGTGGTGGATTTTGAATGGAGAGCTTAGTGATTTTTTGGGGGGGTTTAATGATAAATCAACATATATGTAAACTTCAAGATATGTCTTACCACTGTGCATTCACACTAAAAAAAAGAAAAAAAAAACCCACTAGCTCACTAAATTTTGAGGTCAACATTGAATTCTGTCCCTTTGGGAATATCAAACATGTCCTTAAGTTTGGAATTCTGGAATTCCTAGCCATAAAAAGATGCAAATTAGCATATTCTGAGAAAGGAAGAGATTCTTTAAGTGTCATTTACTGTGAAAATACATACTGGATATCCACATGGAAACCAAACATTTAGAAAAAAAAACAGTCCACCAGTTCTTCCTCATTTATTTTATTCAGCTTTCACTACAACTCACAATTGGCTTTCAGCTTCTTTCCAAAGTTCTGTTGATTTGTCTAAGACTTTTACATACTTAGTATTTATCAAGACTGATATTTTTTCCTTATGAGCTGTTCAGACTGAGTGTTATTAACTTCTGTGGATAGAAATTTAAGTCTGGGTGGAAAAATCACACATTATTGTTAATTGTTGCTGCACTAAAACATAGAGCAAATGAAGATAATGTGGGAAACCAGGGGCTTTCAGTCTTAAATTCTGTGTGCTTATTTCAGAGAGATCATGCTCTCTGAAATTTGTGCCTTATTAGTGGTCTAATATGCAGTATGAAAATCTAATCTGTGAGGCAAGAAATAGATGGAAAGGGGTGCGTTTTATGCAAATAAACACAGAAAGTGTTCAGGACTAGTGAGTTTTAAGTGCTTTGCAAACTGTCAGACTCCTGTTGTCAGACTTTCCATGTCTCTCATTGGAGAAAGCATTGATTTGACAGGATTTGACATTGCCCTTTGCAAGTCAAAATTGCCCTTAAAGCTAGGAAATACACCCTCTGTGAGCAAAGATACGTGTTAGAGATATTGTATTAAACTGCATCATGTGGGTGCAGATTGGAAAATGAAAAACAGCCTTTAAAATATGGACATGATAAGTGATTTGGAGAACAAAATCTGTTCTACAGGAGGTTACATTTGATGGGATCTCAATCAATTATTTCTTACTGTTTTTTTTAGAGAGAACTTCTTTAAAGTTGCAAGCTGCTGGTATCCCTCCTGCCTATGGCTCTGCCTGGGTACTCCCTGAGCTGGCTCCTCTGGTTTTCCTTCAGCTGTTGTTACCAAGAGTATAGGAGGCCTTAAGTAAAGCCCATAAATGCTTTGATTTATGGACCTTCACTGAGGGGAAGAGGAAGCACCGTTTCTCCAGTAGCTGTGTGTGCTAAAACACATTTCTTACTTCAAACCCATCTGGGGTTTTATTTAAAAATCTCCCTGCACACTTCATCCTGTCCCTTCATTTGTTCTCTTAAATTTATTGGCAAGGTTTTTAAATTTACTGGCAAGGTAATACTGCTTATTTGGTATGTTTACTGTATTTTCACCAGTCAGCAACTTCTTTTACTCCTCATAACCTTATTTAGCTAAGCGAGGACTCTTTAGATCTCATTGTGTGAAATAAATTTTGGATTTATTTGGTCATTCCATTGTTCATTTGTTTGTATTCATTGACAAAACTGAAAAACCAAAAAAAGAATTGGAACAATGAAGAAAGAGAAAAAAAAAAGAAGGCTGAAAAAACACAGTTTCATCACTTTCAGCATAACATATATTTTAGTCCATCAATTTATCAATTCAACCTTAGATCAAAGCAATATTTTTATTGCATCAATTGAAGCATATTTTTGTTTAATTTCATTACTTACAGTTTCTACAGTGTGAAAGGATGACAGTTTTATCTCCTCTTACATACTTCAAGCTTGATTTTCATAGTTCTTGAGTTCTACTGATTTCACCTGCATTTGTTGGAACATTTAGACTACTAGATATTTTACCAATAAATAATATAATCTTCAGAGTTGAGTATGATCTACAAAGGATTTTGTAGTAACAGTAGTACTTTATTAGCTTTAAAAAAATCAGTATCTAAAATACTCTATGTTTTGAATTATAGGTTTTCTACATGCCAATTCCACCAGATTTTCTTAGATGGAATAACTTCCTTATATCAGGAATATGTGACAGAGCTAGAGCGATGTTCAGGACAGAGCTGACCTCAGAGAAAAAACAGATTTTTGTTTCCCTTTGTGAACATTTTTAGCAGTTCTAGACTTATTTAACATTCTGCTTGCCTCAGGTTTCAGTTATGCAGATGCCCACAGTACTTTTTCCCTTTGAGCAGTCAGCTTGAGTCTGAATCTGATGACAGAATGGTTGGACAAGGTTGTCTAAGGACAATATCTGTTCTGCTCTGGCCATTGCAAAAGAAGAGACTGCAGCTGCCATAGATCTGCCTGGTAAACCCACACTTGCTTATTCTGTAGCCATCAGGGCTGTGAGATTTTCCTTTACTGCACAGAACTTCAGAAAATCAGGTAGAAGATTTTTCTTACAATAGGCTAACAAACACTTTGAGGAGATCAGATCAGATAATCATCTCTGTTTTTTCCATGCTTCCTGACTTAATTTTAATTATTATTTTTCACTGAAGAGTTAAAGATTGATTTTGGTGCAGCACCTTCCAGAATCATTACTTTCATTCTCTAGGTCTTCAAAACTATGGCTCAATCTCTATTTGTTATGTGCAATGAAGCTTCATTTAGGATTTGTATTTCCTGTGAGCAAAAATAATAAAAGTTTACACAAAGAGAAAAACAATTAAACAGAAAAAAGTTTTAAAGTGCAATCAGAGCATTTCTATTCTGCATTTTTTCCAGTTGGTGATAAGCTTGACTGTCTCTCTCCCCCACCCATGCAAACACTGAGCTTTGTTTCTGTAGATCACAAATGGCATGATTTTGCATTTCTGCCTGTTGCGTTGGGTGAAGTTGAGCAGTGGGGCTTTGCAGAGTGGGACAGCTGGGTGAAATGTTTCTTGCTCTCTTGATTCTTTCTTTCTCTTTCAAAGTGAGTTGTACTAATCCTTGTGGGAAGGAAGAAGATGGTGGTTTTGCACAAACATTCTCAGCAACTATTTTTTACTTTGGCAATCTTGGAATTTCCCTGAAGGCTTTTGTTCCTTGCAAGTTCTCTGATACGTTTTTTTCCTTCAGTTTATTTCCTAAGTCTCTGAGCCCCAACCAAATTTGGCCGCTGTCTTCCACTAATATAGTGGAAAACTAACCTTTGACCCATCCGGACCCCTAGGAACACCAGGACTGTAATAAACTACAAAAAGACGTGGAAGTATGGCTGCTGCTTGCCTCTGGTAGGTGGATTTTATCAGAAAAGGTAGTGCTGATTTGTATCACTCAGCCACACTAAGGTTATACAAAGAGCAGCAAAGCCCCAGGAGCTTAACAGTCGGTCTGCTCTTAACCTCAGGCCTTTATCTCTCACAGCCAGCTTCCTTCCCACACCACAAGCACCACGTGTTATTTTACACTGAGGCAATACTCAGCAACTGGGGTCTATCTGCCCAAAGAATGGAACGGGAAAAGGGGGATGACATGAACATAAGATGGGTGGGCAGCACAAGGACTAACAATCATGGAGCAATATTCTCACAAACCAGTGCCAATCTACTCCCTGCCACAGTGTGTGAGCTTTGGAGTGCTCAGGAGGGGCATTTCATCACTCGTTTCTTCTTTGTCCCAAGGTGTTGTCTTTACCTCTGGGTGATGAGAAATAAATTTGACTAACAACTGCTGAATGAGGTGAGAGAAAGCTGAAGGAATCAGAGGGTGGTAGCACCTGCTCCAGTGTGCCGGAAGGCACGCATTACTAAAACCAGTGTCCCCCCCAGTCCCAGGGGACAATATGTATTGCACCCAGATATCTCTGTGTTACTGGCAGCAGCCCCTCTAAAGTTCCATTACTACACAGTCACATCACTCCACGTATGAATTGAAATTTGTTGAACCCCACAAATAAGTAGGGGAACTTATTTTTTTGCATTCTCTGTAACTTATCTCCATAGGGGGAAGAGAAGTACATATTGGAGTTCAACAGAGTGGGATCCTCTAAAGTCTTTGGCAAGCGATAAATACTGGACTGTGTAAGACTGGAGAGCAAAGAGAAAACAAAGGAAAATCTAAAGCCTGTGGGTAAAGTTTTGTCTGAGTAAGAATGCGTTGGTATTTACTATTTAATCACTAACAAACAGGACATATATATATATATATATGTATATATAGACAGGCTGTTGAGGGTTTCATGATCAATATGTTGCAGGAATCACAACAGTATTTCTTACTCTTCACTTCCCTGATACACAGCATAAAATGATAAACTGTCTATAAAGATGAGGTCGGGAGGCAAAAAAATCTAAACCACCAGAGACAGCTGCACAGATCAGCAGCTGTGACACACACAGGAAATTTGGATGGAAAGAACCATTAGTGCATTGAGACCATCTCCTTGTCTGTTAGCAGGGCCAGCCCCCTCTTAGCAGACTTTGAAAAAGCAGCTCCTTTATGACAGATGTGGGTGGCTTTAAGATTTTATGCTTCTTAAATATTGTCTCAGGCAAAAGGCCTTTACAGATATCAGTCTCTACTCACCTTTTCTAATTTGAACTTGCATCCATCCTGCAACAGAAACAGGCCTATACTTTGTATTTGAATGACTTGTCAAGCAACCATTTTGTTCAGTGTTATCCAGGTAATGACTGTTCCTATGTTGCTCCACAGCTGTTTCAATTGCATAACAAAACCCATTCTAGGATAGGCAAATGATGTCTAGGAACAGCTGTTTTGCAGCCATTTCATTGTGTGATGGATGCATGTCTTAATTGTTAAAGGAAATAAATAGCAGGCAACACTCTACATGTCTCTTGGCCAAAATGCACATCTCGCATGAAGCCTCAAATACTACAGTTTTGCTTTGTAGACCATCTGCTTAATCTCTCAGTCCCTTAGGAATGGAGAGTATTAAACAGTTGATAAACAAAAGCTCACATTTTAGAGACTGTTACAAGTCTGTACTTGGGCCATCCTGATGAGCATGAGCTCATAATATGCCTGATTTCAAATTAATTCTGGGGAAAAAATCCAAAGTAAATGTTGCATGCATAACTGGATAAAATTCATGGCAACTTAGAGGGGAAGAATAGTCAATCCAAATGTAAAACCTTTTATTTTACCCTATTATAATTTACCAAAGATAAACAGTGGAAGTTTTTTGAAGAGCGGCAGCTGGAAAACAACTAATTGCACTGGCAAAATCAGAGGTCTGAAGACTCATGTGGTTCTTAAGCCTGTTCTGTCATCTTCTCCATATTGTCAGACATAGAAACCATGTGTTTTCTTTCAAAGGCCCACAGCAAAGCATGTGAAAAACAAAGAGCTATAAATAACTCCTCCCCAACATGAAAGGTGACTAATCTGCTGCTTCCAATAATATCACTCTTCAAACCCCTAAAATTTTCCTTTGTCTTTACCTGTCTTTATATTAAAGCCAGGTGATGTGGCCATCACTGTGCTCTTTCCCTGGCCACCTCTCCTACTACCTTTGGTGTTCTCTTTCAGTCTTCAAATACTTGCAGAAATGTCACTTTAGCTAACAGTAACCTCAGAATTACATTTGTGGAAAAGCAGATTTCATGAAAGAAAATGGAATAGCAAATGCTGGTATAGGATAACATGCTCTACTGTTTAGGGCCTGGCTTGTAATCTAGGATATTGAATTAATTTGCTGACTTCTTGATTCATTAGCTGGCCACTTGCACCCACTATGCCTTTATTTTCCCTCTTGGTCATGACAGGCACATGTTTAGTGCTTTATTTGATGTAAGACACTGTGCCTAAAGAAGAATTAAGTGTTTTGAGATCTGTTAATTAAAGAAAAAAAGCAGCAATACCGTAACTTAATGGTATTACCACAATGAAAAGTCAGCTGAAACTGTGCTACAGACCTTAAAATCCATGCAAGTCCAAGAAAAAAAAGTCCAATGAAGGACTTCCTCTCTCTGTCCTTGCTGCCACTCACCCTTTATCAGTTATGGAGGATAAATCACCCATTTGGTCTTGAATCTGCCCTACATTTAATGGAAATACAATGGCAAAAGTGGTGCCAACTTTAGTTAGCATAGGCTAATGATTTTAAAGGGATTTTGGTTCAACAGCCAGTGATATTTCAGCACAGTTCTATACACATTTGGTGGTATAACAGGATGTTTTCTGAACAGAATTGGGATGGATATGTTTGAAACTATGAAATACATAAAGCACATGATAGGGAAGTTTATGCAGAGTTTTATGTTCTGTTTATAACTGGACACTTAGTAATGACTATGCAAGTATTTTTAATTTTGTCCCATTTTAGTGTGTTATGAGCCAAACAATGGCAGCTGAATTGAGCAAGAAAGATTTCATTTGTTGTTAAAAAGAAATTTTTCACATGACCTAAGTCATGCAGTAAATATAAGTCAGGAGCATATTTTTTTGATTTATCTTTTTTCTCTTCAGTAAATTCTTCTATAGGTTCTGTTATTCACATTTTGCATTTGATTTCCAACTAGGTTATAATCTATTTTCTTGCACAGGTATAATTTCAGCCAAATTTTGTTCTCACTTACTTCTATAATAATAGCAAAAATAATAATTTTGTAATGCCTTAAAAGTCAATGATTTGTGTTGGCTACATTATGTCATAATTCCAGGCTTATTTGTTATTTTGAATTCATTATGCATTTTGATAATCTTAGAGTGAGTCATAGTTAGTGGGGAAGACTAGTAAATGAAGAACTGAAAATTTTATTGCTTTTCCATATTTTCTTTTTGTATGTACAATACAAAAGTATTTCTGAGAGAGTACAATTTGTCTGTTTGTTAGTTGGCTGGAAAATAAGAATTTGGAAGAGAGCAGCAGAGGAATATGATTCTGCTGAAAGAAATTACAGATTTCTTTTAATTTGTGAATTAAATTCATTAATTTGTGAATTTTCCCAGATTTTTCTAACTGATGTAGTTTTAAATTGAATTTCTGCAAGCGACCGATAGGTATTTTATTCTGGTAAATTTTTTATACAGTAGAAGTCTGGAAGTTTCCCCTGGATACTTTGACAAATCTACATAGGGCCTATGTATTAGTTTAAAGCAGGAAAGTTAAATCTCACTGGGTTATGAAAGTATCACTTTGATAAGTATCTACACATAAAACTTTTAAATGCTTATGATTTTATACACAAAAAATTTTGATCATTGTAAAGTTTTGCTAATGAGCTCTTCCTTTCCTTGTGTTTTGCCAGGCCTCTCAGACTTCCCCTTTGACATAATTTACTCTTGTTCCCTGTGTGTTTCTAATGTTTTCATAACTTGTCTCTGGTCATCAGTGTCTCCTTCTGCCTTTTTCTTGTCTTTTTTTATGTCCTTCTTGTGTCTTTCTATGATGTCTAAAGCTAGCAATTCATCCTGTTCCTTGCATCTCTTTCCAGACACAGAATTGTTTTCTCTCCTCAGCACCATGCTTTGTTGGGAACTCCATTACAGTGATGAAAAGGCAAACCATAGTTCAGCTCCATCTACAGGTTTGTGAAAAAGCCTGTTGCAGCTAAGCACCCTAACAAAATATCTTTTGTAGTCCAAATAAGTCCTCTCTTTGGGAGGTCAACTTTTCAAATGTGCAGTGGCTGATTTGCAAAACTCCCTTGGGTCTCTGGCCTTCTAGGCAAATCTCTTAGAAACTGGTACCAAATGGCTTTGCATGGTGGGCTGTCCAGAGAGTGTCTGCTCAGCAAGGATATCTTTTCACAGGCCAGAATCAAATCTTGGTTGTGTCTGTACATGGATTTTATTTGACCCCAAAGAAGGAGAACTCAGAGTGCTTTATGTCAAGTGCCAGTGCAGGAGGAGCTAGGACAAAAATCAGTGACTCCATTTTGACACAGGCAGGAAACAATGAGAGGGAGGGGACCTTGTTTCTACAACATAAATAACATTTTTGTGACTCCCCTATCATGATTCAGCAGCTCTGATGTCAATTTACAGTAACAAAGGAGATGGGAGATGGTCTATGTGGGAAGGAGTGTCGACAAAAGCATCTTGTACAACTTCCTCTGGGCTCCTCAGCTGTGTTATCAGGGGTGGGCAGCTGTGTAGGACAAGCCCAGCATTAGGGGAGCAAAGCCCCAGACTGCTGAGAAGAGGCCTGTGGTAATAGCAAGAAATGAGGGTGGTAGATAAGCTTTCAAACTCAGGATCTGTGATCTTTGTGGGGCCACTGGCTCTGCCAACCAGAAGATGTATTTCCACAGTGTAAGTAAATGCCTCACCTGGGAAAAAACAGTGTTCAGAGCATAGCCATTTCTGATAGTGCAAAATTTGTGACACTCAGAAACATGTGATGAACCTAAAAATGTCATGGCTGATTAAAACATTTGCAGAACCTTGCAATATTACTTGGGGGTTCTTATTTTTGTGTTCAGATTGTTTTCAATTTTGTCTGTTTCATGTTTCAAAATTTTTCAAGCTGCCTAATTAAAAACTTCTGAAACAAAGAGAGACTGTGATTCCACGGGACCTCTTGCTGTGCCAAGAGTTTTGGCCTCTGAGATGAAATACAAAACACTTAATATGAAGTTGTGGGGTGAAAAGGAATTTGGCAGTACTGTGTCTCACAACTTTTCTCAGCTGTCTTTATCACTATTGTATCTGATACTACCTCTGTCCAACTAAGATCAGTTTTACAGACCTAATCTTTGAGATACTATTCCTGCATCCCAATTTCCTACACTAAGGCTTAGAGTTGGACTCTATACAATCTTTCTTGCCCCAAGCTGCTTCTTTCCTTCTTCTACTAGACCTGTTGACTCTCTGCTAAATTTACTCATGCTGGCGCATTTCTATCCTTGATCATAGCACCAGGAAACCATCGCTGTGTACTGGACTGCACATCTTGATGTTGCATGTGAATTTTCTATTTAACCAAAACATCAAGTTTCCTCAGATTACTGGTAACATGCTCTTGTGAATGTTAGTTGTAATTCAGTGACAATTCCCTCTGCTATTCTTCTGAATTCTTCTCCATAATGTCTGCCACTAAGTTTCAGTCTTGCCTGTGACACTCCCACTATTACTCCAGTCCTGGGCTTCTGTGTCAACTAGAAAAGAAAAAAAAAGGGCTTCCCCCACCTACTTGGAGTACCTCAGATGAACTTAGCTATCAATTGCACTTTTTCTAGTGCAATAGCTTTATACAACTTCTGTCACCTTAGACAAACAGAAATGGAAAAACCCTGATCTCAGAGTTTTCTTCCGTCTTTGAGAACTTATTTCATAATGCAGGATGCCAGACTGAAACACAGCAGGAGATGTCCTCCGTGGCCTTTTTACAGAGCTATTTGTATCAACCTACTGAGTAGCTCTGTGTTTTACCCAAACAGACATGGCATAGATTCATCAAGACTCTGGAAGCAGACTGTAAACCTCTGACCTATACGCTGTTGTGACTTCCTCATTAAAAGAAAACTGGACTAGGCTGCAATAACTGCACTTAAAGTTTGCATGGTCAAGGCTAATAATGGATCCTCTTGAATTTAAGAAGCTGGAAAATTTAATTTTGTCTCTGCTGGCTTGAGGTAGGCATTGTTCGGAACCATAGCAGTAGCTTCAGAGAGTGCTTTTGCACTCCATCAACCTCTTCATTACAGAGGCCTCATATTTAAACTTCCTTTCTCTTCACACCATGCCTTACAACTACTACTCTTACAGCTCTGCCAAGTGATGGCTCCTCCACTTACAGGGTTGGTAGCTCTGTACAGTGTGAAGCCTACAGTAATCAAGGTGAGTGACAACACAGGTCTCACTACTCTCAGTAGATGAGAGTGTGAATCTTGGCACCAGTATTCAGAATATGGCCCTCACTAGGGAGGGATGTAGATCTCACTCTCTGCAGAGAATGGAAGTGGGAATGCTGGTTATGAAGTATATGTATGCCTGCAGCACTGATACTGAAACATACATACAGAACTGCAGCCTGTCCTCTGCCAGTTGAAGGGCAGGAACCAGAGACTTCTCTGCCCTAGAGACACAAAGTTGTGCTAGGTTATAGAAATCAGGTTTTTCATTACTGAGCACTGAAAAACATAAGGAAAGCTTCTTTTGTGGTCAGAAGCCAGCATTAACTACATTTAGATCTAAGACTAAGACAATTGTGTATCAAACACAAAACACAGAGCCAGCTTGGTAGGGTAGTATTGTGACCTCGCTATTTAAGTCTGAAATTCCAGTGAGGAACAAACACATGCTGGTCTTCTGCTAGAGGTTTAGATTCTGCTAGACCTTCCAGCACTATTTGTTTTTCATGATTGCACAGATTTCCCTTCCATGTCTTGCTTACACTTGTTAAGATGAGGTAAATCAGCATGATTCTCCATTCTAACCTTCATAAATCCTCTATTGTTTATCTGCCACATTTTTCTCATCTGCCACATTTTTCTCATCTGCCACATTTCACTCATCTGCCCTAACTTGCTCTCCAGCTTTCTCTTTCCCAGACTAGGCCCATCGTTTTTCTTCCTCCAGAATGACACTGAATTCTGCTCAGACTAAACAGCACTGACCAGGCAGTTCCATTATTCCTTACAAACACTAGTAAAGTGCTAGTCAGACTGAGCTCACAGCTGGAAGTTGTGTGTCTTTGCATGGAGTAAAGGCATAAAAGGAGTCACTGGGGATAGTGGACAAACTTGAGATGCACACAGAGTTAATGTCTGATAGAAATACTGAGCTTTACATCTGAAAACCCAAATTCAAAAATAATATGATGAGTAAGACTAAAATTCCCTGTTCTGAGCTTCCATGGGGGCAGCTCCCCTCCCCACCCCCCTTCAGTGCTCTGCAGTCACTTCTCCTTTTCTGGCGTGCCTTGCAGAAATGTCTCCTGGGATGAGTCAGAGCAGGACTTCCAGGCAACAGTGTTACTGCCTTTGGCCCCACCAAACAGGGGGCAAAAATGCCTCTTCTGGGTCCTCACGGCTCCTTTCACATACTTTGATGGCTCCCTTTGATTCACTTGCCCCTTGATACTGTTTTTTTCGGAATCAGAGGATCATAGAAAACATGAGGTTAGCAAGGATCTCTGAGAGGTCATTTCGTCCAGTCTCCTGCTCGAAGCTTCACAGTCTGTTTGCTCAAGGTCAGGGCCAGCTGAACTGATGAAAATCTCCAAGAGATACCACAGGAACCTTGGACATCTCTTCCAGTGCCTGATCACCTTTATTGGGAAATTTAAAAATCTTTCTGCACTGTCTACATTCATGGTCTGCCCCTGTTTCTCAGCTTGCCCGTGCCCTCTGTCAGTGCTTCACATCGAGTCCTCCACATGGAGGCCTTCCAGAGGTGTTTTGATGTGATCTCTCCAGAGATTTTGCTGGGGCTCTGGTACCTTTTCTGGGCAGCAAGTGCAGTTTCAGGGCACGGCTCATGCCCCGCCCTTTTACAAAAGTGAGCTCGCTGTAACACAAGAAAAAGTATGAAATAGTATGTTTTAGAAAGTCCTGGGAATAGAGTACAGAGAACACTAATAGTTGCGAGGAGGCATTAATTTACTAAAACTCTGAGCCCTTTATTAGCAAGTTTTGTGGTGCAAATTCAGCTGCCAGTTTTCTGGGGAAGACCAGAAGCCCTGCGGTGGCCAGGGAGCAGGGCCCCCGTCCTTCAGCCAGAGCAGCAGCTTGCCAGGTTTTTTGAGACACTCGAGGCTATGTCCAGCTAAAGGAAAGCCTCCCACGGCTCCTGAGTTACCGGGGGAAGGTGACACCACCGCTGAGCTCGGGTTGTCCGCGTTCTGCCAGCCCAACACGACGCGTTCGAGGGGACAGGCCGGGGGCGGCCTCACGCCTCACGCCCACCCGGGCACTGCCGGGGCCGGACCCCGCCCAGCCTCCAACTGCGGCGCCAGGCAGGTGCCATGAGCTCCCCGCCGCGTTCCGCTGCCGCACACGGGCCTAGCTGCCCGTGTCCGACACACGGGCTCTCAGCCACCAGGCCACACCCGCTTCCCTGCGGGCGGGATTCCCCGTTCCCCCCCGAGGACGCTCCGGGCCCGGCCGCGGCTCCCGGCGGCGCCGTTCGGCGGGCGGGCAGCGCCGCCGCGCGGGAACCCCGCGCCACTGCAGCCCCGTGCCCGGAGCGCTCCCGGGCCGGGCATGCAGCCCGCGCCGCTCGGCCACCGGCCGCCACAGCCACAGTAACTGATTTCCTTCTGTAGTTATTAACGTTAGGGGGCTTTTCCCAGCCGAAATATTGTAAACGGATTTTTCATATGGGTGACCCAGCCAATAATATACTCCTTTATCAATTGAAATAGAACTTTAAAAGATAACAACAACAACAACAACAACAACAATATAATATGCATAATAATGTAGCATTTGTCATTAATTGACTAATACTTTTGAGGGACTTGATTTTTCAATGTATGTACCGTGCTCCACTGCAATCTCTTGCCTTTTGTGGATGCACAGCACGCCAGCTTTTGGGGGCTGTGCATCAGGTGTATCCCATATCTCTGCCCTCATGGGTGCCACTGAACTAGAATGGGTTTACTTTTTTTGTTTTTAACTCTCCTCTGGAAAGCTCCTTCAGTTCCATCATTGTCCCACTCCTGTGAGATCGATAGAAGACCACAAAGGTTGTAAATAAGGGTGAGCATTGGAGGCACTCAGGTAAGGAGATTAGGGAGGCAAGAGCATCAGTTACAAGTCAAAGAGAGCTGAATACATAGTGACTGTTTTGCCAGTCTACCTTTAAAAGTGATCAGTTTTTTAAGCCTCAGCTGGGAAAATAATTCAGTAAAGCATACAAAAATCTTAAAGTCATTTTCAGATAACCCATATTGAACTGATTCTGTGGCTTGGGGGAGGCAGGAGAAGGCCCCAGATCCCTGATTTTTCTGTATGGATTTCTAGACTATCACTGAAAATTTCACTGCACAGCCACCAACTGTATAAAAGCTCTATTTGATGAACAGCAGCTGACACCTGATGACATGAGGTACAGAGCGAACATTTAATCCAGAATTCTTTCTGTGTTGACTTACAGCAGGATGTCATAAAAACTGAGAGCCTTGGAGTGACTTCCAGCATTGCTGGAATCAAAAGCAAACTCCCACTCATTTCACTGAGACCATAGTACCCCTACTGATTCCAACAGTTGAAATTCTCAGTGTGGCTTGGTTTACCTGAGGGGTTGCCTGTTGCAACTGTGATAATCACAGCTATGATCCATCAGCACAGGGAACTGTGTCACTGGAGCAAGGCTCAGGAAGGCTGAGGATAGCTATTCAAGCAGTAGGAAGGCAGCTGTGAGACACAAAAACCATAAATTGTACAATTTGAGAGCAAAATACAAAATACTTAAAAGTTTGCTTTCAGAATTTGGCTTTCTATATAAACGTTTTGTTTGTAACTAAGAAAGATATAACTTATCTTTAATTGCATTTGCAGCACAGCAGCCTGTAGGACTGTGCTGCTGTTGCATGAATGCAGAAAGAGCAGCTAAACCATTGCAGGCGACTGCGGCTGATTTAATTCCTAGCTCCTGCTCCAGGGCATGACATTGGTATGATGTAATGAGACTCGGGTGAAACCGTAGCGAGAAGCACCAACATCAGCACTGCCTTCTTGGGAAATAGGATTCATTCCGAAAACTGGAACGAGAATCAAGTTCTGCGTCTCAGGGAAAATGGTAGGAGATGGAACTTAAAGGTACATCAGTACATTTTGGAAAGTATTGAAAACGGTAGCTTGGCTTGTATGAAGATAAATCTTTATTCTCTTCTGACCTAGTTTCCTAAGCACACACAGTTTCTGCAAATCTCTGCAAGAACCGCGGGTAACCTTCACCACTAACAGAACACCAGTGCTTAAGGAGCTCTGTTGTTTCACAAGTTATCGTGAGGGATGCAATAAACGTGTGAGGAGGAAGCAAGTTTGCTTAAAAGTCACTATCTTTGAAAAGCATTTCGAGGCTCAGTCCTCAGCCACACTTTCTTCTGCTCTAACAACTTCCAGAAATTCTGCTCAAACTCCGGTTTCACACTGTGCTTGTCTCTTCCCATCTGTAGCCCAAAGAATTTATAATCCATTTAGGGAGATTAAAAAAATACGGAAAAAAAAAATCTCAGCAAGTATGTTCCAGAAGTCCGTGTGTCGCACAGCACGCGCGTTTGTGTCCCCGCAGCCCCCCTCGGGGATGTGTACAAGCACACACCTCGGAGCCGCGAGGGGCTGTTTCCCAGGCTCTGTGTGCCCGTGGGCAGCCCCGCTCCCGCCCCGCCTGGACGCGGCGGCGGCGGCCGGAAGCGCAGCACGGCGGCGGCTGCGGCGGGTGCCCGGCGGGGCGGCGGCGCTGGAGCCGAGGAGGCCGGGACCGACGTGGCCGGCCGGGGGAGGCGGAGCCGAGGGGCCGCCGGGCGGGGCAGGCCCGCGCCGAGCCGCGGCTGGATGGCAGCGGCGGCCCGGGGCACGGCGGCGGTGGCGCACGGTAACTGCGGCCGGCGGCCCGGGGGCGGGGGTCACGGGGCCGCTGCTGCGGTGCGAGGGGGGACGGCGGGGCCGGGGGCGGCAGCGCAGCTCATCCCCGGGCGGCGGGACGGGGTGAGCGGGGCCGGGCAGCGCCACACGCAGCGGAGCCGAGTCCGGTTCTAGGGGAGTCCGGCCGGGCCGAGAGAGGGACAACTTCGGGAAAGACGCGGCGGGGAGCGGCTGGCGGGGCCGCTGCTGCCGGCAGCCGTGCCCCGGCCCGGCGGGACCGTGGGCTGGCGCGCCACCCGCTCCGGGGGCCGCGGCTGCCCCCGGGCTCCAGGGGCCGGGTCCCCCCTCGCAGCCCGCCCTTGCCGCAGCTCGCCGGGGGCGCGGAGCCGGGCGGCTGCCGCTGCGGGCGTGCCCGGGGCTGCGAGCGCAGTCCCCGCGGGACGCAGCCGAGAAAGTTTTGGAAGTCCCTCCTCCGGTAGACGGTGCCGCGAGAAGGTCTCGGCGCGGGGGCTGCCCCGCGGGACGCGCGGAGCGGGGGGGCCGGGTCTCCGCGGCCACAGTGGCACAGGGACCCCGGGCGGCACGTAGTGTGCTGCTCCAGAAAGGTGCGTGAGCAGCGCTCATTACTAATCCGCCCCGCGGCAAATGTGTCTCGCTTTTCATCGCTCAGCGTTCCCCTAATGGAAAACCCGCGCTGTCTGTCCCGTCCGCCGCGATGTCAGAGACAATGACACGAGCGGGCCCGCCGCGTTAATCGCCTGCGGGGAGAGCGGGGCCGGAGCCCGGCGAGGGCAGCGGGAGCGGGGCGGTCTGCCCGGCCTGTGCTTCGGGCTGCCACGGAGAGTGGGCTGGGAGGAGAGACATCCCACCCAGCCCAGAGGGAATGAACGCCACTGCCTGGTCCTCAAACTTCCCTCTCATCCTACGGATGAAAGGATGCAGGATGGGGAAGGAGTCGCAGTCTCCCAAACTCCGTTAGCGTTCAGTCTGTTTCAGATGCCTTTCTTGCCAGCTCGTAGGTTTCCCCCGGGTCTGTAATCTGTTCTGACCTGCGACCCCATTGTTTGTAACGCTGTGCACCCCTAGCTTTTAGCACGCGCTGTCATTTGCAGAAATGTGAGTCTGTGTAGAGTGTTTTTTTATGAGAGGGATGGGGCAAAAGGGAAGGGTCTCACCAGGGCTGTGCATTCCTCAGAGATAGGCAGTGATTCAGAGAGAAGGGAATGCTCAGGGAGTACTGGAGACCTTTTGTGCTTCTGCCGAGGTCAGGGTTTCCAGGAGGAATTCAAAACTCTCCACAGGGCTAATGGAGGGAGGTGGTTCATGCTGAGTTTTTTGGCTGCAAATTATGCTTCCTCCCTGGAAAATAACTTTTTTTCCATTCCATGCAGTACTCTTTCAACCGTAAGACCAGGCAACTGGCTTCCAGGGAAAACACTTGTAAAAAAAAGCCTTTTATTTTATTTTTTTTTCCTTTCAACAACATCTAAAATGTTATTATGTGGCAATGAGCAATTGCACCGAGAGAAGAAATTCTGTGGTCTGAGAAGGCAGAATGTCTAGGAAGAGAGTAATAGATAGAAGCATGGTCATCAGGTCAATATTTCATTTTCTCTTTTCCAGTAGGTTTTTGCTTTGGCATTTTAATTTTGTCTATGTTTTCTCAGTCCCTGCCTGCTACAGAGGTGCTCAGTGAGCGCTGTGAAGTAAGGGGAGCACTGGGAGCCTCATGCATCTCCTGGCTTGGTGTGCAGCTTCCTCTGCTCAGGAGCATGTAAATGGCAAATTCTCATTTATTTGTTCTTTCTGGGCTGGGAAAGCCTAATGGTTATTCCAGGCCTGAGGCTGTTGCAGGAGGAACTGAGCAGACCTGAGTCCTGCAAGCTCAGAGATGTGGAGAGTGATGTTAGTGGTCATGGTCACCAGGTTGTGAATTGAACACAGCTGGGAGCTGTGATCCCAGACAGAGAATTGTCAAAACTGATAAATAAATGACCCGCTGGCTATTTTTCTCCCAGAGTTTCCTGCTCTTAAGTATGTGATAAACCCTTCTTGAGAAAACACATCTCTAAACCTGGTTATGCCACTGCCTCGTGAGCACAGATGTCTCTGAGAACCTGCAGTGCTTTCTCTAGAAATTTCTCAAGACATTCTCTGACTGGATTCCTAAAAACAGATGCTGTTGTCTAAAATTAAGGGTAGGTAGAGACTTCCTCCATCCTTTGCAACTGTTCTGACAGGGTATTATTTTCCTCTTGAGCAGTTTTTTCCTGTGACTATGTCTTCACTGCTTATTTTCTTCCTCTTAAATGTTTGTCATAGGCGCAACCAATTTGAATGTTTGAATTTTTTTTTTATTTTTTATTTTTTTTTTAACAAGTGGTTATGATGTGTTAGGAATAAGGAAATGCTGGGAATATGCCCTAAACAATTAGCTGGACACAAGAAGCAGTTCTGGTGTGTCCTGGACAATACACCGAGTTTCTCATAGATGTTTTATAAACATGAGGAATTTATTGCATGAGATAGGAGGTTGTTCCTGAGGCATGATGTAATGATGGTCTGGCTGCACAGGAGTAAAGAAATGTGCTGATTTTTCCTCATGTGGGTAATAGCAGAATAAAGACCTGTGGGCCACAGAAAGTTGACCAATACTAATGTGAGTTAGGGGGAATCAGTTTCCTACACCTTTTTACCCATTTGTTTTCCACCATCCCCTTTCTGAGGAACCTGATCCCTTTCTGTGGCTGGAAGAGCAACATGAAGCCAAGTATGCAGACCTTTTTCAGAGTTCTGGACATGCCCTTTGTCTTGTGTGCTACTGTGTCTTAGTCTCTAAGACCCTTTCAGGTGTCCCCTGGGACTTCTGTGGGTTGTGAGTGTGGAGAATGAAATTCAAGAAATCGACCCGTTGAAATAATTGCAGTGTTTACTTTTCCAGATAGATTTTCAAAAGCTGTGACAATGTTACAGAAGAGATCTGTGCTGCTTCCCATCATTGCTGAGCTATGTGTGTCTGTTGCTTCTTCATAGGCATGTATAGTTGTATAAATTCTGATTTATTTTCAGTGTGTTCCTCACAAAGTTCTCAGTCATTTTATAGGTCTAATCCTATCATAAAGGATGAGGACATTTATCAGGCCGACTCCAGAGGTGGATGGGGTGTAGGCCTGAAGGACTTAAAAGAAGGGATCTAATCCTTGTAATGAAATGGTATCTGCATTAGCTGTTTCTTTTTCTCAAAATTAAAAAAACCAAAAACATAACCAAACCAAAAACACCCCAACAAAAAATAGTGCTGGAGATTCTGCATCCTAGGTAACCTGTTTCAGTATATCCCCACTTCATCACTATGTATATTTGTTTCTTCATATTCAGGCTAAATCTTGTTTACCATATGAACTGATGTGGCAAAAGAGTTGGGCACTTTCCCTTTTTCTTGTGACTTTTAATGTATGCAGACTGTTCTGTTCCTTTGGTGTTATCTTTCTAAGACTAAACACACCCAGGTCCTTCAGTCCTTTTTCCACGTCATGCTCTCTACACTCTAGTTTTTGTTTCTTTCCACTTCAGTGTCTCAGATTTTTGCATGTGTTTTATGAGGAAGAATATGTGGGGCTGGATGTGGTCTGTTGGCTACAGTGGCACTGCTACTTTGTGCCAGGATGACATTTACCCTTTTTGTAGCAACATAAGCCTGCTGGTTTGGAATTAATTTTTCAATCAGTGTGTGCTTTTTTCTTTGTAGCGTGTTGGAATTAGTGTTTTGTCATTTCCATTTGATTCCACACCTGCCTCCCCTGCCTTTAGTGTACTGTTTTGTACTGCTCTTTACTGAGATTGGTTTGATAGTAGGTTGGTTATAGGTAGGTGTGGGGTTCCTGCAGCCAGATCTAAACACTGTGATTAGATGTCCCAAAATCCTGAGCTGGTTTGAAGTTGTTGTATTGAGGGATTTTTTTGTTGTTGTTGTAAGAGAAAAGTGATAGCATTAGCAGTCCTTGCTCAACAAGCCAAGCCAGTGTCTTCACTGATTCCTTCTTGCATCCCTGCTCCTGATGTTCATGGTCACTGTGCTTGGAGATTGGTGTTCTCCTTCAGAGAAGCCATGGGACCCTGTCCCTTAATTTCTTTCTGATTGCTTTTGATTGCAGCTCGGCTTTCCTCCTGCAGTGTTTTTGTTCAGGGACTGAAATTGGCAGGGGCCATGAGTTAAAAGTAGATTTTCCTGCTTGTTTCTTCTGATGCTGCTCACTGGTAGAGTCTGGTGTGAGCATGGAGAGGTGATGCTTCTTGAAGGAGGGGGGGACAAGGGGCAACACCACCCTTTTCATCTACAGTCTTAGGTTGCCTCCAACACCCTGAATTTTGTCTTGATAATTTCAGGTCCCCTTCTACCTGGCTGATACTTAATGCTTTGATATCTTTATCAATTTCTTATCTTATAGGTAACTACAAACTGATCATTTAATTTGATCAAGAGTCCTTCAGAGGATTGAAGTTACTGGTGTGTAACTTCTCCCACCTTTTTTTTTCCTTTTATAAAGGTAGGTGAGGCATGATGCTTCTCCAGCCTTCTTGTGGCCTTCCCATACTTCTGTAAATTTTCAAAGATGGTCACTGATGCTTCAGAGATTAAATTGGTTTCTTACATGCTTTCAGGTGAATGCTGTTACTACCTCTCAAGAGCTGTTTTGTGAACATTTGTTAGGTCTATCTCTTTCTAACCCACCCTTTTCTCCCATTTCCAAATTAATTTTGCTTGCCACATTTCACTTTTTGTTTTGGAATATAAGGAACATTTGTACTTCAGCTTTTATATCATTTGCTTTCCTTCCCTCTCTGTCAATGAGTGTAATTATCTTTATTTTTCTCTTCTAACTTGCTCTCTTCTCCAGTCTTCTTGTGACTGCAGAGCTCTTATTAACAGCTGTGCTGATTTTGACATCTAATCCAGTATACTTCTACAAAAGGATAAAAACAGGACAAGCAGATATGATATTTTTCAAGTACACTTCTGTTCTCCAGCTCTTCTCATATCAGGGAATTTCCTGAGTCTAATACGAGCTTTAGCCATTTAACCATTAACAATCAATAGATTTGGCTTTCTGGTACTTATCCTGTCTTTGGATGAGTGCATGTAAAATTTTTCATCTTTTTTGGAGAAGTGCGACCACACAAGTTACCTGCTGATGAAGGGTCATATTTGTTTGTTTTGAAGCTGACCCTCACTGGCCCCATGTGGATGGGTGTCTGCACTTGTGTCTGACGAGATGGTGAATAATCTACCCTGTTCCCCATCTTTTCACCACTCATGAGTTTACAGGGCCTCTATTATGTTGCCTGTCTTGCATCTTAATTTTTCAGGGGTGCTGTTCCACGGCAAAGAGAAGACTTACCTGGTAGCATCTCTGGTCAATACCTTTTGCTGAAGCCTTGGGACACTGAAGGGCAAGAACAAGGGTACTTGGAGTCCTTGTCCAGCCCATCTGAAGGGAAATAGTGAAAGCCTGATGCTTTCCCATGATGTCTCAGTTTCATACACCCATTGATAAACAGCCTCTCTGGCCTTTAGCGCTGTGTTGAAATCAAGAAGAGTTACAGGTGTTCCTCATGGGTATTCATACCTGTGCTAGAACACTGAAGGGAAGGCTTGGTGTCTCCAAGGCTTTTCCTCTGGGATGGTGGAACAGAGGATTGAACATGTTTTCAAGACTGCTTTCCCCTTCTCTTTTCAGAGATTGGCCAGCCCGGCTGAGACCACTTAGCAATGACAAAACAAAAACTCCTGCTTGATGGGACGCTCTCCTTGTTCCTGATCGCGGCCTGTGAAGCTCAGCAGCTCCCGAGAGGTCATGTTGCTGCTAGTTCTGGTTCTCTGTGTGACACGGAGGCAGAGTCTTGGGGCCACCTGTTCAGCAGCGAGCGGCTGGATGCTTGGATCTGTTCTCTCATCGGTTCCTTCATGGTGGGGCTGAGTGGGGTCTTCCCCTTGCTGGTGATCCCCCTTGAGACAGGAGCTGCGCTGCGGTCAGAAGGTAAACCTGACAACTGCATTGGCTTTTCTGAAGCCAGATGTCCTGAGATGTGACAGCAGCACAGTGGTGAACAGGACCTAGTCACAGAAATGTTCTCTAAAATAGAAAGTCTGTTTTCAGTGCTTTAATCCATACCTGTGAACTTGAAATGGAGTCCTTTGACAAATGTAAACCCTGGATGGAGCTTGTACTGAACAGAATTTTACCCTGCTTGGTTCAGGACCCTCCCACACACTATTGTCCTAGCCAAATGGTGCAAGGGCTTTTTCTTGCACTCCATTTGGTTTGTGCTCTCTACTTCGAAAGCTTGCTTTCCAGATGCTTCCAGTTTGGGTTTCTTTGTGCAAAATCTCAGCTGGAGGTGTTTTAGTTGCTGGCTGAGTAGTGATCAGATTTTTGCTTCTTGTTTCTTCTTTTTGGTTTTTTTTTAGCTGGGTCACACCGTTTGAAACAGTTGTTGAGTTTTGCCATTGGTGGACTGCTGGGAAATGTGTTTCTCCACCTGCTTCCTGAAGCCTGGGCCTACACATGCAGTGCAACAACAGGTATGAGAGCCTTATGTGCCTGGAAGCAGCTTGTGCTGTGCCTGTTTTGAATCTGTTCTGCTTTGAAAAGCCCAAGCTCTAGTCTGGGTCTGCCCAAAAACTGGTCTAGGCTGGTATCCTTTTTCAAGTAATATATAAAAGCAGATGCTGAGGGAAGGATGTGAGACTAAAAGACCACACACTTAGTACTACATTTTGTATTTAGGAGTCCTCCAGACTTTGAAATTAGAGGCTTTCTCAGTTGGCCATGGTTTCTCTATGGTTAGTAACTTGGAATGGTTTTCTTGTCTATTAACTTTTCTTATCATGTCTTGGACTCCTGTAAATATCTGTTGGTTTTCCTTTGGTCCCTTCTGTAAGGAAAGGGAATGCTTCTTTAACCTGGTGGGAAGTTATGAATGTGTATGTGGTCTGGTACATGAACATGTTCATCATCTCAGTTAGCAATCAGGTGCCCCTTTTTTACAAATCTGTCCCTATAGTAGTGTTATTCCTAGAACCTCTTTTTTGGCACTAACTGGGGCCCCTCTGTTGGATGCTTTTGATTTATGGGTGCTCATGTGTTGCAGACTTTGCTCCATGAGAAGTCATGGAATGTTGTCTATAGAGCTACAATTGAGATTGGAGAGTGGGGCAGGGGAAGAAAAAGGAAATGGAGTGACAGAAACTTGTGTTTGCCAGCAAATTAAACACTGAGTTGGTATAGACCTTGTGGTATCAGTGTGGTTCCTTCATCCCTCAAATAGCCAGGGTTGCTGAAACCTATAATGTTTGTATCTCTGTGCTTCAGCAAACTGATATCATGAAAAGCAATTGCTGCTGCATCCCACCTTTTGAGAAACCAAAAAGTAGTTTACTGCTGAAAATGTGAGAGAGGGAAGACAATGCCCTGGGTTTCCCAGACTTTCTTGCACCTATGTCTTGGGGTTTCAAATCTTCCAGGCCTTTAGTCCTCTTTTTCCTCACAGCTCTAGGACTGTCAGCAGAACCTGCTGTACTTTTTTTTCACCCTTTCTACAGTGGGTCCCAAATTACTCTGTCTTCCTGCTCAAGCTTGTTTGCTTCTGCCAGACTGTCCTGAAGCATAAAGGTTTCCTTGACCCATGTAAGTCCTGTTACAGAGTCTTTCTGTTCTTCCAGTGCAAAGCAATTTCCATTTCTGCAGTGAGGCTGAATGGATTATTGCCTCACAAGCTTGGCTATAATTGAAAAGAAAGTTTATAGCTTTGGGCATAATAACTTGCTGAGGTGTGGCAGAAAGGGGAAGGTGAGTTTCTACCTCCACAAGCAGATTTCATGTCAGGGCTTGCTCTGCAGTAGGTACAGCTGCTGGATTTTAGTTGATGTAATATTCACTTGCCTCTGGAGCTCAGGGAAATTCCCAGGGTTGTCAGGAAATATTCTGTGTTGAGCTGATGTGGAAGAAAGGTTGGTGGCTCTCACTCTGAGTGTCTCAAGATGATGGTATCTGTCAGATCAAGAATGAGCAAGTTAAACCAATCTGTTTGGAGATGTGTTTGCTCCTCCTACCTTACAGGGAGTTTTTCCGCTGTCATTTATTTTTTGTCTTGGAATTGCATGAAAAACTACCTACTTAATAGACACATAAAGATTTCTCTTTGGTCCTTCAGGAGAAGGGCAGAGCTTTCAGCAGCAGAAGCTTCTTGGTCTCTGGGTGATCATTGGTTTCCTGACCTTCCTGGTGCTAGAGAAGATCTTCCTAGAGAAAGAGGAGGAGTATCCTGGTGTGGTAAGTTAGCAGCTTGAGGGGAGGGAGTGCTCTTATATTTGAAGCTCTGTACTAAATACCTCATCTGCCTTATCTGACAGCATCAGGCAATTATCCTGTAGCTGTGAGTACCTTGTCATTGCCCTTTGGGAGTTTTTTGCCACTTTTTGCCACTGGTCTGTAGGAGTAGGTTTCAGGCTTTTGTTTTGTGGTTTTAACTGAGATTTCTCACTTCTGGTTTGGTTTTGTTCTTCATGAGGTAAGTGTAACAGAGGGCTCCTGTTTTGTGGGGACTGGGAGCTGGAGCGCTCTGCAAATAAGCTTTTTGCTCAAGTAAGCTTTGAGGGGTGGCAGCTTGATGATGTATGTTCCACTGACCCATTGTGACTCATTCTCTTTCTGGGATCTCAGTCAGGACAAAGGCCAATCTTCTTGAAGATGTCTTGTTTATGTCCTGGACCAGATGCTTTTTTGGGTTACTTTGTGTGGGTAAGGGGTTTATGATTGGCCAGGTAATCCTAAATTCAAAGGAGTCACCCAGCTGCAAAGGGGTGACATAGATGAGGTAGCAGAAGATAGCTCCAAGACAGAGGAGAGCACCTAGTCTTCAGACATCTCACAACTCCTAGTTGCAGCTCCTTTAGACTGTTCAGTCCTTGCTGTGCCATGACTTTTGAGAGGTGAAACTGAAGGTCAGGCACTACATAAGAGCAATTAGGTGTTAACTTTGACTCAATGTGAGACTTTGAAGGAACTTCATCTCCTCACTTAGAGAGAGGCTGAAATGCTAGATAAATATTTTGTTGTTTGAAAGATGATAATCCCAGCTATAGAATAATTCTGTAGACTTAGTTATGCTGATGCACTGGGGAGAGCAAGACTCCTTTTCCTCATCTCCGGCCCAGATGGAGTTGTATTTCTCTGGGCAGCAGCTGCTAACAGGAGGGGCAGGCTCAGTTCCTTATCTTTCTAGTGGAATCTATCTCATGCCAAGGGATTGTGACTCCAATTCCTCCTCTTTCTATTTCTCTTGAGGATTGGGAAGTCTTAGCTCTTGTTGTCTTTCAGGGCAGATGTCACAATGCTCTCTGAATCGATCTCATTTCTCGCTGTTACTACTAAACTGGGGTGTCAAAGCTTCTGAGTCACATTGTAAGGACAAAAGGAATTAAGGGTGAAGCTTGGATTTCTGATCCTGATTCATGCTCATTCATCACTGAAAAAAACTCAGTGGCAGGTTTGTTTCCCCAAATTTAGGACTGTGATTCCAAAGCACCATCTGGAAAGATTCCCAATGGAAGTGGCTGTCCCCTGCCGAAGGGGTCCTCTCAGTCCCAAAGAGCACGAGCTCAGTGTAATGGCTCCTCTCTCCAGTCTGGTCCAAAAAACAACAGAATCAAGGTAAGAGACCCACAAACTCACCTTCACTTTTTAGTCAGGAATTGTCTGTGGAAAGAATGTGCTTGAGTGGGGAACTCAGCATTTGAGTTGTGCTTAATTTTGCTCTCTCAAAGTGTGTCCTGGTCACAGCAGGGAGGAAATAGCAAACGTGGAGAAAAACTACACTGCAGTTTATGTGGAAGAGGCTAAGTTAATAATATAAAGGCATAAGTCTGATGATGGTTTTTTTTGGCTGAATTCTGATACCAAAATACAGAATTTCATGTTTTGTTACTCTATATTTTGTAGTCAGTATGTCTTTATTTGCTTAATTTTTTGCACCATGATTTCTCTGTTCTCTACAGCCTGCATTGTACTGATTCTGAGCTGCACTTTTCCTTTTAAGGCACCTTTTGGAAGTGTTTTGACACCTTTAAGAAATGTGTTGAAGCTACCCAGTGTAGAATTTAAAAGTTCAGTTTCTCAGATTATCAGTTTACCTGCTGCCAAAAAGGACTTCTTGTCCACTTCTGTCCCCAAACCTGTATTTCCCATCACTTCCTTTGCACTGGGTCTCATCTGACCTCACAGTGAGCCTATTCAGGGAGCTAAACAGGCAAAGGATTTGCTTGTCTACACCCACACACCCACCTCCCACCCCCCGGTCTATTTCTCTCCTAACTTAACTTCTTGAATCAGCTTGGCATGCAGACAGGCTGCCTGTAGTGCTGGGATAAGGGAGATCAGCTCATAGGCTCATAGGCTCTGGAGGTGGAGGAGGAAGAGCCCTGCACCATTGGAAAGTGGATAACCTTTACATTGGCTTGGCTTTCTGTTCAATGTTACTATCTTTGTACTTTGGAAAACCCTTTTCTGGGTGAACTCTACAAGTGAGAGAGTAAACAACCACTTTGGTGAAGGAAGACCTGCAATTTGAGTTTGAAAGCCCATAAAAATGTGCAAGATTGTATGAATGCAACGATGGACAGAAAGTGAACTAGCCTAAAACTGCATATGTGGTCAGGCAGAGGCTCTTCAGTCTTTCTATTTTAAAGCTGTTTTGCTGTAACTTTATAGCTCTTCCTACAGAACATGAAAGTTATGCTGAGGTCACTGAGTATTTTTGACATCTGTCACATTCATGTAATTTGTACATAACACTGCACTAACTGCAAGGTGCCACGTGGATGGTTCCAGAAGTGGTAGTAGTGAAGACATCAATATTACTGGGTTATGAAACATTGTGCCCTAATTTTGGAAGGGTTTATATAAGGAACTATAGACTACAGATTTCGAGTAGAAATGAAACACTGATAGGTGATACAATTGCTCAGGACATGGTCCTAATAGAAAAAATAATAATGTAATTAATGCTAATTTATATGATTTTATGTAAGATAAATTCTTATCAGCAAGTCATTTTTCCTGCCTCTTATTCAGGCATTAAATAGTTTAATAAAGGCCATGACAAATGTACATAAAACATAACTTTCTCCCCCATTCTAATCAACTTTGCTAATATTAGCTGTATTAGAAATCTGTTATTCTATGTTATCAAAAGGGACTGGTTTAATGCAGCCCCCCTCAAATCTGTTCACTGGTGGGTTATGATTTTTCTAAGTCATTATTTATAAAAACAGTATTTCTTCACATTTGCAGGTACTGTGTTACATAAATGGCACATTGTGACTGCATGAAGTCAGCGATAGCAGCTAAACTGAGCAACTTCATCAAAAGTGCTGAATTTTTAACAGGTTTTGATACATGCAATTATGAGGAATAGATTAAGAAGGACCACAGATCATATTTACAAGATAGGGATAGTTTCTAGTAGGTCAGTGCCTTGGAAAAACATAAGAGGATTGCAATATGAAATTGTCTGAACACGTTCTTCCCCCATAATGCTACAGCCAGGAGGATGGATGAGTAGGAAATAATATGTAAGAGGAGAGGTGAGAGTTCTTCTTTCTGCATAGCAATAGTGGAACAACTATCTGACTTTTTCCAGTAGAGCCATTCCAAATATCCAAAATACTACTGATAATTTGTAAAGGAGCCTGGAATGAGATGAAACAATATTTTAAGTTTGCAGTACATGATAAGTGTCTTTCTTTGGTTCAGCTCTGTAGTCATGATAGATCAAGGGTGACTTAGAGTATGCAAATACCCATGTTTGAGGAATTACTAAATTTGAATAGTTACAGCTATAGCAAACAGTAGCAGACTAGAACACAGAGACAACTCTCTAACTGAGGGAAACTTGCCAATGGACCAACTTGCCTTAGAGATAGCAGATTTTTTATCACTTGTGAGCTGTAAACTGTGGTTTAAGCTGCTCTCTACAGAGTACATGATATCTTAAGAAACAATGAACTTTATGCACAAATTAAATTCTTTCAGTTGTGTTATGTGGAAGGCTTCGACAACCATGGAGAGCCTTTCTAGCTTTAAAATCCTAACACATCTGTTCAGTTTTACAGATGGTTGTCAATATGCATGAATTAGAAACCAAAGACTTAATGGGTATAGTTTTAACTTTCTACCTTCTGATCTTATAATCTGAATATTTTAATAGTCTTCCCGGTAGGGTGGAAATTATCAAACCTACCAAGATACTCCTGCGTTGTTAGCCTGTTTCCTTAGGCAACAACATAAGCAGTCATTCCATCTGTCTGTCCATCTGTTCTGCCCTTCATTTTCAGTAACTTTTGAACCCATAATTAATTTTCCTTGAGTTCAAGAGAGGATAGGAGTCTTGAGGGTGATCAGATTTCTGCAAGTTCCATAAAAATCAGCATGGCAGTAGAGGAGGAATGCAAAGGGATGCCCTGTTGAAAGCAGCAGTTGGAACTCAGGTGCCACGTGCTGCCTGGCAGATGCTCCTGGCTGCAGCTGGCCTGGCCTGCTGGGGACAGGGATGCCACACCATGTGTTCTGGGCAGGGCACCTGCAGGGAAGTGGTGCTGCTGGGAGTGAACAGAGTAGGTACTCGCGAAGGAAAGAGTGAAATCCATAGCATGGCAGATTTTTTTGGTTCTTCTATTCTCTCTGAAACCCCTATTTTTCAGCAAACAAAAAGGGAAAGATACTACTTAAATGAACAAAGTCATTCTTTGGGACTTAATGATTAGTAGGTTGTAGTGAGTTGAATGTTGTCCACATATGTGTTAGAACTTCTGCTTTTTATCTGCTGGTAGAATTTGTCCTAGCTTGAAAATGTCAGGTGGGAGATCTCCTTTGCATGCAAACATAGATCAGTTCTGTCCCTCATTGCAGCCTTTATTCCCTCAACAAGTGAAAACATTGTGTACAGTACTTTTGCCTTGCTTATTCTTTCTTTCCCCCTGTGGCACATGGGGTCCTGGTTGATTTGTGGAAGTCTGTTTTATTACACAGTGACATTAATTCTGAAGCATGAACATAAACACTTCATCTGGCTGTGCTCTTTATGTGCAATGAGAAAATCCTATTAGGGATTCGCAGAATGTAAATGTCAGAGGCTCATAACTGTCAAATCAACCCAATTTATTTCTGAGCACTCCAAAGCTTTGCTTCTTTCAGTGACAGCTTTTGCCCAAGCCACTGACAACAAAAAGTCATAATGTTTTAATCATGAAGTCTATTTTTTCCCTATACGGTGGTATGGGAAAGCATTTTTGTGTAAAACTTCTCAGAATAATTATTATTATCCTGTGGGTAAAACACCATCACGTAAATAAAACAACACGAAAAGGAGAATTTTAGTCTCGGGTCTGCCTGCATGCATCTGTTTGTGTTGCCTTTCTTACAAAAACATGCAGGGATCTTTTCCATTCATTGTGGAGATGTTACTTAGATTATTACTTAAAAGTAGGTTAGGTTCTGCTGAATCCTTAATTTTCATATTTAATCATCAATGCACTTTAAAAAATTAGATAGAGACAAGGAAGAGCACAGGACCAAAAAGAGCTAATGAAGTCCATCAGCACTTGTGGTTGTCCAGCTGAACTTTGGCATCTGATGCTGTGGTGAAGAGGTTAATGCTCCACAGTTTCCAGTCTCTCCACTCACTGGATACTGCCCTGTATCTGGAGTTCTTGCAGTCCAGAGACAGGTTGATGATATATGGGATAACACCTGGTTTGATAATAAACTGAAGTGCCCTATAGTGAACTGCAGTATCTCAGGACCAACATGCAGTAGTTTTTGTTAAATCTGATGGAAAAAAAGCCCAAAACCTGTGAGCTAAAGAGCTGGAGTGGTACCCTCCGGTAAAATTACTTTAGGTTAAATACTCAGATTTTGTCAGGAGATGACCCTAGTTAGAATGTTAGAGAATTTTAATATGGAGATGGACTTCTGAGGAAGGCAGCTGCTTTATGCTTATAATTTTAAGAAATGTGTTTATCTGCAAATGCTGATACATGCTATCCAGCCTTCTAGTAGGTGTTTTTTTGGTGACTGTCATCACTATCTTCTCTTTTGATTCTTTGTTAAGGGAAAGCAAACCCACAAGCACGAATTTTTTTGGTACAATGTTTGAAGATTTATTTAGTTATAGAAAGTAATTCCAGCAGCATTTGTTCTGTTGCATTGTTTTTGCCAGCTTTTGAAGAGGAGATATTTAACAGTTGGATATTAAAGTACATGACTTGAAAACAAGATCAAGTCACATTTGAATCCAGTCACCTGTGTAAATTAAGTCAGTGTTACCTAAAATTGCTTTGGCTTAGAATTAAACATATTCTTGCATTTTGACTTTCTTCTTTTTCTTTTATTTTTCTGTTTTTAGAGCTCTTCATCATTTGCATACAGTAATTATTCTAATCTCAGACAATACTTGCTTACCCTAAAACTTAGTTTACTCTAAAACCGAAAATGACATTTAATTTGTACTCAAGCACTGATACAGTTTTTCAGCAGAAGCATCGTGCTTTGTCCTTTCCCATCTGATTGTGACTCCATAACCCATGTCTAAGCTGTGTCCTTGTTTTTATCTTCTTACATCTCTTCCTTTATCAGGGGCTCTTCCTTCTCTTTGCAGATTAGTGGGTACCTCAATCTGCTGGCCAACACCATTGATAACTTCACCCATGGCCTGGCAGTAGCAGCCAGCTTCCTGGTTAGCAGAAAGGTAAGGTTTCTGTCCCCAGCTGTGTACTGAAATGGAGAGGCCTTGTCTCAAGTGTGAAACCACTAAAAATGTAAAGGAGTTCCTTCCTATTTGCTGGAATTTTCTGAGAAAATACAGGCTACAGTAAAACCCAACCCTATCCTGATCCTATGATGCAGAGCTTCTTTGAATTTGGGACATGTTAGTCATTTGTACTGGCATTAGGGGATGGATTAGCTCATCTACCCTCATCTACTCAAAAGGCAGTCCAGAAATAACATGATGAGGATGGTCACCTCAGAAACTGGGACACAGACAAGGCAGAGATGTTTAGTGCATTTTTCTTTGGTCTTCAACACTGATGATGGGCTATGGCATCCCCATTGCCCTGAGCTGGAGCACCATGACTGTGAGAATGATGAACTCACAGTCAACCCTGCACTCATGGGATCTACTGCTCCAGCTGGATCCCTGTAAGTGTATGGGACATGAAGGGATTCATCTAAGAAAACTAGGATTGTTTCCTTATTGCTTTCTCTCTGCTGCAGGTTGGGTTCCTAACCACAATGGCCATTCTCCTGCATGAAATCCCACACGAGGTGAGAGGGCTTTGTATCCTGCCATCACAAGGGGGATTACAATCTGCTTCCTCTACTAAGAGGAGGTCTGGGTCTGGTTAACATTTTCTTGTCTTCTTGAAAGCTGCTCCCTCTGGGGAGACTGACAACATTGAAAACCAGGAACAGTCTTGAAGCACTGGCCTTGTTGTGAATGATCTTTGTGACTGAGAATTTAGTATTCAAGTTTATTGACTGTCAGCTCTTGGTTTTCTTAGGTTGGAGACTTTGCAATCCTGCTTCGGGCTGGCTTTGACCGCTGGAGTGCAGCCAAGATGCAGCTTTCCACAGCTCTGGGGGGAATTCTAGGAGCCTGCTTTGCAATATGTTCTCAGTCACCAAAAGGAGCAGGTAAGGTTCCCTGGGACCTCTGCAGAAATGGGGGGCAGGAGGCAGTGTCATCCTTGTGTATCTTCTTTCCCTTGTGTTGTCTCCCATGGCTCTGTCTCAGTAATAACCAAAGCTTTCTGTATTTGTGCAGGAGAAACAGTAGCCTGGATCCTCCCTTTCACTTCTGGAGGATTTTTGTACATTGCCTTGGTAAATGTTGTGCCTGATCTCCTGGAGGAAAAGAATCCTTGGTAAGTGCTCCCTCCTGTTCCTCTGCAGCAATTTGTGCTGCCAGGGGGCAGGGATATATCCCTTCCCTGTGCCTCTTCTGCAAGAGTGTGAATGCCAGCATTCCAAATCCTATGGACAAGACTGGACTCAAAATAGACTGCTGTGCTATTTATTGCATTTGTGGGACTACAAAGACCCTCTGTAACACAAGAGCTTTCACCTGGGTGAGTCCCAGAGATTGTGCTGGCAGGGCCAGCTAGAGCAGGTTCCTGGGAAACGTGTCCAGTAAGGACACCACTGCCCAGTCTGTTTTCAGCTTCCAGCACATACTGGTGTAGAGATTGTCTGAATCAGGGCCCCACAGAGGTGTGTATGTTTGATAGCCACATCTGAATCTATCATTCCATGCTTCTCTCATCCTTTTCTGACCCTATCCATTAATTAGGGCCTCTGCAACCTCTTCTTGGCAGCAGTTTGCAGGGTTTGACTGTACTAAGTGATGCTTCTTAATATTTGGTTTTTACACTCTTGCTTATTGATATTTTTTTTAATTAGGTATCACTGTTGCTGTGTGAGTATAAAATAGTTTTCTTCTCTTTATCACTCAGCATTTCGTAGTCTGTCATTGTATTCCATCTCAGACATCTCTCTTCTGCACTGGTATATATATTCCAATATATTTGGGTTTCCTTCATGTATTATTTTAGTTTCTTGCAGTTTAATTAAGGCTGTAGCAGATCCAAATCCAGCTGTTCCATAGTAACGGCCCTCTCAGATCTGCTGGCAGAGCTGCTCCTGAATGTTTCCTCCTGTTTTAATTGTAATAAGACAAGTAACTTTAGTAGTTTAAATAAGATGCCTTGATTCACCTAGTTAATTTTGACTGAAACAGTGCTCAAAAAAAACCAGCTCCACAGTTCTATCTGAGGAGATTGGAACTTTTTGTGGAGAAGTGTTAATTTGGGTTGGTAACCTCTTGTGTTGGCAGAGGTTGTTGGCAGAATATGCAGAAGTGGGCTGCACACAGTCACTTCAATCCAACATAAACCCAAGATAGTGCTAAAAGAATGGTAAAATTTATTTTTTTTTCTGTAACTATAGTTGTTAGCTGGATGAGTGTCTAAAGTGTCTGTGCACATGCTGCATAAGTGCTGGTTTCCTCGTGAGTGAAAGGACATGAATATGTATCTGAGTAGCTGCATGACTGAATCAGCTTGAATTGATTTGGAAGCCTGGAGCGGGGCCTTGCAGCTGAGTGGAACAGCTCCCTGCCAGTTTATAGACAACTTCTTTGCTGGAGGTGCTGGGAGGGTCTTATCTGTGTTAGTGACTTCATACAGCTGTTGTGTTCTCCACGTGGTAGATTTGGAAGGGCAAAGAACAAATCATTGCAGAGCTCTGTGCAGCTGCCTATGGGGATTGGTCTATGGCTCCTTTTAATTTTGCTGTTTCTTTCCCAGGAATTCCCTGCAGCAAATTCTGCTCCTGTGTACGGGCATTACAGTCATGGTGCTACTCGCGCTCACAACTGAGTGACCTCTGCTCAGACCTCGTGATGCCTCCCAGAGCCACCACAGTGACTCTGAGCTTTACAAAGCAATAAGGAACACTAATGTTACTTCCTACGTGTGTGTGCGCAGATCTGGCTGCTAGTATGAGAAGCAGGTGAGAGAGAGGTCTGGCTGTGCAAGACTTCATTCCCTGGCTCTCCTATCCCTGTTCTGCTAAAATCCACACATGAGGGCTTCTGTTCTTTTTTTGTTTGGTTGGTTTTTATGGGGCAAAAGATACACTGGGCAGAAATGAACTGAACAACTGCTCCACTTATGAGTGAATGATGTTTCATTCTGATGGAACTGCACCTCCCAAGCTCTTGCGTGAAAACAACAGAGGTGATTCCTGTCGCTGATGAAGATAAAGGATTTTTCCTACTGCTTTAAGGGCTGGAGGTGGAACAGGCATGACAGAGCAACAATAAACAGCTTTAGCCTGGACCCCTACCCACGAGAAGTTGATGGTGCTATGAGATAGAGGGGAAGAGACCCTTTCCAACTTGATCTCCAGCTGTTCATTGACACTACTTGTTCCTAAAGGTAGTATTGGCCTCAGCAGTCCAGCTCTTTTGGTCTATTTTGTTTACATTGAAATTGAGCCAAAAGCTTGAGGCACTTTAGGGTAGGTCACTACAATTAAATGACTTAGCTTGGAGATTACTTGCCTCAGCCCTAATAGCCAGCACAGCCCAACTGTTTATCTGATAAATGATCAGTAAATGTTTCTTCAATTGCCAACTACCAGCTCGCTCACATCTGCAGGGAAAGCCATGTAGCTGTTGTGACTGAGCTCCCTCTCCTCATAACCATCAGTTGAACATGCCTCTGAGCCTGCTCATGAGACCTGGTTCATGCACCATCTGCCCCACGCCGTGTTTCAGAGCTTTCTTCAGGTGTAGCATGTTAGACCTGCTGAGCATGCTGCAGCACCCCTAGACTGTCATGGCAAGAGGGGCTTGAACACTACAGCCTGGGCAGCAACTGAGAACTCCTGGTTAGCTTTTCCTCTGTTCAGTGTAGACTATTTAAGAGCATACTGTAGATGGTAGCCTATTTCTGGGGTTCTTACCTCAGATGAGTGGAGCTCATCTGTTGAGGACGAATGAATAAGAAGTATTTTAGATGGGCAGGTTGAAAATGCTGGTGATAATATTTTTAAATAAGGTGAGAAAGGGATATGAAAGGGTGACAATAAGTATGCTTTAAGAGGAGTTTTCTGTTACGTGATGCTTGGGATAAAATTTTTGGCAATTTGAGACCAATAAAAATAAATAAAATTTCTAGTGCTTTCCTCCATCCCAGCTTACGGGGCTGACCAGGCCATAATTCCACAGGGATGTTTTATTGCCACAGAGATGTGCAGCTGCTAGGTCATCCCTTCTATAGAACTTAAGTTTGCTCTGCTTAAATTTGTTTAAAAACAGGTCTAATTGAGCTAGCAGAGTCACTGAACACTAAACAGGTGCCACAGTGTGGTTTACACCAACTTAGCTCAGTCTTTTAACAGCTTTTGTGAAGCAGTACAGCTTTCCAGTCTGCCCAGGGCCTTACCAAGAGGGCTCATGCATTAAGAGGGCGATTTGGGTCAGAGCAGCAAGGCAGGTATGCTGCCCACAGCAGAGGCATTACTTCCCTAAGAGATTTCTGAACTGTTGACACAGTTCTTTTTTATGACAGCTCCTGTCCTACTTTTCAGTGAATTCTGGAGAGCTCATGCTTGCAGTTCTGTCTGCCCAGGAACTGCTGTCAGAATTTTTTTCAGCTTTCCTTTCCCTGGACTTATGTTCGTAACTAGTTTCACTGCAACAAGGAGGGAGGCTTAGTGCAATTGTTTATTCCTCTTAACAAAGTTGCCTTCCTGTGCCAACTACTCTCTCCATCATTCAGTTGTCCTGTGGTCTGAAGGGTAGCATCCACTTCCTGCTTTCCTGGAAGGATGATTAATCCAGTTAGCCTGCAGGGACTGGGGGAGTATGCCAACCCTCTGGTTCTAGCTTTGGGGGTTCCTCCTGCCCAGGGACTGCAGCTAAGCAGACCCTGTAACAGGGCTCTGGAGGAAGCAGGCTTGCACAGAAAGCTATGCCTGCTGTTTCTCAAGATGTCTTTCCCAAAATAAGGCTGGCATTTAAGTTGAGGCATTGCCAGGTGAGTGCCCATGAGTTGGCGTTGTTGCATCAGCACTGAGCCTTGCCAAGACTGAAAACCACAGTCAGGATTTTATACTCAGCGTTCAGGAATGTGAAGTGGATGACACTGAAGAAAGAATTTCTGAGTTGTTTTTCTTGGCTGCTGTCACAGGCATGGATAGTCTGTGGTTCTTGGGAAGATACCCTGGTAGGAGGTAGCATGGGGCTTGTGGGAGGGAGGGGTTTGATAGATTTCTACTGCATCAGCCCTGGGGCTGGGGATTGAGAGCCTTGGGAGGAAATGGAGCATCACTCCACCATGTTTGTCACTTTTGGAAATGCAGAGAGAATTGTATTTTCTAGCTCTATTTTTTCAGCTGCTCTTATGCATTTTCCCCCTTCATCTGTATTGGTCTGCTCTGCACGGAGACAATAGAGATGAAATAAATGGTTTTCCATGTCAGTTTGTGTTGTTGGGTTATTTTGTTTGGCTGGTTTGGGCTTCTTTTTGAAGTTCCTACTTTCCTTTGATTTAAAAACTCAATTCAAATTAAATTTAAATTACAGAGACATATCTCTGGTTTAGTCTAGAGGAGTCTGGACACTGGGTTGCTCTCAGACTTTCCCCAGACTTTCACAGTTGAAAGAAAAAGTTCTATTCCAGTTTCTTCTTCCTGCTGTCATGGAACTGTTATCCAGGAGCAGTGTGGTAGAATCATAATTCTTGACTGCTGCTCTGGGTTCCCTGAAAAGCATCACTAAGTAAGTTTCTCCTCTTTCAGGGGAAAGCTTGCATGGTAACTTTATTGTTCAGAGAGTTTTGTAATCATACTTGACTGTAATCAGTTACTTTTTAAATCAAAAATCCTCAAGGCCTGTCTGATTTCAGTTAATGCTAAGCTGGATACCTGCCATTTAGGACAAAGGTGCAATCTTCAAATGTTCTGTGTTCCAGTTGCCCAGAAAGGACAAAAAGGAAATTCTCTACCCTTCAAAAACATGGGTTCAGAAAATGTCTTATCCCACACTTCATTTGGAAGATTTTCAGCTATAAATGGTGCATTTATATCTCTTCTTACCCAAAGTCTTCTTTGAAAAAAAAGAGGGAAAACCACAACCCAAGATCTGGAAGAAGATGAAGGCAGGTAGGTGATCAAGGGCATGATGTCATAGTCTCTGGACTTTTGCCAGTAATCTACATTTTGGAATCTCTGTCCCTGGATTTACCACACTGCACTCGGGCTGTGCTGGTACTCTTGCCCTTAGGGCTGCGCTGTGAGCCTCTCTCCCTCATCTCTCTTTCCTTCTCAAAAGTAATCAAAATTATCATGAATACGTTTCACAGGCTCTGGGAAGGATGGCTCTGACATAATTGCAGTAGCACAGAAAGGAGAATAATTAGAGTTTCATTAATGGGAACTTTCTAAGATGATGGTGTTGCTGGAGCCCTTGTCTTCTGAAACTGTAGCCTGAGGAGCTCACATGGAGAGTAGGGTGACATAATAGGATTGCAGATTTAAGAATTGCGAATATTTGGATCTTTCAGGGAAAGAGCTATTACAATTGAAGGATTTTTTCATGTTAGCTAGAGCAGTGATTGTATTTAAAAATTATTTTTCTTTCTTGCTGTGGAAGACTTAATTTAGCTGGTATGTGTAAGAAGATTCTTTTGACAGCAGCCCTTTGAATTTGTCTGCCTTGAAGGCACTAGTGTGCAGCTGCATGGATGGTAATCCCATCTGTCCAGTGCAAACTGCGGAAGAGGATCATGCAGAAATGTGGTTAGAACAAGCTTTAGCTGTGGCTGCTGCATGTTTCCACCAGGCAGAGTGCTCAGGGGAGATAAGCAGTACTCTGTTCTGGGCAGTGTTGCTGGCAGAAGTGCTGGGGACGGTGTTTGGGTTGTGCTTAGACACCAAGAAGTGGCAGAGGGGAAGGATCGGAATCTCCTACAGTTCAAGTATTTTCTCCTGAGAACCAATTAAAACTACTTTTAATAAAACAACCCCAAAGCTAAGGATTTCAAAATTGGACATTAAATTAGTAGTTAAGGCATAGCATATCACTAGATCATTTTATCTGGAGAATTGATTAGACGATGCCTTAACAACTGACAGTGCTGCAGCTGGAGCAACAAGTCCTATACAACAAGCGGGATCAGAAGGGATTTTGTGCCCCTATAAATGATGCATTTAACTAAGAGATGGATTTAATCCACTTCTCATTGCGTAAAATAGATGGACATTTTTCAGCTTTTTCAGGCCTTATTTTCCATTAACTGATAATGAAGGGTGGGGTGGAGGAAAGGTCATAATCCAAATGCCAACAAATGATGTTGCGGGTGGTGTTTGTATTTCGCGTAGATTTGAAGAACTGCTGGCTCCCGCGGCCTGAGCAGGGCCGGCCTCTGCCCTTCTGCCCTGGGCAAGCCGGCAGGACGGCGGCCAGGCCAGAGGAGGCCGCGGAAAGGCTCGGAGGTTCCGCTCACCCGTTCCTCCGGTCATCCAGCCCCCGGTAGCTGTCCGCGGCCACCCCCGCACCGCCTCGGACACGGGCCCTCGGTCCGCGGAGCAGGAGCCGGGCGCCGCGGCGGGGGCGGTTCCGGGACCCCCGTGAGGCCGTGCCCGGGGGGATGCGGCGCTCGGGGACCGAGCCCGGCGCGGAGACGCGGCGCGGGGGGCGCGGGCCCCGAGTCCCTTCCGGGGGCGGTGCCGCGGGCGGCGGCCCCAGCCGGGCTGCAGGGAAGCGCCCGCCCCTGCCGCCCCCGGCGCGGTAAGATGGCGGCCGCGGCTCAGGCGCTGAGCGGCACCGGGCTGCTCCTGGCCGCCGCCGCCCTCGCCCTCCTGGCCGTGGCCATCGGCACCGATTCCTGGTACGAGACGGACGCCCGGCGGCACCGCGAGCGCTGCCGCGGCTTCGGCCACAAGCGCAGCGACCCGCCCGGCTCCATGTCGGCGCCCAGCTCGCACCTGCCGCTCCGCGCCCGACCCCCGCGGGCGCTCCTGCCCGGGCGCCCCCCGGCCCCCGCCCCGGCCGCCGCCGCTTCCGCCGCGCTGGACTCGCACTGCGGCCGCCGCTTCAACTCCACCGTCTCGGGGCTCTGGAGGCGCTGCCACCGCGCGGGCTACGAGCCGGACAGCGAGGAGCTCATCCGGAAAGGTGCGGGGGCGCGGGGCGGCGGCGGCCCCGCCGCTGTCCGTGGTGCTGAGCGCGGTGCCGGAGCGGCCCCGCCGGGGCTGCGGACGGGGCGGCGGCTGCCGCTGCCGGGGCGAGACCGGGCCGGCGGGCGGGCGCGGATGGAACCCGACGGAGCCGTGGCTCCCGGTGCCCTGGCGTGCGGGAAGCGGCGAGCGCGGCCCTGACCCCATCCCGGGGTCTTGTGCGCCTCCCTCTCTGCTAAAAATGCTGCAGTGCTGGGTGGGACCGCGTCCTCAGAGAGCCCCTTCGGGGGCCCAGTGCAGGGCCTGACTCTCGGTGGGCGTCCTCCTAACCCCGACGCTTCCTTCCAATTGAGTGCTGAGGAACGTGCGGTGTTGTCTGTAGCACTGTGATTCTTGCAGCAAGGTGAAAGGGACCTGTTGTTCCCGTTCTAGCATGGGGGGTGTTCTCATTGCTGCAGTAGATTGCCAGGCTTTCATGGTGGCAGATGTCACTCAGGGCCCCCAGGGTGACGGGAGAGAAAGCTGTGGATCTTCTACTATTGTGGCACATGGTGCAAAGCCAAGCAGGCCATGAAGTATAAATAAAAGTCCTGCATTTGGTGGTATAAATAATGTAGTGGGCTGACCCATGAAGTCAATGGGTTATGTATGGTTAATGGTAAATAGCAGGACTTAGTGTTCCAGCAGGTACATATTAGCACAGAGAGAGTAGGAGTTGGGAAAAGTGCTTCCATTGAGGCACAAAATGGAAATGCTATCTTAAGAAAGTGAGAGCAGTTCTTCAGCTTGGCTTCCAACTGTGACGCCAGTCCTGCACAGCAGAGGCTGGATAGACTGGCACTGTGAATCTCAGCTCGTCTTTGTCCCTTCTTTCCAATGCACAGCAGTGACTCTTACTTCTCGAAACTCTAGTGCTGTGTGCTTAGCTTCTTTCCCTGTTTATTCTCCTAGGATACATTTTATGTGATTTAATTTTTACTTCTATGCTGAACTCCTTTTACTAAAAGGGAACTCATTAATTTCTTTCTATTAATTGTGGCTGTCATGTAAAATATCTATTTTTTTTCTTCACATCAAGCAAAAGGCTTTCAGCTCCCACTGATATTAGCTAAGATGGGGGAAGGGGTGGGAAGAATACTAGTTTGGTCCTCAGTACTTCTCTTTCTGAGGTATTTTCCCAATACTACAAGAAGTCACACAGACAGACTAGAGTCTGCATTCTACATTCTACAGAGCATTACAGGGTGGTGAATGGTGTTCCTCAGTGTTTGATGTGTAAAACTGGAAGGACTCTAAATTCAAAATGTTTTCTGTCTACTTAATTTTGCTTTTTTCCCCAGCTGTTCTAATAAAAGACCTTGCCTTTCCCTACAAAAAGCCTTGCTCCCCTTATATTCTTTGCCTATTAGGTCTGCATTTGCTACTGTAAAGATTTATGTGTCATCTTGTAGAGGGAAATTATTAATAATAGTTCTTGTAGAATCAGATCTTTAAATAGATATGACTCTCTTATCCCTTCTCCTGACCTGCTTTACTAGCAGCCTTTCCTCGTTCCCACTGTGTCTCTTTTCTCTGACAACTGTGATTAAGCAGCCTTTTCTGACTGATGGTCAGGTGTGGCTGCATCTGAGCTGTTCTCTCAAGCAGGATATCTGGAGTTTCTGAAAGGGAAAATAAGGTATTTTTTCTCCTGGTGTGACCTGAAGATCACTACTGTGCACTGCTGAAAGTCCTACTTCCTCCTCAATTTGCATTAAGTTTTCAGTTACCTCTTTGGTGATGTGTGATGCCCTTCTTTATTCCTAGTATTCCTTAATCTAGATATTTTTATGGTCTTTTAGTGACAGAGGAGTAAATCTTACTTTTTTCTCACAGTTCTATGATAATTTTGGTTTGGTTTTATAGTCTCCATTTTTTCTAGTCTCTCTGGAGTAAGATTTCTTTCCTTTCTGCATCTCTCCTGAATTCTGAATAAATTACTTAAGTCCATAAATACACTTACCCATATAGATAATTCCATGGATTTCTAGTCCTGTATTTATCTACTGCTATTAATACAAAGCAGTTTCATGGAAACTTGCATACTTGAGCATTGTAGCTAATGATGCATATCCAAGCATCCATTTATATATCTAGGATATTAAAAAAACCAAAATATATTCACTTCATATATTTAAAATGAAAAAACAAGTCAGAAAATGTAATGCAAAACTGAGAGGTGGGAAATGTTTAAATGTAAGATGAGAATGATATGTGAGAATTTTCTTAAAATGCAAAATCACTATTTTGGAACTGTGAAAAAATACAGTTTCATTTAAAAAATACAATTAAAAGGCAAAAGAAGAAATAATGTAAAAACCACATAGGGGAAATGGAGATTAGCAATCAGTAAGAGATAGAAGCCAAAGAACTGAACCATTTGGTGAGGAAACTGAGAGGATCTCTGTTTCTGAGTGTAAGAACATGAGCACTACACATCATCTTGTAGAGCCTATGCTATGTGGATTCCACATTCAATAATTGATGCTACAACAAAAACCATTTACATGGACTGTTCTTAAGTAGTAAGGTCCTTCAGGGATTTATTACATCTTGTTTAGGGGTCTTCTCTACCTATTAGGAGAGTAAAATGGTGACAGTAGAAAATGATGAATTGGGAAAGATCCATTCTAACAGGCTGCTTTGGATAGCTTGAACAACATGCGCTTTAAAATCCCTAAACTTTAAAATCCCTAAACTGAGGGAATTAAAAAATAAAAGGTTCATCACTGTTGATAAAACATGGATTTTATTGCTTTTCAGGCTTAATCTGAAAAGTCTCTGGGGTGAGACTGGTACATCTCATATATACTGAAAAGACTTCTTGGTACCACAAAGTAGCTGAGAAAGTGAGGAGAACCTGCTCAGTCCTGGTGTCTGTATTTCCCATTCTTTCTGACTGATGATAAATTGGAAGAGTTATGGGATTGTCTGTGAGGTCTGTAGAGGATCTAGTGGCATGTTTCATAAACTTGATCTGTTTGGTCATGGCCCTTGGTAAGTATGATCTGTCAGTGTGACCCGTAAGAGTTCTTGTGGTATTTCAAAGGAAGGTTGATTTATTTGATCTGGTGGCCCTTGGGTGACGATGTGGACAGAGTGAAAGCATGGCTGTGATGCTCCTTGCAGTCCTGGGAAGAAATGGTAGGAAAATGCCAGGAAGCTTCAATGGCCACTTGGTCCTGAGGCATGAGGGAGGGGAGGGCCAGGCCTCACATGGTATTTAGTTGTTAACTGGCTGTGGCTGCTCATGGGCAGGAGGGGGTCTCTCCCAGCTGTGTGAGAGTCAGACTGCTCTGATACTGGGCCACGTAGCAGAATTGAAAATGAACTCCTCAATTTCTTCATAAACCTCTGGCGCAATTTGTAAAGAAAACCCTCATATCTCAAAGTCGGAGACAAAAACTAAACTGAAAGTTGGGGTGTGCTAAACCCAGGATTACAGACTGAATGTATCACAGCAGGGTTGATGTTCCCATGTTTCTAGCAGTTTAGGAACAAGGGGCCTTTGCTCTTCCTGGGTATCTGGCTAGTCTAGCAAGCATCCTCTGACCTTTCCCATCCTTTGTGTTCAATCAGGAGAAAGGAGAAAGTCCAGAGAGAGACACTCACATGTACTCTTCCAAGGGCTGTGCAAGTTCCAAGGGGAACCTGTCTGCAGTTGCAATACTGAGGGGTAAAAAAAAACATGTTGAGGACAAGGTGTTAACAAACAATGTTGGCTGTGAGAAGGAGCAGGAATGTGGCTGAGCCATGAAAGTGTCAGTGTGACATTGCTGGATGCAGTTCATTGCAGTTCATGTTTATTTTTTAATCAAGAAAATTGTACATGCAGTGTGACTCTCACGGCATTCTGTTAAAGCCCTTAGAAATGCTGGGATCCTGATTATGATTAGGATGTCCATCTAACCTTTTTCTTGGATGTGTGCTTTATGGCAAGCTAATGACCCATGCACCTGTCTCCTTCTGTCCTGTATTCCCAATGTACTTGTGTGCCAGAACAGACAACACTCACTTGTTGTTCACCACGTGACTCCATTCTATTCAAACCCTTGCCTGAAGGCAAAGGTTTTAATTTTTGCAGGCTATCTTATGGTGCTTGTCTGAGTGTGTTGTAAACAAAAGGGAAATCACTTTGATAGCAGGTTTCTGAAATGGAGGGCAGGATGCTGTCCTTATTTTATAGACTGTGATTTCAGGTCTGTAAGGCTCAGGTCCAAGAACTTATTGGAGTACCTTTGAAACACCTTTTACTTAACAATAAATTTTGGACTGCAAAGCTGATTTTGATTTTTACTATTTTTCTTGAGTACTTGGAGAACAAGGTGTTACATGACTTTCAATGCAGTCCTGTGGAGTACCTGGCCATATTTGAGTGCATGGCATCTCTGCAAGTGAGACCTAGAGATTTACTGAAAAAATGGGAAATAGAAACTAGTGATGGCAAATGCAAAATTGAGGTGCTGAATGTTGCCTGGGTGTGTGTTAAAATTTCCTGGGAGAAAGTGACTTAGGTATTCAGCTGAGAGATCACACTCACTGCTTCGCTGATTCCCTGTCTCTCTTGCCTGCCTATTTCAGACTTTCCAGCAGATCTACAGAAAGAGGCTTTCCTTGTTTTGCCTGTAGTGGCTCACATCAGGGTGGGTCCAGCCTGTGCTCTCAGGAAAATGGAATCTTGTTGGAAAAACGGATTGTGCTGGTGTAATCAAAGGCTGTTACTGAGCCTATGGATTAGAGGTCAGCACTGAGCAAAAGCCCTGAAACCTATGCACTCCTGAGTTTTTTTGTTGGGCCTTTTTTTGTTTTGTTTTGTTTTTGTTTTTTGCAAACTTGCCATTTTAGTATAATTGTATGTGCCACCTATATAAAATCAACACTTTGATTTTTGGGGAAGAAAGGATTAGGAGTACAGTTTTTAAACCAGAGGAAGAATGAATTGATATCCAAAAATTTCTAAATAACCAGTTTTGTATGAGAAGCTGGAGAGGTTTCAGTTCTAGTTTACATGTTAAACTCTTGGAATAATGAAGAGCAAATATTTGTCTTAGTGATGTCTTAGCTGAGAAGCCCATAGCTTTGATCATAAGGGATGTACGTCTCTAGTCTTTGCTTTTTCTTTAATGAGCTATAAAAATAGTAATCCCCGCTCTTGTTTAAAATACTGCTTCATATGTATTACTTTTATGATCAGGAAGTGTAAGTGCATCAATCATACTTTCGATGAATGCAGTGCATTATAATCTGAAATCTGATGTCATTAGTTTGTTCTATATACATATTTCTCAACAGCACATGCAAATCATGTCCGTATTGAAATTAAGTTCAGTCAGCAGTTACAGGTGAAATTTGATTAGATACTGTGATGTGTTGTGTATGGCCTAAGTTCTTAACTGAGATGTCTGCAGCCTTTGCAAAGAAACTGGCACCCTCTGACACCGGCTTCTCTTGCTCAGGTGGCTCCCCAGCCTTGTCCTGAGGTAAGTGCAAGGAGGGAGCACTGCTCAGCAGGAGAGGGCCACTGGCTGCAGGTGAAGGGCAGCACCTCTGTGTATGGTGTGCAGCTGGAAGTGCTCTGTGGTGCTGGGGAAGCAGCAGGGAGCCACAGCAAGGGAAGGGGTGGTGGGAAGCACAGCTGAGAATGGGAGCCCACCTGAAATGGAAGGAAATTCAGATCACCTTTTCCTCCCTGACCCGATGGCTGGATGGAATTGCCAGGGCCTCTTGTATGTAGCTTCTGATCTTGTGAAATGGGGGCTTCCTCTTTGCAGGTCCTTGCAGAAACCAGGTCAGTACAGTCCCAGTGAACATTGTTAGAGAACAAAATCATGCTTTTCATTGCTATGGGAGCCACACAAAGCTCAGTTCTTCTCCTGGGTTTTCTAGGGTCTTTTGCAAAGCTGATCACTGAGTCTGCAGCTCCCTGCTAGTGATTGTTCACCAGCTTAATTAGCTCATTGGCCAGTTGATTGTTTTTGAATTGTTCTTCTGCTCCAAAATTCAAATAGCAGTAATGACCCTGTAGCCGTTGTTTAAGAGGAATTTTTTGTACCATTCAGCTCTTTTACCTTTCTGGTTGCTCTATTCTACTCCATCATCCATGTTTATTCTCTCCCATTTTCTAAATTAAAAATCCCTTACAAGAAGGACATGCTTGTAAGTTCACATTTACATCTGGGGTACATTTTCTTTAAGCTATAATGGAAACAAGCCTGCCTGGGTACTACTGTTCATTGAAGGTAAAGCAAAGAGCCAATGACTATTGGAGTGAGTTCAAAAGATTCTCCTATGCAATTCACTTTCCAGCATTCATTCAAAATTTTCAAAGTGTTTCAATTCTGACTTCTTAGAGATGAAGCGGTCCTGTTGGTACTTGGCCACGTTCTTGTCTCCTTAGACATCCAAAAAGATCATAGTAGTTCCACTAGAAAGCTTTTAGAGATGTTTTTCCTGACTGTCATTACTGTTTAACTTCAGCTGTTGCTACTTGGAGAGAACACCTGTCTCCTGCTTTGCAGGTGTTTCTTTGTAGGTTCTCTCCCCTCCTAATCCCAAAGCCTTTGAAGCAAAGAGCTCTTTTTTGGTTACATTTGCTCTGTTACTGAACTAAGGCTTCCCCTGTGCAAGCTCTGCTGGGCCAGCCAACTCAGCAGCAAGTGCAAGGCAGAGAGGCTTCATGCTGTTTCACGCTGATGTCTCTTTACAGGAGTTATTCAGCGCTGCACTGCTGTGAAGTACCACTACACCTCCAGCTCTCTGCCTCGCAACTTACCCATCAACATCACCAACACCATCCGGCAGGATGAGTGGCACGCGCTCCGTAAGTAGCCCAGAGCAGGGCACAACAATGTTTGGGCCACTAAATGCCTTAATGCCAGCTGAGGGCTCAGAATCACCTCGTCTAAGCATGGCACTGGACTCTAAGCATAGATACAGACTGATTAGTGATGAGTATGATTGGAAGGGGACATGAAATTTGGAGGGGCTTAAAGCTGGGAATTCAGGAGTACAGACATGTAGTGAATGGCAAGGTGTAATCGTGTTCTGGATCTGGGTGCAGGCAGTTCCAAGCTGGCTTACTGCAAAGGTGCTGCATCATTGTATAGATCCTGTTGCAATTTTCTGTGTGCACACCAGTGACCTGATGCAACCCCCTGGTGACCAGTTCTTTTAGGGGACATCTTAGTTTGTCTTTGCACCAGCATCTGTCCCACAAGCTGCCTCATGCCCAAGTCCTTCCCACACAGATAACTGACCTGTAGTCTGTGACTGAGAATGATCTAATCAGTTTTTTTCTTCTCCCACTTCTGTTTTTTTTTTTTTTTTGTTCTATTGCTCACATAATTTAACATAGCCCCTGTCATGTGAGAGTCAGTGCCAAGGAAATCCTAGTTCAGCTGGAGACTGAACTAGGAGACAAGAACAGCAATTTTACTATGGCTAACAAAGTGCTGTTCATGTCACTGGTACCCAAGCTTTTTTTTTTAGAGCTTGTTACTGGAGTTGTTCCCATAATACTGTATTGATCTGCTGTCTGCTTCTGTCCTCCCACTATTCCTCTTTTCAGTTCACACTATGTGCCTCCCATGTGTTAATCCTTTAGTCCTCTCAAGTGTCCCCTTTTGCTTCTATTGTTTCCATTTTCAGCAAAATATTTTCTCCCCCAACAAACTCTATCCCAAAGAAAGATGCCACCTCTGAAAAAAACAAAAATGAAAAAATAGCCCTGTGGTACTAACATGAGTTGGTGATGCACCCCTTCTGTCCCATGCTGGGGAGTATTTGCCTGGATCAGGACAGAAATGCTCTCTAGTTGCACAATGCCCAGCACAACAGAGCCATTTTAGATGGATTCCCTTATAGTTTTAGTGCAATGGGAAAACTGTCTATCTCAAAGAAGCTACAGGAGAAGTCCATGGTTGAAGTATAAACTTTAGAACCAGTAAATGCACATCTCTCTGGACTCTGCCCTGGCTGTTCTCTCTAGGTACTGCCATCTTCATGTCTTGTCTTGCTTTTCTCCTTTTCCTTCAGATCTGCGCAGGATGACAGCTGGCTTCATTGGCATGGCAGTCTCCATCATCCTGTTTGGGTGGATCATTGGTGTGCTGGGCTGCTGCAAACAGCAGGAGCTCATGCAGTACGTGGCTGGGCTGCTCTTCCTAATGGGAGGTGAGAGCCTTTTGCTTCTGCTCCTCAAGTCATCACATTCAGTATTGCTGCCTTGCAAAAGTAACAGTAAGGTCAGCACAGCGTAGTTACCACTTCAGCACTGGGCAGGACCTGTGATTGCATGGGTATTGCATGTTTCAGTAGACCCCAATCTGAGTGTATGGGCCTGCTGCTCTAGAGAGCTGGTGTGTAGCCACAGGGGCCATGTGCACAATGAGCAAGTCCTCTGGCTTGCTCCAAGCGTGCAGCCTGTGGCTCCTGTCAGACAGCTCAGCCCAGTTTTCCCTAGGAATCGTAACAAGCAAACATAAGTTAATATATAACACCTTTCTGGTACTCAAAGATGCTTAGATCTTCATGTAATGATGAAGTCCAAACCAGCCAAACCTCGGAGGACCCTGGCCTGGTGATAAGGATGTGAGCTCTGTGCTTGCCAGGGGTGTTACCTCTGTTTGTCCAGGGTGGGAGCAGACTTTGTGTGACCAAAGGTTTTTCTGAGCTTTGATTTTCAACTTGAAAATGGGCAGTATAGAGCTGGGGTCTAGTGTACTAGTGTATATTAGACATACAAGATAGTATGTATATTAGACATACTAGAGTGCCTTGTATCTTCTTAGGATTTTTTCTCCTCTATATAGGTGTTCAGTGAATATGTAGCAGATGACAAAAACCTGGGCATGCTTTGTGGGCCTAGGGTACAGCTGGCAGAAGTGTGGGTGTTCCTGGTGGAAACCAAAAAGTGCTGCACTTTGCAGCCCTGGGATTTAGTGAGCTAATTACCTTTCGTAAGAGAAACTGCCCAAGTACTGTCTGGAACCTGAAGACATTAGACATAGGAAATAGTCTCAGGAGAATCAAAGCCTAATGAACTATGACTGAGTTCAAAATTGCAATGAAAGGTGTTAAGGTAACAGTGGTTATTTGTGAAGTATCTTGTAGTCCTACATATCCTCCTTTTTTTTTTCTCTGCCTTATAAGGAGAATGGCTGGTAGGACTGCAGAAAAAAACCCAAGGGTAATTAATTCTCGATTTTGAAAATCCATGACTTTGAAAATACTGAGGGAAAAAGAGCATAATTAACCTGTCTGAGGGCAGTGTAGAACCCTCTTGCTTTTCTCCTGCAGGTACTTGCTGCATCATCTCACTCTGCACATGCGTAGCTGGGATCAATTTTGAGTTATCCCGCTATCCTCGCTACGTCTATGGGCTGCCAGAGGACATCAGTCATGGCTATGGCTGGTCCATGTTCTGTGCCTGGGGGGGCTTGGGCCTCACCCTGCTGGCTGGGTTCCTCTGCACATTGGCCCCGTCACTCAACACCTCCCGGGCATCTGTACAAAAACCCAGACAAGAAAATGGGGCCGTGTGACCCCAGAGGGAGTGAGGAGAGACTCTGGAAAGCGCAGCCTGGGCAGAGCTGTGGGTTAACACCAGGAAGAGGTGGCATGTCAGCGTGTGGAGAGCAGTGCCAGAGCTGTTGAAATGCCAGCCCGTGGGACGCTGCTACAGCCTCCAGTCGCAGACACGGACATTGCAAAGTAACTCCAGGTTTGAATTATTGGCAACTTGATCATTGATGGTTTAAGGGGGACAGTTCTTTCAATTTGTTTTTCTTCTGTTTACAAGGGATTAAGTCCGAGGTTGTGTCTTTTTTTGTGCTGTTTTTTGAACTGTACCTCCATGGTCCTGTTATTGTCCAGTTGTAAGGGATGTTTACGCACCAACTCTATTGCTGCAGGTCTGTGTAATTCAGACCCAATTTAGGGCAAGGAGCTAAGTGAAGTTGGCTTGAACACTTTTGCAACATGTGGCATGTCTAGTGTTGGCTCAGGCCATCCTTTCCCAAAAGAACCTTGATCTAAGCTGAGGTTTAGGCCAAAGAATTAGCCCATTCTTAGTATTAATTTATTTAAATCAGAAACCTGTGCTATTCCATGCTGTGGATTCAGCTATTTACTCACTACTCAAAACAGTTTCCAAAAGGAGCTAGCTGTAACTGAGCAGCAAGACCCCAAGAAAACTTACAGACTCTGGGAAAGCAGAGGAAAGTTTTTCTCAGCTTCTTACACAGTGAAGATTACTCATTTGGCTAACATACCTTTATTTTAATGGGGAGATGTATGCAACATGCAGCTTTTACTTATTCCACCAGAGGTACATTTTTCAAAATGTGTCATAGTTTGAGCTGCCAGGATCAACTTTCACTCCTGAACTAACTTGTGGGTGCAACTCCTGTGAAAGGAGATGAGTAATTCTCCCTGAGCTCAAATAACAGTACTGCTAAAATAGCAGATGTACAGCCCCCTCTAATATTAGTGTCCAAAGGAACCACAGTGTATTTTCCTCAGGAACGTGTGGCTTCTGCTCAGTTCTCCACTCACGCCCTTCCAATGTCAAATGCCCTGAGCGCAGCGTGTCAAGAACACGCGTGTTCTGCTGGAACAAGATCCCTCTCCAAAATGAGCACTAAGGACCTTGGTACCAGCACAAGTACTAGGGCTAACTCAGGAACATCAGCCAAAGTACTTTGGAGTGCATTTTTCTTTCATCCATCTATTTTTTTTTCCCTTCTCCCATCCCTGCCCCTCTCCCAAGCATCCAAAAACTGCACAGGTAAAGATGAGATGGCCAGCATTTGGAGATGTTTACATTGTATTTAAAATACAATACAGTGGCATGTAAGATATTTAATGCTAAAGTCAGTGTATTTATGAAAAGTGTAATTTTTAAATGGAAGTTGTAATTCTCAACTGGCATTAAAAGTACTGAAAGACTTGCTCAGTGGATGAAACCTCGAGTTCTTATGACTAATGTCTGATTTCCCCAGAAAGCTCACATACATATACCACCAACAGTCTTAAAGTTTCAAGAGCTAAATTCAAGTGACCAAGTTAAAACATCAATTCATGTGTGAGTTGTGTTCACCCTTGCAAAATTAATGTTCAAAAGTTTCAAAGTCTAACAAGGCTGTAGGCTGTTCACTGGCTGCACAGGCAAGAACCGGGGATGCTGTCTGAGCTGCAGATCATCAATGTCACAGTACACTTACTGCAGTGTAGCCTCTTGGTCCTCATGAGGGAGTATCAGAGCTGGGTTTAGTCCAGTTCTAGCTGAAGGAGGGTCCAAAGGCAGCATGATGGGCACTGTGGACAGGAGGCTTTTAGCCTTCCTGACACAGATGCAGAACCACCTTGTAGAGCAAGGGCGACAGCTCCAACACATCACGGATTTGTTTTTAAAGGGAAAAAATGCTTTATTTTTTCCAGACAGAAAGTAAGTGATACAGTCCAGTCTACTCCTGTCCTCTGCCAAGGCCTCAACCTTGACCAGGCAGGGATCAGGCATAGTACTGCAGATTGGCTTTTTTCTTTGCTTGAACCTCCAGGATTCCTTCCATGTAGTCCTCGTGGGTGAGCTCTGTTGCTCCACGGCGGAGGGCAATCATCCCCTGCCCAATGAGACAGTATTTAGAGAGGGAATGTGAGCACCACACCAGTTCCAAATAATTACTCCACGCTAGCTTTCACATTTCACTCCCATCACTGCTATTCCTATGGAGGAATACTTACCGCTTCAACACACACAGCCTTGCACTGGGCTCCATTAAAATCATCTGTGCAGCGAGCCAGTTCCTCATAGTTCACATCAGGGCTGATATGAGCAAATGGGAAAAAAAGTCTGAGAGCATGTACCAAATAGAAAAAGCAATGCAGGGAGTTTCCTCAGCCCCACAGTGAGCTCCCAACAAGTGACTGCCAACCACTTCTCAGCCCTGAGGTACCATCCTGAGTGACAAAAAGAGCCCCAGAGGGCCGTACCTGACGTTCATTTTGCGTGAATGAATCTGCATAATTCTGGCTCTGGCCTCTTCATTAGGCATTGGAAACTCAATCTTCCGATCTAATCGTCCAGAGCGGAGCAAAGCTGGGTCCAAGATATCAACCCGGTTGGTTGCAGCAATCACCTAGGTAGAAGTAGGATCAGCAGTGTGAGGCACCTGGAAGACAGGCCTCTTCTCCCCCAAGATTCACCAAACTTCTTCCCCTGGACATTGTTTTCCATCCCCTGCTAGAGCACCCTGGACCTCAGCTGCACCTCCCTGCTAGCTCCCAACCTTGACTTGTGTGTTTGGCTGGAAACCATCAAGTTGATTAAGCAGCTCCAGCATGGTCCTCTGCACCTCTCGGTCACCAGCTTTCTCACTATCAAACCTGAGTGGAAACAAGAGTAAAACTATCAGTATGAACCTGACCACCCTGTCCCTGCTTTTAATCACATCAAAACACAGAATGACTGCAGTTCATGCTCCTTGGCCGAGATGTTCCAAATTTTTCCTTGAAACTACAGTCCTACTATGATGAGGACTGCAACTACAATAACAGTCAGCAGCATATAAGACTTATTTAGTCATTACAGCTGAATGGGGCTTATGTTGTCCAGGCACAAGTAGTAAATGAGGGTGAACACCTCCAGGTGCCTGCTGCAGTGGTCAGAAAAGGGTTTTATACAGCAGGAGGCTATCAGACAGAACCCAAGTCTGACAAACGTTGCTGCTGAGCCCAAGGATTGTGGCAATTGCTATCCATCTGTGACTGTCTTCACACTCTCTGAGTAAGCCGTGCTTTAAAAGGCTCTGCTTACATACACAGGCAAAGGAGGTTGCTAGGCAGCTCCCAAGAACTTTACAACATGGACTACAGCTCACCTTTTAGTGCCAATGGCATCCAGTTCATCAATAAAGATGATGGAAGGAGCTTTTTCCTTTGCGAGAGCAAAAGCATCACGTACTAGCTTCGCTCCATCACCGATGAACATCTGCACAAGTTGTGGACCCGCCAGCTTCAGGAACGTGGCCTGGGAAGTGAAAGAGAATCAATCCTAGGCCTCATTTCACAGTAGCATCACTTCTGAGTACTATAGGAAGCCCTTAATTAAAACAAGCAAGCAGGCAAATAGGAAAATCCCAGCCTTTGTAACACCAATTTGTGTGTATGACCTTCTTCCCCTGGAGGTGTTCTTACTCTTTGTCAGGTACTATTCTACAGCAGCACACACTTTCACAGGTTCCTTTTACCTTGGTCTGGGCAGCACATGCTCGAGCTAAAAGTGTCTTCCCTGTTCCTGGAGGCCCATACATAAGGACTCCTTTGGGTGGCTGTATACCCAAATTTTCAAATTTCTCCTTATGATTCATTGGCAGGACAATGGCCTCCACGAGCTACAACAAAAGAAAAGTATTAATATATAAATCCACTCTTCTCCATAGATCCAGGCTGTCTGGTTTGAGTTGAAGTTCAAAGACTGTTGTCCACAGTGACACCAGAAACTATACATAAAGTATCACCTCTTGGATTTGTTTATCCAGCCCCCCGATGTCACTGTACTGCTCTGTGGGCCTCTCATCCACCTCCATGGCTTTCACCCGTGAATCATACTCAGTAGGCAGAGTCTCCAGGATCAAGTAAGAGTCTTTGTTCACTCCCTGTAAACAAAAGTCCTTTGTTTTTAACAGGTCCTTCAGATAGCATTTAATAAACATGCAAACAAAGCTGATTAAGTAGACCTCAAGGATGCAGGAATGACCAGATTTGATACTGGCATTCATCAAATCACCCCAGCTTGGCAGAATGGACAAAGCCACTGTCAACCTTCAACTTTTTAAATGAGTGGTCCAGTTTATTTACAATAAAAAGACACAAAAAACTTACTAAGTGGTCTCTAAACTTTCAGCACCTAATTTTACGTATAAAGGACACACCCCCCAAACTTCTTTCCTTTACTACAAATCTAACTGAACCCATCTGGGTTCATTCCTGGACAGACTGGTCTTCTTCCTTAAAGGCAGGACATTTGCAGTTTTCTGGCCACCATCATATCTAACTACCACAATAGATTCACTCACCACCAGATCTCCAGGCTTCAACTTCTCAGCATCAACCAACCCAATAACAGGTAGGAAATACGTCTGTAAAAAAGAAATCAAGGTGAGCAAAATCAGATTTACCAGGAGAAGATACTTTGCATCACACCTCACACCTGGCTGGGCACATGGGTTTTACCTGACGTGTAGAGGTCTTGATCACAGCACACTTGCCCTTTCTCTGAGAATCCAGGTCAATGTTTGCTCCATCCTCCTCCTGGTCATTTGGGTCAACATCCAGCAGCTGAAAACCAGGGTGAAGGAGTTAAAGACAATGTAACCAGGCTAGCAGGATGACCCCCAGGATTAATGCTTCTAACATACATGAACAGAACTTTCCATCATACATCAGGAGTAGAATCCTGAAAGCATTAAAGCCCTCCTGTAAAAATTGATTTCTTCCTTTCCTTATGAAGCAGCATGCAATAGTGCATAGAAAGTTACAAAATTCAGAACAAAGTAGTAGCTAATGGCACTGATTCCTTCTCCCATATAGCATGAAGGCTTATGCTCATTAAGTTTTAAAACAGTACAAACCAATCCCATTTTTAATAGGAAACTATCAGCATTCTTTTTCCTATCATCAGAATTACTGAATTACAAAAAGAATGTGATGGAGGAACAGAGCCACTTGCTGTTTCACAAGTTCCAGAGAGCATATGTCCAATTTTAGATGCTTAAGTTTACGCTCAGAAGGGTTGTGTCATCCTCTGATGGTTGTTAGGTACAGATGAACAGTACCCAAAGCCTAAGGAACAACCCAGACAACAAGTGTGCAAGAGACATATACTTGCAGGTCACAAAAAACCAACAGAAAAGCCTGGAAGTCCTGGCTCTGGCAGCATCAGTAGTCTGAGAACACTCCAGGTCTTGAATTCCTCACGAGTTCCCTACCCTTCTCCCCGACATTATAAAGCGCACACCCTTCTCATGTCACTATGTAAGAGCCTACCACCCTCACCTCAATAACATTGGAGACAAGATATGGCAGGGTTTTATTCACTTTGATCTTCTCACTGTTCTCTTTGATCTTGTCTTTCATGGCCTGGAGCTCATGGGTCACTCTCAGTACCTCACTCTTCATGATCTGAAATCGGTACACAGAAGAAAGAAAAGGGAATGGTGTCAGGAGACTGAGGCAAGTAATAGATTATTCCAAAAGCAAACAGTTACAGAAATATAAGTCTAAAGAATAAAAGGAAATGGAATACAAAAAAAAAAAAAAAGCAAAGCCAGCAAATTAGCCACAATTTTTTAGGAATCAAGGCCACACAGTCCATTCTGGTCTCTAATTCATCAATAACACCAAATGATTTCTTCCCAGTGTCACTTGGTAGCCTCAGCATAATCAGTGCAACAGCTTACAGGGTTGCAATGTGACCTACATAACAGTATGACCTAGATATAGCAACTATGGTTTGGTTGTGCTCTTTTAATATATACAGATACACAAGTAGCTACATATACACACCTATTTTAGTTATGTTTTGCAAGGTGGTGGGAACTAGATGATGTTTAAGGTCCTTTGCAACCCAAACCATTCTTTGATTCAGCCTGGAGAAGAGGGGGCTCCAGGAAGACCTCATAGTGGCCCTTCTGTATTTAAAGCTGTCGTGTAAGAAAGATGGGGGCAGACTTTTTAGTGAGATCTGTTGCAACAGACGAGAGGTAAGGCTTACTTCAAGAGGGTAAATTTACACTAGATATAAGATTCTTTTTACAGTAAGGATGGTAAAACACTGGAACAGGTTACCCAGAAACATGGTGGATGCCCCATCCTTGGAAACATTCAAGATCAGGTTGGACAGGGCTCTGAGCAGCCTGGTTTAGTTGAAGATGTCCCTGCTCACTGCAGGAGTTGGCCCTTAAAGGTCCCTTTCAACCTGAACTATTCTATGATTCTATGATCCTACTAACTGTAAGGAAAAAAAAAACCTCCAAGAAAGAAATGTATTCCCCATCCAACAGTGAGTACATTTACACCCAACACTAAGGTACCCAACACAGGTGTCTGCAGTGCTGTCTGGCTGACACTGAATGGCCTTTTTGTCCCTTTCCTGGTTAGTCACAAGTGTGCAGATACACACTTTGGGATCCCCACTGAAGTCACTGGAGCACCAAGAGATCTCAGGAGAACTGGTCACACCTGAATTGGTGTATGGGATTCTGTTCAATGGGGAAACTCACTCTTCACAAAGAAAGTATCTTTTTAAAAGTCTTTATGCCTAAGCATATACTGTGCTGTAACACATTTACAGGACAGATCTATTACAGGAGCAAATACAGAGTCTGATAAATAAAAATGCAAAAAACTTAATAAATTTGTTTTAATAAAGCAGCCTAAAAAACATTCAAGGAAAACTGCCTGAATGGAGGGTTCTCACAAACATTTTGCAATTATAATGCTCTTACTATAAAATGAAGAATTCCTTACTGAATTCTGCATTTAAAAATATGAACATATTTACCTTCACTGTCTTTAAAGAATAATAAAGTACATTAGTAATTCAGAATTACTTGTAGAGCCTGAAGCAGTGTAGGATGAAGTTACTCTGTAGAATTTATTTAATACTTTAACACTAGGCAGCAAACCTTCTAAATTTGTAAGTGCTCTTTTATGCAAAACATGTCTATCTCAAGACAGGTCTATCTACTTAACATCTTCATGAATGAACAAGCAAAAGGATGGCATGTTTTCTCATCATGTTTGCAGATGACACCAAACTGGAGGGAACAGTCTCTGCATTTAAGGGCAGAGCTGCCACATAGAAACCTGACAAAATACCAGGACACATGCAAAGCCCCACACCAGGGGGAAGTGCACCTTGCAGTGACACATGCTGAGTGACACATGGTCTGGCTGAGGAATGGACCTGGGGGTCTCAATAAGACAATGAACTGAACAGGAGCCAGCAATGTGCCCTGACAGCAAGGGTGGCAAACTGCATCCAGGGCTGTACTATCAGGACTGTAGATGCAGAGAAATGTTCAGTGCCCTTTATTCAATACTTTCAGATCCTACCTAGAGCCCTCAGTCCAGTTTTGGTGTTCCCCCCCCATACAGCAAAGTCATTGATAAACTGGACTTGAGTTCAGCACTGGGCCACCAAGATGGCTGGGCCCTGTGAGAAACAGCTGATGGAGGTGGGTTTGTTCAGCTGGAGAACAGAACTGCTGGAGAAAGAGGTATCAGAGACTGAACCAGACACTTCATAGGCGTACACAATGGGCAGATGAAATAACAAAGACTGAAACAGGTGCGGCTCAGCCTGTACACAAAGCAAATCTTTATCCTCACGAAGTCTGTCAAGCAGTAGCACTGAACACCCTGCAAAGCGATGCAATATCTGTTTTTAAAGGTTTTCAAGATCCAGCCGGATAAAGCCCTGAGTAGCCTGGGTTATGGCTGACCCAGCTTTGAGGAGTTTGGCCCGAAGGTCTGCTCAAGTCCCTTCCAACCGGAATTACCCAATGATCCTGCCTGACTCAGGCCACAGACTTCTCCCTCCCCTGCGCCTACGAGGCAGGGAGGGCCTGTGTAACTTTAGCTAAAGCATCCATGGCTGCGTCCAACAACCGGCCCCTCAGCTTCCTTGGGTCCGTGCTATTCCAGTGATTTCTTCCCTATCCTCGCGGCTCAGTATTCCTCAATCTGCGGCTCTCGATTCAATTAACCGTGTTTAATTTTTTGCTGTCCCCGTGGCTGTGCTAACCCGTCCGCCCCGAACGACAGCAGCACAGAGCTCCCGGGAGGGCGGCCCGGCCCGGCGCAGCCCCCGCCGCTACCTTGATCTCGCTGTCGAGGAGGCGGGTGCGCTGCACGATCTCCTCCGTGGACATCTTCAGCACCTCCTCGCCGACGCCGTCCTGTGGGGGGAACAACGGCAGCGTCACCCTCGGCCCGGCCCGCGGCTCGCCCCGGCCCCGCAGCCCCCGGCCCGGCCCCGGGCCCCTCACCTCCGACTCATCCCACACGGACGCCATCTTTCCGCCGGCCCGCGGGCGCGCGCACGGCGCGGCGGGTTCGGGGCGGCAGATTCCGCACCGCGGGTTCCCGGCAGAGCAGGGCGGGGCAGAGGCACGGGCGGGACGTGCAGAACGGGCGGCCCGGAGGTTCCCCGCACCCTGCCCTCCCCCGGCGCTGCCGCCGCTGCCCCGATCGCGGCCCCCGCCGCCCGCGGCCGTGCCGAATCTGCCGGCGGGGCGGGGAGCGGCCGACGGGTCACGTGCCGCCCCCAAAGCTGCTGAGTGATGGCGGCGGTGCCGCCATGGCGGGGCGGGGCGCGGGCGGCGCTCGGAGCCCGGCGCTGGAGGCAGACGGGGCGGTCTCCCACAGAAACGCTTTATTACAGTCAGTGCCCGTACACAGCAGCGAGGGGGAGGGGAGCGGGGCCGGGCCGCGAGCCCGAGCCGACCCCGCGCAGGGGAGGCCGAGGACGCCCCGCCAGGCACAGCCCGAGGGGCCCGGGAGCGGCTCCGTGAGTCCCCGGCCGAGCCCGCGGCGCTCAGACGTAGCCGGGCTTCACCGACAAGCGGCGGCAGTTGGGGCAGCCGCGGGTCCCGTTGGTCTGGAGGCACCTGCAACGGGAGGAGGTCGGGTCGGGGGAGCCCTAGCGCGGCCGGAGGCTCCCCCAGGGCAGCTACTGTACGCCACAAAGCTGTTCCCCGTGGGCCCTCCCGCCACAGGCAGAGACTGGATCTCTTTCCCATCCCTTCCAGGGAGACGCTTCGGCAGATTCCTTAGAAAAGTTTGTTCCTGTACTGCTGGAGCCAAGTCCACAGATAAACTCCACAGAGTTTTTCGGGCATCTCTCGCTGCCCAGTAGTTTGATCCTAATTCTGGTCTCGGTGTGAGACTTTGTTACTAAATTCTTGGTTTTCAGATCAATGTGTTTTGTAACACTTGTGTTTCTTAACGATGGTACAGCTAACTTCTTTCCTGGCAGTAGTATGCTAACAGGCTGAACAACCTCTTCACCTCTGTGTGCCACTAGCCAAGGGAGAAGGTGAGGGGACTTGGGAAAAATCCAAACTGCCCCTGGGAGCAAAGAACCGATTCCCCAGGAGGAATCAAATAGCAATCTGTGAACTGGGCTGAACACCTACAAGGTGAGGGCATCAGTGAACAATCATTTAGAGGGCAAGTGGGAATGTGATGCATATGATGGCTAAATCTCACCTTCCAAGGCTGTGAGACTCTTAGCACTGCAGTGAGATCCTGACTTGCAGGATCAAGACAAAGACCTGAGGAACAGCATGCAAACGACTACTCTGGGCATAAGCAGCTCTTTCCTATGGCTAATGTCATGACAATAATATTTAGTACTTCCAGCTAATTACTTCAAGTGGAAGAAGTGGGAGCAAGGTAGTGCCTGGAGCTGGTTGTTCTTCTCCCCAATGGACTCTCCACACATGCCACAGTAGAGCTCCATCTCCTCCACACATTCATGGAACTTCACTACATGGTCACGCAATTCTCGCTGCTGCTCCTTTGTGCGATAGATCCTTTCACACAGGCAGTGGAGCTTCAGCAGGCCGAGCTGCACATGAAGGACAGAAACATAAGACAGGTGAACAACACGGTGAAAACAGACCAGAAACAGCAGTGGGAACACCACAGCCCCATCAGCCAGCTGGAGAAACATCAGCAGGGCTCAACACTTCCTGCCATTAACCCTTCTTTGTGTCACAAAAGCTAACACCAGGTTTGAGACGCTCAGCAGCTCTTCCACTCGTGGCTACCCTGAGCTACCCTGTGACATACAGTGTATTTCACTTTCCTCTGCCTCCAGCCAGCACACAGTTCAGCTGCTGCTCAGGGCAGAAATGTTTTCCAGGAAGAGATCTCGGATCCTCTAGTTCTCTGTTTCACACCCCATTTTCCCTGTTTCCCGTTCCCCTTGCCCTATCCCATTTGACTCCTCTCTCTTCAGACTTGCATACTGATGATTATCTGTGCAACTGCCCACAGCCAAACACTTCATGACAAAGCAAATCCCAAGCACTCACTGGTTAATAGGAATGCTAATGAGCAACAAGAAGCCTGGATACTTCAATGTTTGACATCTGATATTGCCTGACACAAGACATGGAGAGTGTTGAAAAGAAGCTGTAGAATCCTACCTTGTTCCCTAGTCCCTCTGCCAGCTCCTGTGCCTTTTCAATGCTTTCCAGAGCCTGTGAATTGAGATCACTGGTCATTAGTTCTATATAAAAAACAGGCTTGTATGAAGTCCTATGAGAATTATTTACAAAAAGAGGTAAAGTAGTACAGAGTAAAATTTGGATAAACAACCATCCCTGCAACTCTGAAGAATCAAGAAAGCTTTTTTGGGAGGGCAGATTTCCCTCCCCTCCCAAAAGCTAATCCATGAGAAAAGGTTGGTTTCTGAAAGACCACAAGTAATGCAAGAGCTGCATTTCTGTTGCAGACACTCAGTGTCAGCAGAGACTGATTCCCAAGCAGAGAGAATACAGATTTATTTAAACTCAGCCCCACATGCTCATTTGGGGCTGGGATGGAGCACAAGCAAAGCAAGCCTTGGCCCCATCCTACCTTGCAGGCTCAAAAATTGTTGGCAGCTCCAATTTCACTTGTACCAGAAGTGAGGAAAGGGATTACCAACACCAATACACCACACTCATCCATTTTTTCCCTGCTGTTCATATATTCACCTTGCCTTACACATGGTGTGATGTAGGAGTGTTCTGCTATCCATTTTTTAAATCTGAAGGAAATATTTAGCATAGCAGCTGTCATACCAAATGAGTCCCTATTTTCCCCTAGATGTCACAGTGTTCCTTCCTGTTCTGATAATTAGTCTCTTTTCCAGAACTATTGAGATCTGCTTTCTATTTGTCCAAGGGGAAAAAGACATCTCCCTTGTGATGCATGTTATAAAATTTCTACCCTATAATTTGCTATTACTGCTACTGGAGGAGGAAAGGACCAGATGAGATGCAAAAATGCACTGTGAATGCAGAGGAGATGGCATTAGACTTGTGGTGGCAGCAACAGCCTAGGGTAAGGAAATGAAAGGAGAGGGAAGTGGGAGCTGAAGGCCAGCAGGGAGAACATAATTGAGAACTGTACTTAAGAAGACTGAATGTGTACTGGAAACTCCTGAAATTTATGACTGTGACTAAGAATCAAAGTGAAATGTGTGGGGTAGGGGAAAAGATGTTGACAAGTCTAGGGGACAGTTTGTCTTGGACAGGAATATGAGGCTGAACAAGAATGAGGGCAAGCAAGCTGTGAGCAGCCTGGGAAGATTTGGACTAGCACTGATTACATTATACACAAATGAAATGGACTAAGTAGCCAAAGAGACTGGGAAGATGGAGGAAGCTTGGGCAAAACCAGGGAATCTGCAAGTGGAAAGTTGGAAAATTGCTTTATTAAGTAACTGATATAGGGATGAGTAGCACGAGAAATGGAAACTGGGCCTGGCAAGTTGAAGAACAGGCTTGGGTGAATATTCAGGAATGACAGCTAAGGAAGTCACATTTGGTCAACAGATGTAAGGTACCTGACCCAGCAGGGCAGACTTCCCTCTAATGCCTGGGACAATATAAGATTCCTTCACTTTCTTCTTCTGTGGGATTTGCTGAGATTAGAATTCTGTGCAAACCCCTCATCATGTTCTCACAAGTGAGAGCTGCTTGATATCAGAGGCTGACCGTGGCTTGAGATAGAATGAGTGAACATAGGGGTTTGATGAGTGCTCTGAATATTCTCTCCTACAGAGGCCTACCTCCTCTGTCCTGTCCTGTACTTTTGACACTGAACAAACATTTCAAGTCCACAGTTTGTTCTTCCATTGCTAACAAACATTGTGTTTACTTATGGAGATTGTATGGTGTGTCTCACCCAGCTGATTCCCTAATGGAGGCACTCAGATGCTCACAGCACCCTGAACTTGTCTATTCTGACATGTACTGGATACACTGGTATCTGGCATGCTTCAATTGAGCTAAAGTTCTTGGTGTCTCAATATGACTGATAAAAGTGAATCTTCATCATATTTAGACCCAGCCAGCATTTTGATGTCGCACTGTGCAGGTACTCCAGGTTGTTCAGAGCTAGTTCAGGGCTAACCTTTGAGCATTTCATTCTGTGGCTGAATGTTCCTGTCGTGCAATGTGCTACATCAGTGTTGTCTGGACTTTAACACACATACACACTGCCTAAGCATTTTCAAAATAAGTAACTTTACCCCCTTGTTCTATACTGACTGGTTGTCTATTCCCAAATAAATTCCCACTCTCATTCCTCTGTTTCACATCAGAGTAAAATAGACCATCAAAAGTGTCTCCAGGAGTTTTATGCCACATTTTCCTGCAAAGCACACGGTGGAGCTGTAGAGCTGTCTAAACATCATTAGCACATCAATGAGCTTAGTCATATAACTAAAAAGTAGGCAGAGGAATCTATTTCAGAGCATAAGGCTTCCTTCCTCCAGTACTGGTTTCTCAGTATAGAGCTTAAAAGTCATCAGGATTGACTAATGAGGCAATTCTGTAATTTAGCAGTCTGACTCAGAATGGATGTTCCTACCATAATAACAAATTCCTGGCTGAGAGAGACCATTCAAAGAAATATAACTCTTCAAGCAACAGACCCTGTTGGTAGAACCCAGGGGGTACAGGTCTCTTCTGAACTGTGCCCTCACCGAAGTGCAATACAAGACTGTGCTCTAATCTTGTCCTCCTACAATCTTCTGTAGAAACAAGTTTGTAACTGACCTTGTCCAGCTCCTTTTGAATCATCCAGCACTTAGTCACTCCTAGCAGCACCTGAATCAGGCCCAGGCGGTTTCCAATCTCTGTCATGATGCTCATGGAAGAGTCATACCGAGGGAAGGCTGTCTGCAGAAGCAGGGAGGAGAACACATGTTTTGCTGTGAACTGCTTTTCATGCCCTCTTGCTATTCCCTTTATCCTTCCTGGCAGGAAAGAGTTGTACCTGCACGTCTCTGCGACTGCGATGGATATCTGCAAAGCAGAGCAGACACAGTGCTTGCAGTGGCCGGTCACCGTGCTGCAGGGCAATCTTCATGGACTCCTGAAAGAAATTGCCTCTGGTCAGTAGAAGAGCTTATTCCTGATTCAAAACAACAAGGCTGGGACTCTACACTCTGGCCACTGACGGATCAGCTCCAAAGAAGTGGCACCATCTTTTAAGGCAAGGAAAATCTTTTTCACATATTCCTAACCAAGGGCCATTCGTAGACCCAAATTTTGAAGTCCCCTGTCTGCAGAAAGCATAGCTCTAAAACTGTAAGGCAACAGGAAGATCTACAGTCAAGTGTGATTGCCAGAGTACCTCTCTTGCTCCAGTCCTGTGGCAGGATCCCCTGGTAGAGCCCCCCACAGCTCTGTGGCTGCCCGCAGCCCGTACCTCACAGCAATCCATGGCATCTGCCAGGCGCCCCAGCTTCCGATAGGCCACGGCCATGTGGTACTGGCTCATGGCACGGTACTTCAGGCTCCAGCCCTTCCCATAATCATTCACCAGTTCAGCAGCTTTACATGGGAAAAACAGGGCTTTCTCATAGTCCTGTAAGGCAGACAAGCACACAGACAGCAGTCACAGCAAAATTAAAGCAAAATGGGGAGAACAAAAAAAGCCCAACTATTATTTACCAACACTGCAACAGCCACCCGATTTCTGTATGTCCAAACTCATGCTGCTCCTCTTCCATGTGCATTATTTTGGTGGATATCAAATTGTGAAAGGGGAATTGCCATATACTGAATTAAAATTATTCTCTGGGTTCAGGACACTGGGGCAATGACCCAGCAAAAGAATTTTATGTAGTATAAAAGTATAAAAACAAAGTAAAAAGTATAAAAGTATAAAATAGTACATAAAGTCATTAACTTCATTCTGCAGGAATCCTCCTCTGTAAGCAAAGGCTGAAAACTTTATCTTCTTTTTCTGAAATCTGCTCTTACATCATCTCTACTTGTAATATCTACATGGAGCCTTCATTTTCTCCATACAGTAAGCTGGGATCTCCAAGAAGCTCATTATCCATCATTTCAGGAAAGTGGAACTAAGACTCATGGCCTCATCAAATTCACAAAAAGTAATAATACATTTTAATTTATGAACATCTTTTTTTTTGCATTAAAAGCATGTTAGAAATTAATCTTATTTTACAATAATAATGTAAATATGTAAATAAAACTTATGTAAATATCTAAAACCATTCTCAAGTAATATATATGAGACTGTAGAAGTGAAAAAGTCCTCATATTTTTTTAATTCTCCACAATGCACAAAGGAAACCACAATTTCTCAAATTTCCTTTCTGCCTTCTTATTTCACCCTGAAAAGTGTTCAGCACAATGTTATTTTCTTTATTTTTGGTCACCACACTTCATGTGATGAGTCTTCTATGAGTGAAGAAATCAAGACTTTGTGAGGACAACCTATTTTTTGCTGTCTGTACCAGAAGTTAGGACTGGCAAATCACCCCCGTGCTCAGTCCCTGCCTGGTTTTACCTACAGCTGCTTGCTGGCAGCCAATTGCCTACGATAGTGGTAGAAATAGAGAATCCATGAGTTTTGGCTGCCAGCCCTGTGTCTCTGATGTGATCTTCTTTGAATCTAACTTTGATCTTTTCAACACACATATTCACAGCTGCTTCTGCTGTGCTGTATAAACATGACACTAATCCTCCCATCCTTACTTATAGAGGAGAGTTCTCCATTTGGATATTACAAAGGGATTTTAGCTTACAATGCTCTCTCAGTACTTCATTTCCTATAGGAAAGACAAAAACTGAAATTCACGTGGTTTCTAATGCTTCCCTGAATCTGGGGGACAATCACCCTTCTGTCCCTTAGGTTACTGTACCTTTATCTGGGTGTAGAAGTTCCCGAGGCTGCAGCAGACTCGACATTCCAGCATCTTGTCATCGTTGTTGTGTGCGTAGCGTAAAGCTTTCTCAAAGCACTCCAAAGCCTTCTGGAAAATGCTGAGGCCCAGAAAGGCATTGCCCATGCTGAGGCTCACCTGGCCATTCAGCTGCAGGCTCACAGTGGTACCCTGCATGTTCAGGCACGTCTTACAGTAAGAGATTGTTTTCTGGAATTCACAGAGTTTCTCATTGCTGCGAGCCAGGTTTAGGTAGCTCTCTGTGAGGAAATCTGGGTCTTCCAGCTCCCGTGCTGTGTCAATCTGTACCACTGCAAACTTGAAGTAGAGAAGATAGTGTTTATAAAAGTGTGTAGTTTATTTAAATACAGCTCAAGCGCCCACAGAGTAGTGCCCTGTACTAGAGAAGAGGCTCATCTCTGAGCAGGGCAGACAAGGCCATCAGCACATGGAGAAGCCTCGTATGCACTGAGCAGTTGTCTGGTGGTTTAAAAGGCCTGTGAAGATTCTGAAGAAACCTTTCCTTCTCTTCACACAGTGTCTGGGCAGGGAAGATGAACTAGGCTGGCAGTAAGGGGAAAACAGCAGTTAAATGGCCCTAAAGAGCAGTTGGTGAAGCAGGAAACATCTGACACAATGCTGTTCTGTTTTCTTTCACTCAGTGTAATGTATCCCACTTTCTCTAGAATTCTTAAGCTATTAAAGTACTCTTCAATAATAGAAGAAAGTAAGCCACTTCTTTAATGAATTTTTTACTAGTAATTGCAGTCTTGATCTTGACAGTTTTAGTTCTATAGCCTCCAGGATTTGTTGCATACTGTTTTCTTAAATGAAGTCTCTTTCAGGCTGCAAACTATTCTAAGCAGTAACTCTTACATTTTGTGATGAAGCAAGCACACTGCTGGCTTGAATTAGTATCACTAGTAAAGGTAAATAGTTAGCAATTTTCATTAGACACTATCAGTTAGGATTATGGATGGCAAATTCCAGGGGAATCAATTACTTCTTTTTTGTATAGTGGCTATATGTAATAATTTAGGCTACTAGAACATTTTATATTCTTTGGAAACAGAAACCCAACCCAAACCAAACAAAAACAACAATCAAAAAAACAAACTAAAAAAAAAAAAAAACTCCAAAAAACCAAACCAAAACAACAAAACCCCCAAACATCACCAACCATAAATTGTGTATATTGGGTTTGTAATTATCTTCTCAGCTTCCATTAAAGTTTAGGAAAGCTGCTACGTGGACTCAGTGATGCGCACTAGCTCATATCCACATATCCGCTTCTCCACATTCCCTTAACTTTGCCCAAGTTCTTCAGTATTTCCTGATTGCCACAGCCTCTTTTCTTGGTGTGAAGTAATTTCTTTCCTCTCCAAAAGAGGCTGAGCATCACAACCCTTCTTAAATCACTTTTTATTTCATGCCTTTAATTCTGACCCTTTTTCTCCTGATATTTCCTCTCTCAATGGCTTATTGCTAAAGTTATAAAGAAAGTTACAGAGTTATATAGAAAGTTATAAAGTTATAGAGAAAGTTCCGCTTTCTCTATTCTTTGACCAGTTGCTGTGTAAAATCTTTAGTTTGACTGAAGCCATGCTTCCTTCTCAATACTGTGAAGAACTAAAATTCACCTACTCTGATCCTGCTTTTTGTTCTGTTGTCAGGTAAGGAATTATGTTTGAGTATACTAAGCTCACTCCTTTGCCCTTTTTTTTCCCCATTAAGTCTTCAGTATTTCCTTCAGCTAGCTACATCTTACCTTTTTTTCTTTCTTCCCCAGTCAGACTGTTGTTTTTGCCAGCACTTAATTTCATACCACTTAGCAGAATTGTTTGTCTTCAAATGTTTTCCAAGTGTATTAATACCTCTCCTTTCTTCTTCATCCTAAGTATTTGGTTTCAGTATAGGGCTTTGACATGTGCATGGGTTTACCAGTAAGACGTGCCTCTCTCCCCACTCCAATTCCAAACAAAGCTACCAAAACCTTTTCAATGAGATATAGACATCCTTTTCACATTTTGTTCTAAATGCTGAATGATAGCCAGTCTAGTAAGAGGCAGCCCAAAACATCAGCACAAGAATATCAAAGCCCTTTAGTACAACCCTGTTTCAGGCTGGGATAGTTTCTTAAGACTATTACAATCCTCTCTTGCCTTGTCTTACAGATTCTTGATTTGCCCTCCCAATGCTGCCTGTTGCTCTCTGTACACATCCTCTTGCCTCTCAGATCCACACACCAGCTTCTTTTTGTTCATTTAATTAAACTTTTTATCCTCATGCACTTGAAATGTAACTTCAGCTGCTTTTTACCACTCTTCCATCAATCCCCATACCTTCCTTCTTTCTTCTGTACTATCCTGACAACTGGAAGCTGCTCTGACCTCAACTGCGAGACATCTGGGATGTCTCGATTACCTCACCAAAACAGCATCTTCTTTTCCCTTTTAATCAGCTCCTGGCAAACGAATAATTGTAATTAAAAAACCCTAATATAAGAGCTATATTAGATATCAGCCAGAAGCTGAACAAGATAACAAACATGTCTCCACAAGATGGATATTTATTCTACAGAATCCACTTGGAGTTCTCCTTTTATGCTGACATACACACTGTAAACAGCTTGTAGTGGACAAGGGTCCTGTTCTTTTACCTTTTCCTGAAGCCTGATAACACAGTGTGCCTGTATGTTGGAAATAAGAAAGGTTCCCATGAATAACTGGAGAACTTAAGTAACCCAGGAATCCTGAGGAATCAGATCCAGTGAAAAGTCATATTCTGTGTATCTTTTGGGCTGGAGCTCTTGGTGAGCACAGTGATTACAGCAGCCCAGAACATGCACTCAATAGCTGGGATTTTCTGTTACACACAAAACACCCTCCCCCCCTCAGGTTCTGATCTCCAGCCACATTCCATCGTGGGTGTGACACAACGGCATGCATTCATCTCCAGTTCACCTTACCTTCAGCATGTCTTTGTACCTGCCCATCTCTGCATGAGCAGTGATGAGGCAACCCAAAACCCGAAACCTGCCAGCAGGATCCGCAGACTTCTCCAAAACCCTCATCCAGACTCGCAGGGCCTTTTCGGTCTGATTAGACTGGTAAAGATGGAGTCCTTTCTCTATCTGTTGCTTTGTCTGGTCCTGACCCATCTCCCATGGATTAAAAAGCCTCATACACTAACCTCTAAGGATAGCAAAAAGGATGTGCTTACAAGAGAACACAACGTAAAATGCCCCACTAGAAGAGGGCGGGTTGTGTGCTCAGAGGGCCCAGAGCCGTAAAAGCCCAGCCATGTCAGGGGGCTGCAGCTGTGGTAGGCAATGGCAAGAAGTGGTTGCTCAGCACTTGAAGGCAGAATCCTCTGCCTCTGAAGGCAGAATCCCAAATCCACTAGGCAAACATCTTGCTTGCTAGGGCTCCATCAGTGCATTCGTCTGTCCGATCCCGTAAACAAAGAGGAAAAGCACGACAGGGAGAGAAAGAGAAAAATCTCAAGGCACTGGAGTGAAACTCAATCTGAACAGCCAGTGCTGGTCTCCTCCCCATTGGCTGCAGCTGCTCCTGCCAGTCCAGCTCACGTGGCTCCCAGGAATTCTAGTCAGGCTCCCCAGCTCCCAAGGTCACGGTGCCAACTGCCCACCCCTGCCCGCCAGTATGCAGCTTATAAATACCCCGGGGAGAGACAATTGGCTGCAGTCACAGCCTCAGGATGCCTTGGCTGTCTCTTTCCTCTCTGGCCATCCCATTAGGCAAGCACTGCTGGTGGTGGGCAAGCTTGGGAGGAAGAAAACTCAAGTGGAGTAGTAGCTTTAGGAAAAGATATTCCTTAAAAGTTAGGTGTGAACAAGGCAACTTAAGTGTGTACACGTGCAGTTTAACACTTGCAACAATGTACTTGATACTTGGCTAGGCACGAAATTCAGCCTCCCTTTTGAGGACCTCAGCTGGCCTCATGGACTGTTTTTATGGACATAGGTCAGCTCTGTCACAGATTTGCTGCAAGTACACCTTTGACTTCCTAATTTTAGGGTCAAGGAGCTAACCATCCTGAAAACCTTTGATCTTAACTGAATGTTGCTCCCTGTCACCAGACGAGTGTGGCAAAAAGTTTCCAACAGAAGTTGTCAATGGCACTGTGTAAGTTCTTCATCCAGAAATTGATGATCTTTTATAAAGAACAACAGTAAAGACACACAACAACACATATCTGCACTTTTTGGTTGCAGGAGAGAAGTCTTGGCCCCATTAAAAGATAGCTTTATGTCTCCCACACTCCACTGAAAAAATCATACTGGTTCCTCTAAGAGTCACATTTAATACTCTTACTGATGTGCTGCAGTCTTAGTGGTCTAGAGGTTTATTCAGTCCTTCTCAAGAAGATCCACCAAACCTCGGGGGAGGAACAGGTGGAGAATGCTGCAGGGATATCTAATGTTTTTCAGATGCAGAAGTTCTAAGAACCAGTTTTGTGATCCTTTTACTGGGCAAAGAGAAGCAATTTGAAGTTTTAACAGACCTGCCTGCAAAAGCAGTCGTCTCCAGCTGCGTCCCTGCTTCTTGATGAATTTGGTGGCAGTTCTTCCCCCAGCAAAGGTAGATACCTACAGAATCACCTCAAAGGGTGCCAATCAGACTATCCTGGTCTGTCAGCAAAAACCAAAGGGAGCTTTCCTTAAGGAAAGCAGGACACAAAATAAGGAACTACAGCCTACCCAGAGGCTTTACATCATAGCTGTCGTGATCTTAAGCGATTACATCTGTCCTTTATCCAAAATTCAATCAGAAAAATATTTCAAAAAGAAAAATGTTTTAAATTGTAGAAGGGTTTTGCTACAGTAAGACTGATTCTCTTTTGGGAGCTCATATACACTATGATACTTGCATTATTTAACTTAGCTTTGTTTTTCAGAGATGTTATGTGCTAGATGATATTTCAGCATCATATGCAGAGTTTGACACTATATGCAGTGTCAAACTCTGGAAGTAGAAACTATGGAAAAATCTACAGAAACTGAAGAAAACTAATGGTGAGGCATGGCCGGGTAATGTGCAAAAATCACTTTGGCAGCACTGTTAAAATTATTAGCTAGGTACTCTATAGATTTTAAGACTTGCATAAAAGTCTGATTCAGAATTTTAAAAAAAAATCTCTCCTCCTTGCAGTAATTATGTCTTTCTGGATGTAGGTGGTAGGATGGAAACAACATGAAGAAGATCAGTCCCCATGGAAAGCATTGATAATGGTGAGGCCATTCAGATTTCTAGACTTGGAGAAGAGGCGAGGAAAGCAGCCACTGGAGCTTGCAACATAACAGAATCAAGCCAGGACTCAGGAATGGGGAAAACAAAAATAGTATCATTCTTGGTAGATCAGACTACTTTGCAAAATTCACCTTCCACAAGTGAGCTGCCTGTCACTCAAACTCATCCTGAGATTCTTTTGGACCACATCAGCAAAGCACTGTTCCCTTTCCCACACAGCATAGCCAAAATGAAAAGAGGGTGCCTTGCAGCCTGACAAAACCCATCTAACAGGAGATGATCTGCCCTGCATTTTGTTAACCTCACTTTATCTCCTTGCTTTTGAGTACCATGGAACACTGCGTAGTTTCTTAGGAATCAATTCGCAGCTCAGCTGTTGAGATAAAAACAACCTAGTAAAATAAGGACTAAATACATCAAGTTCAAACTGGTCATTTTCAAAAAAATCAGGAACATGCTCTGATATGGAACATTCCACTCTGAGCCCAGCTGTAGCTGCCTAAATAAGGAGGTATAAAAGATCAACACTGACTGCCTGTGCTACTTGAAAAAAAGCAATGGTATCCATCTGTGGTTCATGACAGCTGAAATTCATACAAGATTCAGGTACAGCTTCTGCAGTTAACAATCCAGTTTCTCCTCAGGAAGTGCAAATAAATGAGCCTGAATGGTGCTTGGCAACATCAAATTAGGGAATCTTACCTGTTATATGTGCAGTGTGGCTCCTCGTGCACAATTCTTCGGTGATCACACGGACCTGCTTCTCCTCCTCCCCACTGCTCTTCATAATGTCCCTAGTGACTCCTGGCCATATGAAGAGCAGCATGTGGCAGGTAAAGCCAGGAAGACTGGAGTCAAAACGAGTAGTTGAAAGATGGAAGTGGATGTGAGAGGAAAAAAAGGTTTCTCCTAAAATATTCAGCATCAGGATTTCATCTACCACTTTGTGTACTTCCTGCAAATGCTGAAAAATATAACAACTCATGTAAAAATGCCAATTATTTTCAGAGATTAATACACTGGCTCTTAGGTATAGTTTGATTGTGTACTGATTGGTGGTAGCCTTTTAAATTGAAGAAAAAGCCTTCAAAAAATAAAAAAGCCACTGACCCAAGAAGGATCCGGTGTCAGTTCTGTAAGATGTAGCTGGCAAAGCTTTGATTGTGTAAGACAAGGTGAGTGAACTTGCTGCCAAGCTGGAATCTTCCATTCTGCCTAAACAAACCCTTTTTCTGATTCAATTGTTTCTCTCCATCCTTGGCCTCAAGTTGTATCTAAACTGAAATCTCGCCAGCCTCTCTTCTCAACAGCTGCAAATTAACTGCAGGGATCCCAGCACAGTCTGTAACAGGTGGCTCCGTGCCTCGTGCCGCAATTGGTGTGCTCAGGGCAAGGAATGCAGCACTGAATCCTGATGCTTTGCAAGGGCTCTCAGATTTACAATCATGTAGGAAGTGATGGGGTGAAACAGAGTATGTCAGATAACACAGGAAAAGGACACGGAGGAGAAACATAGCTGTTCTAAAAACGCTTGCAAGTCTCAAGATGTAAGACAAGAGAAGGCAGGAATAACGGGGAATTTTAGAAGCTTTCAGAAATGCAGCAAAATCATGCCCATTGTGATACTTTCCTTCTGCGAGAGGCAATATTCAATGTCAAACTTGTGGCAGGTTTCTAAATGAATTACGCTTTGGCTATGCCAAATACTTTTTATTAATCTGAAATATCATTAAAGATACCTTAGTTCTAAGAGCAAAGCAGGTAGCTTTTGCTTATCACTAGTACGTAATCCAAATCCATTTGCGGTTTCCCTTTGTACTATTTCTGGGACCAGGAGCACTGGGGGCTGCAGGTACCTTGATGCTGCAGAACCAGGCTAGATTAAGCAAGCTTGGCTGTGTTCCTGGGAAGGGGAAGGAGGTGGTGGCAAGTGTGGGGTTTGTGAGAGTGGCATCAGCTGGTGCCTCTAATCCCACTCAGCACCACACACACTCGTGCTGCTCCTGCAGAGCTGAGGGCTGCTGCTCTGCCCAAGGTATTGAAATACCCTGAAGCACAAGTGCATGGACAGGCAAGTGGCTGCATGGCACCAGTTCTGTGAGGCTGAACATGCCTACTCCTCACTCCCAAGTGTTGCATGTATTCACATTATCCAAGATCCTCAGCTTTTCCATATCTGAAGGGGACTTCACTGTCAAATGACCCAAAATGGAGGTATATCAAGCAGAAAATATTTTCCATTTCTACTCAAAGCAGCTCATTTACACAGAAGTAAAAATCCAGGGCGATACTATACATCAAGAACATGAGGTATTGGGCTGTGAATATTTTTGTGTCTCACAGCTAAGAAACTGTAAAATGGTTCTCTTGTCTCTCTCTTCATCTTCTCACACTTGGACCCCAAAAAGAACCTCAAGTTTAAGACACAAATACAACACACAAGGACTCTTCTCAAACAGTTTAATAGCAAATAAACAAAGGAAGGTACCACACTTGGCATATACAAAATGACTTGTTGTCGGTGTGTCTGTGCAATTAAAACAGCTTTAAGTTGCCCTTTGGGACAAAAAGAAAAAAAACCACACACACACACAAAAGGAAGAAAATTCCTTTAACACATACTCGCTTGTTCCAAACTTGTAACAAATCTTTTCATTTTTAAATCCACTACACAAACTCTGTGATCAGATCAGAAAAGCAACACGCGCTCCTCTGCTTTTTAAACCATTAAAGTAAAATCTGTAATTCTCTACAGAGTACAACACAATTTCACACAAAAAGACATTTTGTTTTGCAAATCAAAACAAGAAAAAAAGGAACAGCTCAAACAAGGTAAAGAAAAGCATTTCTACGACTGAACCACGACTTCGAGTTGATTAAATCCCGTTAACTGCAGAACAGACTCTACATTTGGTCATAGTGGCAATTTGTTTTCTCGTCACATTGTGAATCACTTTACATTGTTTTCTAGTAGAAAAGGCAAAAAACTGTACAAAACCCCTAGTGTTAAATACAATGTTTGTACCAATAAAAAAGCCCACAGGTTTGTCTCCAAAATGTAAATTTTCTTTTTAAATTATTCACAAAAAGCAGCCAAAAATCAGAAAGGCAGCTGCTGCTCCACTGTCTCAAATCCATTAAAACCACCACAGAACAATTAAAACAACCAAAGGAAGGAAAGGAAAGAAGAAAGGAAAGAAACACCCAACATTTGGCATTTTGGTTTTCTTCAGATATTTTTCCACAGGCTTCCCCCAAGGTTCCTTACGGAACCAAATGCACACGTACAGAAACGTACTGGCAGTTCCTCCATCCACTGCAGGGTATCAGCGCCCCCCAGCACACAGCCCTGTGCATTCAGACTGTGGGACTAACAGCAGCCAGCCCCCAACTCTACTTCCCAAATTAACGGGTCCCTACCCTTTTTCATTCAGCCTCACGATTCACTCCCAGGTACATGTACCATATTCAAATTGTTCTTTTTTGTAAGCAGATTAAGGACTGTCTACACAAATCTGGTTGATACCTAGTGAGAATACAGTATCCTCAACCAACTTAGGAGGATAGAAAACAATCTTTGCATCTTTACATTATCCCAAATACTGGACAAAATTAAGATTTCTATCCAATCAAACTCCACTTGTTTTCTCAGCAAAAACCCTTCTGGAATTCCATTTCACATTATTTCAACTGTTAAGATACCTACACTAGCTTGCTGCTGCTTCTGACTGAAACTTCATCACAGCACACACTCTTCAGGTGCCTTCATCTAGAAGCTACTTCCCAGTTTCTACCTGTGCAGATGGTATGTAGGGCAGGGGAAGCCTGCTACCCAGAGAGCAGTAACCTGTTCTAGTTCATCCTGCAAGCCAGAAAAACTGCTCAGCTCATTACCCAATTAAAAACTAAACAAAAACTAAAAAATCTCCGCAGAGATTCCCCAGCTAAGGCCCTTGAAAAGACAGCTGGGGATGGTACCCTGTTCAGGTAACAGCTTCAGAGGCTGTTGTATTGTGCTTGTCGTTTGGGAAAAGAGCCAGCAGTTGTAGGACCAGTGTTACAAGTGCTTTCTCTGGGATATTTGAAACACTTTATTTCATGAGCTTACCTAGATCCTTCCAGAATCCTGCCACCAAACTCTGACTGATGGTATTGTATTAGATTTGGGCTGGACTTCACAGAAATGTGCCCTGAGTTGTACAAAATGCTCAGTGTTTGAAATGAGCCCTAGCTTCAGATAGCTTTGGAAACAGAAATACTGTGAGTTCCCCCACCTTCCTGCTCTCAGCTATCCCCTTCCACCAGAAGTTCCACTAGGGGAACAGTGTAACCAAGCACCCTCAGAGCTTCTGACAGCACTGGAGATGAGCAAGGTCCAGGTGCTCTGTCAGGCAGACAGTCTAAGTGCACAGGTAGATGCCCTCAGGTGGCTTCTGATCAGATTATTTGCCATACCAAACCCACCAATTTAAAGGATACCTTTGAAACCCATTAAATTGCTCAGTTTTTGCACAAACTATAGAAAACAGAGAGGTGAAGGTGATATATACGAGGGTGTGAAGAAAACAGCAGGAAACATGCACAACATTTCTGGGCACTATCTTAGTTTGAAAGATTAAAACAAAAACATCACATTTTGCTGAGGAGATTGTAGTTACAAAAAAATCAAGCATGCCAGAGCTTAACAAAATACAACATCAACTTTGATCAAATTTTCACTGCAGACTGATAATCACACAGGGAAGCAGGGGAAAAAATAAAAATAATTAAAAAAAAAAAATCAGTAAATGCCAGGGCAAAAATGTAGCTACAATTGGAGTAAAACATAGTTCAAGTGTTTTCTGTTGATGCCACTTCAAGTCACAAGTTTGAACTCATAAAAACACATGCTGTCTCCTCAAGCACAGAAACCAGATCAGCAAAATGTGACTAGGAAGTCTCCTGAAAGATTGAGTCACACCATATAATTGACTTTTTCTTTGAACTGTGTTTTTAAAACTAAGCACACAGAAAAAACTAAGCCTAGAAAGTGATTGGCTGTATGTTCACAGAAATACAAATACTCCACAAGGTATGCTAGCAAGGCTGCTCTGAAGACAAATTACAAAGAATCAGATTCACAAAATCAAGTGGTTATCTTACGAAGGTCTAGAAAAATAGAAATTCTTTTATATTCAAATGCAAGTTTAAATATTCCCCTTCAGCAGTCTTTCTAGCAAAACCATTTTGGCAGCACAAAAAAAAAAAAAAAAAAAAAAAAAAAAAAAAAAAAAAAAAAAAAAAAANAAAAAAAAAAAAAAGAAAAAAAAAGAAAAGAAACAAACATAATAAAAATACACATCAGCATCAAAAGTCAACACAAGGTCAAAGGTGAGAGTTCAAGCATCAGAGAAGCTGAAGAGACAAGGATTTGGACGATGTACTTGAACGCCACATCGACATGCTTTAGGCACAACGATGAACAAACGGCAGGAATCTAGAAAAAAAAACAAACCAGAAAGAGGGAGACCCACTGAGTTACACAGAGCAGTACATCCAAACACGGAGAGAGAGAACATGAATGGGCACTGTACAATGAGATCTCCTGGGGAAGGGAGTTGACAGGGAAGGGCAGCACATGCCAACGATGGACAAGTAAAAGTTGAAGTACATGAAGGACACCAAGTAAACATCAAACTGCCAGAAACCAAATGGAAGCAGAGGCCTGGATTTCCCTCTCAGCACCCAGTCTGTGGAGCATTGCTAACACTGGTTAGCATCCATTCACCTTGCCCCATGCCCAGTGTGTCTACTACCTCCATTTAGAACAGAGTAAACTCCCTCCCCAGGAGACCAATTCCAAAAATACGACTCCAGGGCAAACATTTGCCCATAGCGACTGAGACCATGAGAGACAAGACAGAGGACACAAGGGATTCACAGGTGGTTTGACATTTGAGACTTTTCTTGCACTCTAACATGGGAAGTTCATAGGCAGTAGCAGCCCAGCAAATCCATGTTCTTTCCTTTAGCTACAGTCTCTTCTCGTTCCCTAGGAGCCTATGTAACTGGGGGTGGGTGACTGGGAAAAGGGGGGGAAAAAAAAAGATTATGCAAGACAAAAAGCCCACACATCAGAGAAGAATTCCTTAAGACTTGACTGCAAGTTAAGACTTGTCCTAGCTGAGCACTTGTCATACCATTAGACCTGCACAGGGATTTTCCATTCCCAACCTTTTATGTAACAGCCTTCAGCTCCCTGGCTTCATGAGGAGGAGATTCTGGGCTCTGAGAAGTCACTCTACAGTCACTGTTGCCAGTTTGATGAGCAGAAAAAAATGTGTTTCCTGAAATTTTCTTGAAGCGTTTATAAAAAAATAATTCTTATATTAAGTGACATAAATACTTCTGTTCCCTCCCTTCAGCTTGTGAACTGCAAGAGACAAGGAACATTTTGGGCTGAGAGTGGGAGGCAGAAGAGGGAGGAAGCGGCTTGTTTTCTTATCCTGCCTCCCCACACCCTCAACTCCCCTTTAGCTCCTTTTGTGGCCTTAATCTTCAGCACATTTCAAAGCTTCTGGTTACAGACTAGAACAAGGTGAGATTTACATATTATCTAACATAATTTGAAAATAGCAAGTGTTGCATTCTCATTCCAAAGCAACGAGAAACACATTGTCTACTAAATCAGCAACACTCCTCTTATTAGAACTGCTGAGATTAATTTGCTTTTCATGTTTTCCAATAAAGGGAAAGGACTTTAAACTGAGTTTAAAAAACTAACTCCAGCAAACAGAATACAGTGTAACTCTTGCACTTATTTCTATATTTCAGGAAATACTCTAGATAATTTGAAGATAGATGCAAGATTTCACTCTTAAACCAGAAAAGCAAATTCATCATGAACTGAGGCATGAAGTCAAGTGACATCTTAGCATGCACCACTGAAATCCTCTGTGTGATTTGTCTGGGGATTTTCTTGATACGGATTTTTCAAATATTTCACTCAGCTATGTTGAGGGCGAAGACTGAGTTTTATCAAAGACCTGTGGAAAGACTGGCCTATAAAAACAGAACCATGAGATGCTGGACAAGGTCTTGATGACTTGGAGAAAGTTATTCCAGTTTGTCCTTGTTTTATTCTCACAATAGTGACAATTCTGCTTTCTGTGTTTTATATTTTGTGGCAGGTATATTAGGAATATCAATCCTCTTTAGGTTTAAATGTCTGCAACAAGAAGCTTTCAAAGCATTTTACCTGTTCATAGTTGCACCCTTCATTTGCAATTTGATTTATCCAGGTTGTTTTTAGGAATTTCCAAATAAAATAGCAACAACTTCATTCTGCTTTGTTGTTCTTCCCTAATCCACAGCCATTACCAGTCCAGTTAGATTCAGCTTGCATGACAGAATTACCATAATATGTGACTTGCAGTATTCAAGTGAAAAGCTTTTTCCTGGTAGATGCACTTGCCAGTGAGATTTTTCTGAGCTGGAATTTTTAAATAATGCCAGCTTTGTATCAAAAAAGAGCTAAATTACAAAGAGCTATCCTGTTTTGGACTGTTGATTATCTAGGGGACTGAAGAAACTATTTCATTTACTATAGTATTGACATTAAGCAGTATCAGACAAAGTTCATAATTCTTTCACCTTATTACTGCAGTAAAATTAAATATCTCCTGAGAAAAAGAATAAATCTATGAAGTAGAACATTTCCACTTTGTAAACTGAAAATATTTTAAGTATTTCCTGGTGGCACATGTAAATAAGGAATTCTATTTAATCAGAAATTCTTTTAGTTTTCTTGTAGAAAATCAGGTTCTTTGGTTTTAAGCATACAGCATACTTTGCTCATGTGGTTGCTTTAGCCAACCTTCTGCAGTTTATTTGAACTCCCCCAACTCTTATATTACTATCCAGGAAATAAGAGCATTTTACACTGATTTGATTTGCACTTGAATGAGAGCATGATACGAACTAAAAATTTTAAAGTCCCAAGTCCCCAGAATCCCAGACTTTCCTGCCAGTAACTGAGGAAGAAAACTGGCTTAAGACGGAAAGGCAAGAGCAGCCTAAATCCCCACAATCAGTGGCAGCCACAAATCAGACACAGAAATGTTGACTTTATCTGTTCAGTTTTGTTATCAGAAAAAAAATCTGCCCAAGTCACAAACTTGATACATTTATTAACTTTGGCAACATACACATTGATACACCAAGAAAGGGAAATCTGAAACAAATACACAAAAAGGGCAACATCTTCAGCTGGTGAAAACTGATGCAGCTCTACTGCATTCAGAGAGCTGAACTGCATTGATTCAAACCATCTGAGGATCACATCTTTTAAAATTTAACCTGCATAGATTTATTTTCTTTTTCTTTTTGGCAATACTTATAGTTACGCCAGTAAGGCACAAGAACTAGCCCAAGTTAGGTGTCTTAAGGTAATTATGTCTGGGAGGAGTCACTGATCAAACTAAGCCACAGTGTAAACTGGACAATCTCCTAAAGTTAATAGGAGTCACACCTATTTGCAACAATGCCAAGCTTGATCTGTAAGTTACAGTATTGAGGACACACTATAGGATGAAGAAGCTAAAATATCTAATTTTGGGCAATTGAAATGACTAATAAAGAGGCCAGAGCATCAGGTTAAAAGAAAAACAGGACAAAGATCTTGGATAGTAACAGTGGGGTAGGGTGCAAAGAAGGTAAGAGTGACTGTAGAGACCCCAGAGCACAGTGCTCTCCTCCACTGGTTCACAGCATTCATCTTCCTTGTTTAGCAGTTGTTGGGCTGCAAACAGGCCACTGAAAATCAGTAGTGTCAATCATGCACATCATTATGTGTGTAAAACAATCACATTCAGGATTCTACAAAACCCTGGCCTTTTTTTCCAGTGAAATAATTTAGGTAATAAATATTCTCCACCCCGGAGCGGTATAAAACTTCTATAAAAATAGAAACAACATTCTTGGTTACAGCAGGTTACACTTGGAGCAGTTGCTCCCAACTACGTTTTTTTATGTTTTTTTTTCTTTTTTCCTTTTTTTTGAAAAGTATATAATTTATATATATATATATATAAAAAAAAAAATCCCATCATCACCCTGGAGGCCTTCACACTCCAACACTCTTTTCTCAGAAAACCAGGACACATCTTTCCTATGGTGCAGAATTCAAGTGTACATGGTTCACTTCAGTGTATGTTTACGTCTCTAGAGAGATTCAAATAATTAACATAGAAGGGTACCACATGCCAGCATAACTGGGAAATTTGGCAATCTGGCCTTTGAAACTTTGCCACCACAAAATTATTTAAATAATACTGACAGATTTACCTGTCTGCCATCAATATGGACAGACTGACATCCACTGTTTTATTTTCAATCTAAGAACTGGAAAGGGCTCCCCTTGGGATGTTACATATCAGGCCTTGTAATTCTGAGGTTTGAAATCCCAGGGGGCCCAGTCCCTGGAAATGCCCAACATTCCCAACAGATCACCACACACAAGTGGGGACTCTGACCGAGATCTCAGGTTTGATGGGTTTAGTGCTCCTCCTGCTGGAGCAGAACACAAAGTCCTGACCCCACATCTGACCCACACACATCATTTAGCAGCTGGCTCCCAGACTGCAGTGTTAGTTGGAGCCCTGGGAAACAGCCTTACAACCCAGGAATACAAAGAAAACAAGGAAAAGGAGATACTATGAGGTAAATCAAACTTCTGTTAAAGACACAGAAATTGTAAACTTCCTCTTGTGACAGAGGTGGATTTTGGTGGTTATAAAATGGAACTCTACACTGATTTCTTGAAACAGCTCAGGCCAGAGTGTCAAAAGTCCTTTGAGCCCCCTAAAACCAGTGAATATCAAAGGCCCTTAGCAATGCACTAGCAATTTCACTGGTGTGCAGAAAAAGTGTGTGCTCAGTTAAGGGGTGTGTTCAATCTTCCTTCAATATAAAAAATAACAGCTTGTACCAAAAGGCATTAAAAGACTGAATGGCTCAATACTCTGGTTCCGCAGCTCCTGGTTTGGCCTGTTTTGCACTGGTACACACCACCTTAAAGGAAAACTGCAGTAGAGAGATACACCTATTTACTAGACCAAGTCACTGCATGAGTTTTGTTCATTAAAAAAAACCAACAAAAAACCCCAACAAAACAGGAAATTATAATTTCAATAAACAATCAGCACTTACATTGTTCTTATGAAAAGGAATTCATAGCAATCTCTGCAAATAAAGGACATTATTCCACAGAAATGGGGACAGTGATCAACTGTTACGAAGAAAAAATTGTCAAAAATTTCTGCATGTTACCAGGGATCTAAAGTTTCTTGTTTCCAGACACAGATGTATTCATCCAGACTTAGCTGCCTCTATCTTTCCACAAAACCTAGATGAAGTACATAGGTTAATTTTTCTTATACATGGAGAAATTCACTGCATCTCATTAATATTCCACTGTAGACAGAGTAAAATTTTCTGGGCAGAGACATTATATAATAGTTTTATAAAGTGCTGTGTACATTCACACTGCTATATAAACACTAGTTTATATACAGCAAAAAAAAAAAAAAATCACTGCAGTTTTCCTTTGGCTTGTTAATGTGTTCACCCTTTTAGCCTGTCTCCTGCTTTAGAGATGATTTAATAAATCCCCACTGTGGCATACAGTTAAGGAAATTTCAAAGAGCAGATGGGGTATGACAAAGGCTACATGGGGTTGGTTCTTTCTCACCCAGGACTCTGTTCTCCTTGACCATCTTTGTTTTCATCAGCTGTTCTGTGTTATTTCTGCTTTCCCTTCTCCTCTCTACCCCAAGGCAGTGTGGTGTCAGTTTCTGCTGCTCCCTTTAACCTTCTCTCCCCACCCCCAAGGAGCTGGCATTGGTCCTTCTCAACACACACTGGTTACAAACACAGCAAACTTCAAATAAGGGAGAAAAAAAAAACCAAAACTAAACAAAAAAAACCTCAGCGATATGGCACCTAAACTCCAAAGTAAAACACTGGAAACAAAAGCACAAACTTGTCCTCCATCCGAAGCGGGATTCTCAGCAGAGGCTGCAGCAGAGTCTTCAAGGGAAGATGTGCCAGATAGAACGCATGGATCAGCTTCCAGGACTGTAAAAACACAGCCTTAGGGCTTCGAATCACTAAGTGCGCTCCTCTCCAACTTACCAGAAGATCCTTCTCACTCCAGTCCCGGAGGGGAGGGGTGCTCAGTATGGCTTGCTGTCGTTCTTGGAGCGCTTGAGCTGTACTTTCAGCCGCTTCATGCCGATCTGGAAGCCGTTCATTGACTGAATGGCAGCCTGCGCAGAGACAGGATTGTCGTAACTTACAAAACCTGAGGAGAGGAAAACACACAGTTACACCCCATGCCAGAGCTGCCCACAACGGCTACTCACAACTGGAAATGCAGGAGCTCACGAGGTCAGAGAGGCTTGCGTGATGTGCCATTTTCAGAAGCTCACAACTGTTTCAGACTCCTCATAATAACTTCTAAAGGCACTCAAACAAAGCATTGCTTTTTGACATACGGAACTTTAGCCAGAAGATACACACAGCTCAGAAAATTAACATTTTCTAGTCTATCAGCAAAATAAGTACTGCTATTTATAAGAACTCACACCTGGGAGAAAACCAAACCTGGAAAACATTCATCCAGATGCAAAAGCTCATTAAAGATATAAGACTGAAATCACCCTCGTGACATTATGGCAGCAGTTTTGTTTGGAGTGAAAGAGCAGCCAAGGAAGGGTAGCACTAGTACCATTACTGTGTTTAGATTGCTCTCAGATGGGAGGTTGCATACCATTTCTGGAAAAGATTATCCTGAAAATAAACTTCTCCAGTGTTTTGAAGGAGCCTACTTTAAATAACTCCACTCAATGTCTGGAGTGAGAATAACTCCCATTTGAGACAATGGCTATGAGTCCATAATATGTAGGTGTTATAGCTGAGTGATCAGCATATTTCTGTGTTCTCACAAAGCATCAGATTGTCCACTTCTTTTGGCTCAAATAGGAAAAAGTTCAGGACTTTATGTAGACACAAAGCTATCAAAACCATAGAGAAAGCCTCACCTCTCCTATTCCATCACAAGAAATCTCTATCTATCAAAACAGTCATGAGAGCTTATGGCACTACAAAAATACACTAAGGTACCCACAATAGTTATTTATAAAGATATTAATAGAAATAATTCATAATCATAATGTACTAAGTAATATATACAAATTGTTATTGAAATTCTTGAAAAGACAGGAAGAGGAAGATCTATCTCAGGATTACAGTCTGCAAACAAATAATAATCACAGAACATTCTGAGTTAGAAGAGATCTACAAGGATCAAGGAATCCAACTCCTAAGTGAATGGCCCATAAGGGGACTGAACCCAAAACCTTGGCATTATTAGCACCATGCTCTAACCAACTGAGCTAATCTCAGGGAGAATTATCCAGGGCCAGAACACTATGATAGGGCACAAAATTGTGAAAAGCAAAAAGTCATATTGAAAATCAGGAAAATACAGTTTACTGCTGGAAATGTTTGGTTTATTTATCTTTTAGGAATATGCAGAGATTCCCTACTTACTTAATAGCTAGACTAGACAATATACTGAAAAAGAGTAATATATTATTACTATAAAAACCACCTTTTTATAGATAATGATTTATAGAATGACGAAATATCCTGAGTTGGAATAGATCCACAAAGATCACTGAAGTCCCTGCACACGACACCCTGAGAATCACACTGTTCATCTGAGAGCACTTTCCAAACACTTCTTGAACTCTGTCAGGCTGGTGCTGTGACTACTTCCCTGGGTAGCCTCTTCCAATGCCCAGCCACCCTCTGGATGAAAAACCATTTCATCCAATGTCCAACCTAAACCTCCCCTGACTCAGCTTCAGGCTTTTATCTTGGGTCCTGTCACTGATCACGAGATAAGAGATCAATGTCTGCCCCATTGCTTCCCCTTGTAGAGAAGCTGTAGATCCAACATACCAAAACACTTGCTTAAATTGGTCTGCTTGTCAATGAAAACCTTGGCAGAGACGACATTTCCAAATGGCATGAACATCTGCAGCAGATCTTGATCCCCAAACTCTTGGGGAAGATGGTAGATAAACAGATTGGCTCCCTCTGGACCTTCAAACAAGCAGGAAAATAAATTCAGAAAGAGCATGGATACCACATACCCACTGCACAAAAAAAGGTAGAAGAGCCAGATTTTCAAGACAAATTTTCTAGATAAAACAATGAAACTGCTATTTACAGTACTGCAGAACACTTGATTCCAGAATAAATGAGCATGACCCTTTGCTGGGATTGATCACTCAAATAATTCTAGCTCTTTCTGACCACTTTTGTTAGTACTTTACACATTGTGCCAAATCTGGTTCACAGATATTTGCTGTAATGACAGCTGAACAGTAAGTTTGAGTAGTAGATGTTGACTGAACAAAAATTGGCTATGCAAAACTTGTGGTCCCAAAGCAACTAAGTAAATTCCCAAACAAAACACAAATAATCACATTGCTTGTCATCTGAGATTCTCTTCTAAACATGATACATTCTGCTGAAAACTTACTCCTACATTCTACATTACTTTACATTACATATTAAATTTAACCTGAATATGAAGAGTGAAAAGACTGGCATAAGTAGCTGTTGGAAAAGGTGAAGGACCCAGAAAACAACATTAACAAAACCACATCTGATTCTGTGACAGTTGGATGTATCAGGCTATAGACTCATTCTCCTTCCCTGTGAGAACATGCAGGAGTATGATTAAGGAAGCACGTAAGACGAGACAAACCCCATGAGAAACATCCTGCATAAAAATTACTTTGGGCAGCCCTTAGTAGAAAGATCCCAAAGACCTTTTTTATCTTCAGTAACTCCTGGATTCTAAAAAATGACACCAAAAAAAAATCTGCAGGTAAGGTAGGTGCAAGGGCTAAGCTTGCCCTTTTGAAAACCCCTCTCAAGTAGTTTCTACAACTTTCTGCCTACCTTCTTTTTGACTTCCTGCTGCACCAATACTCTGCTGTGTTAACAGACTCTGGTTATAGAGTGTGGGCAGTGCAGCAGCAGCATATTGCTGGATTCCAGAATAAGCTTGTGTGAGGGCTTCCATTGTGCTACCTGTCCCATTTGAGAGACCACCACTGCCAAGTCCTCCATTTAAGGCTGCCATTCCTGTATAAGAAAGAGCAAATAAAAGATGACTAAGTGCTTCCACTGAGCCAGACCAATAACATTTAAATGCTCTGCACGATTACAAAATGCAGGGAGCAGAAAAAAATCACCCCAGAGACAGGCTGAGGAATGATAATCAGCTATTCTTCCAAGGCACCACTACACATCACTTACCTGCTAAAGAGCTAACGTTGAGGCCAGCTGTAGCACCTGCCAGCGTCTGCAGTGCTCCAAGAGAAGCCATTGGATTAACAGAGGAGCTGCTACTGGAACTAGGTGAGGAACCTGCTATTAAAATAAAACAATTAAACTTCAACTCATATTTTTAATTCATGATAATTCTTCATTAAGTTATTCCAGTAGAAAAAACTAGTAAGGAACAGATTCAGGCAACACAGGACACTTTATGTAAAAAAAAGCAAACCCACACAACTTGATCATACTGCTTATATGTTCTGAGCCCTTCCTACATTTTTTTAGAATTTCTACTTCATCATAACACCTACTCTTTGTAGCAATAATAATGTCAGTGTAAGTAATGTAAGTAATGTCAATTGTAAGACATGTAAGATTGAGACATGACACAAATGTTGGCTGAACTCTGTATCTCAACATAAGGTAACCAGCAGCAATGCCCTGTTTCCTGCTGCCTAAAGTAAGAGTCACTTGCTATGTATTAACAAATATCCTTGGAACATCACTCAAGGTGAAAAAGACCTGCAACATAGATACCAGGGACATTAAAGAAGGCTGAACATACGGTTTTCCCATACTGCCAGAACAGGAACACCACATGCCCAGATTATTTTGACACATTAAATAATTTTCTATTAAAAATCCTGCTGCCACAGCTGGGGCTAGGACTGAGAAAAGTCTTGAAATGCACATCAAAAATAAATAGTCTGTCCTCTTTTCCAGCAACATCTCCAACTACATTGACTCAGTAAGAAAAGATTGACAATATAGTACCTAGGACAGTAGCAGCTTACATGGCCCACCAAATTCTGCACCAGGTAGAGTTAGTTCTACAGAAGTCAACATCAAAAACCATAAAAAAAAAAAAAAAAAAAAAGTTTTCCAAGCTGTTCTCATATGTTAAAAGGTATATTAAAAGAAAAAGAAGTTCACACTGAGGTCATCTACAAAGATTTATGGACATGATAAAATAAGAAATGCATAGCATTTTAGTAATTACAAAGCAGTGGTTTTCCTAACAGATTTGTGCACTACTGCAGAAAAAATCTATGTGTATTGCTATTAACCAAGAAGTTCATATTTACTGCACAAGATGCACTAGAAAATATTTATGGCTGCTAAAAATTAGACAATACTGAAGACTGATGTTGTAGAGGCATCTTGCAGTCTGCTTGCAAGAGAAATTTATCAGTTTGACCAAGGAGGTAAGAGAATAAAAGAATTTGAGACATTTTCAATTTTTCTGATGTTTTTGTGATTCTCACTTATACTGTATACATCCTTTAAAACTTATAAAAGAACTGTTAGCACCTTTCAAGAAGTTTCACACACTCTACATATTTACCACTTCATGTTTGTGGCACAAAGTCTCTGCAGGGGTGGGATATTGGAACTATTTAAATGGAATATAGCCTAACAACCTCCTAACAAAAGTAGTTGTACCTAACCAAATCTGCATGAGAACCAAAAAGCTGCACTTCAGACCACTTTTTGTAATAACAGATGGAATGACAAACCTCTTCTAGTACATGTGAAGACAAACTCTCCTAATAAATCAAAAACTGAAAGACAATGTCCAAAACTATTTTAAGATGCTTACTCTGACGAAAAGGAGACATTTTCTGTCTTGCTATCAGTAGCATGTTAAACGTTGGAAAAACACAAAGAACAAATTACAGTATAACCCTCAAGCTGGTAGAAAAATTAGCAGAGTTGGCTGGATAAAAGCCAGAGTTCAGAAATCATACAGTTACCTTGATTTTAGAATATCACTTGTTTCTCTAGAATTTCATTGCTGATCTTTATATTCAAAAATACACTGTATTTGACAGATGAGAACACCATTTAAAAGCCTTTCCAAACCTATCCCAAATAAAAGAGCAGCAGCTATGGAGAAAAAAGGACTAGAGAACAAAGTGAGAGAGAAAATGGATACCTTCCCTACTTTAAAAGGCTGTAATTTTAAATAAATTAAGTTAAACCACTATAAAAATCACATAGTTTAGTTTAGTTTAGTTATTTTAGTTTAGTTTATTTCTGCCTTTATCAGAAATTTCTTTAGGCAAAACCAAGAAATCCTTTAGCACTGAAAATACCAAGAAAACTGAAGACTTGTCTCTATTTTCTTTATCCTATGTATGTAGGAATTGAAGACAGCATCCCATTTCTGATGATGACAAAAGGCAAGTAGGTAACAGTAGAGCAGAAATACAGGGGAATTACAAAGGACTGCTTCCTGTGTATAGCCCATATACCAACAGAGCCATCTGTGAATCTAGGATTTTTTTCAGCCAAAGGCAATGTCTTTGTAATAAAGTTACAATTTTCATTCATTAATTTCAGCACAATGTGAAAACAAAATTGTTGGACTCTACTATGTTCTAAGGCACAACTTCGGGGATTTAATCATGCACTATGCTAAGAAAAATCTGGTTTTATTTTTAAATTATCATATGACAACTTGACTTGATATCTTGCAATTCTCTTCTTGAAATATCTAATGACTGTTTTTTCCCTATTCATTTTCATCACAACACTAATGTATTTGCAGGCTGTAATCATATCCTTCTCCCATGTCAGTCTTCTATTTTTCAGGTTATTTCTAATAGGGAAGGAGTTTACTGTTCTAGTCATCATTTCTGTTCTTTTGCTTTTCTTGTGTTATATTTTAGATCACAAAAGAGAACAAAGCAATGGGGATGGAAAATCAATATTGCTTTATACATGTTCTTTACTCTATCCCTAATTCTTAACATTGTTTCTGTGCAGCTTGTAGTGGGTTGTTGGGGTTTTTTCTTGCTACTATGTTTTCTTAGATCTATCTACTGAGTTAAATCTAGTCAAAAAGGCTAACTCTAAGGGAAGTAGCTGAAAATACTCAAGAAGGTTTTCAGAAAATCTGAATATGTAATAAAGAACAGCTTTGTAGAAAGATACTGAAAGACATTATTAGAAACATAATGAAACTTGGACAAGGACATCAAGTAACAACTTGTGGAGGTAGGTAAACTGAGAGAACAGTAAATCTGTCCTAATTCAGTCACATTATCATCCAACAATGACCTGAAGGAAAGTTAAATTCAGGCAGTGAATCTGACTGAGCTATACCTGATTTAGTTCCACTAAACCCAGAAATACCTTGCTATCTCTGAAAAAATTTTGCCAGAGACACATCAAGGCCAGAAAAATCATCTAAGCTTTGCTGGACCTTTGAGGTTGCCTTTAGAAGGAAGAGAAATGGAAACATGCCTCACAGTGTTTGCAACCATTCTATTTTGCTCTGAAGCAGATAATTCTTATTGGTGCTCAAGTCAAAAAGATGGCAGACAAGTCATTCCTATCCTGAGATACTTCAAGCTAGCAGTTTATTTATGGCCATGGTTTCTGCAGCAATGACTACATAACACCAGCAGACTGTTCAGTTCCAAGAGCTGATCTTCAGCAAGGCTGAAGGTTTTACTTCACCCCATTCTACATCAAAATACACAAGCGTGCTTGGAACTATCTAATGAAAATTGTCTGAAATGGATAAGAAGGCCGCACAACAACAATACATAATGCCTTTGAGTTCCACCATTCTGACATGTAACCCATCCATAGTCCATGGACTGCACTTTGTAGGCTTCCAAGTCCCCCAGATACAAATGATATCAGTGCAGATGAAAGTATACCAAGAAGGCAACTATGCAGAAGGACTGTCTGGATTTTTCCACCAATTATGCAATTTGAGCAGAGATGTCCAAATAAGCATCAGGTGAACATTTGGATGACAGATGGAGAGAAGTCAAGGAGTTAGTCATCTCATCTGCAGTTAGGTTTAAGAGGTTATCACAGTAGATGCTGCCATATGTCCCTCAGTCAAGGCAGGCACTTACTGACACATGGTACTGAACTGCTATATGCTGAGTTTCTTCAAGGTCTGGGTGTGGCTCAGGAGGGACAGATGTTTTCTGTGTGGAGCCCAACAGCCTTCTATGTGAATACATACAGAGTGAATGCACAGATGACTATTAATCAAAACAGAATTTCAAGTTTGCTTGAAGACTAAAGAGTTAAAAAGCTGTATAATTACAGGAAGTATCACGGGATTGAAAGCATCTGTACACATTGAGGTTTCCCCTGATCATAGTTTAAGTGTAGTTTTAAAAGGTGAAGCATATTTATACCTCTAACAAAATGCACTAGAACTGTTTCAGAATTTGATGTCTGACTACTTATAAACAATATGCCCTCCAAAATTTTTTCTTTTGAACAAAGCTTTTTAAAATTTTACTTGAAATTAGGTTTAAAGAGCAATACAATAGTGCCTGCTTCATGTTACAAGCCTGTGAAGAGTTAACTGAGAAATCTGTATAGGATATTAATACAAAGGATCCATCATGGTAACTCACTTGCTGACACACAACCATTTATTGATATTACTGTCGATCAGAAGGTTATTTGAATTCAGCACAGAAAGCACTGGAAAATGGGCTGCTTCCCACCCCCTAGCCCCTCCACCAACACGATAAAAAATGGAACGGAGTCCTGAAATATATCTCTCATCAAGGAGAAAGGAACCTGCATACTTCTGTGGAACAGCCAAAATTCATACAGGGGAAGCCAATTCCAAAGAACCACTCAGTAGTAGCATAACTTAATTTGAAAGGGCCCTCTGTGAATCATCCTGTCTAATGGTCTACTCAGAAGTGATCTAACCTCTGAATTTAAAAATGTCCTTTCTAATTGCATTCTCAGTCTCTGAAATGAGGGAGATTTCACAGCCCCTCTGGCACCTTGCTCCTGAGCTTGATCACTCTTGCCATTAATTTTATTTTTTGATCTAATCAGAATTTTCTCGGCTGCAACTTGTGTCCATTGCCCTTGTCCTTTCACACTTCTGAGAAGGGGCTGTTTCTGCTTTTTCTAGTGCATCTGACATTTGAACTTCACAACCTGCCAGCCCTTCTCCACCTCAACAAAATAAAGAACCAATTTGCTGCAGTCATCAGATGAGACAGCCAATAAGGAAATCTTAGTTCTAAATGCCAGTCACAACCAATTGTAACCTGACAAATAATGACGAAATATAGGAGAAACTGTCAGATATATTCACCTTCATGCTTCCTTTATGATGAAGATGATTTAGTGGGTTATAAATGCAGCTCTTCTGTAGTCTGAACCCTTCATAGTTTTTTTTTAATTATAGAATAGAATACATAGCTGTGAGTCAAGATAGATTTAAAAATTTCACTCTTTAAAGGATTGCAGACCACAAAGTTTTTATGTACAAAATGTCCTGCAACAGAACACTCTTTGGACTAATAATTTCTTGGAAATGTCTAAGTAGAAACCTGTGCAAAGCACCCATGGTTTAACTCCCAATCATGTGACAGAAGGTTTTCTAAACAGCTTTTCTTTGTAATCTCTTCATAATCTCTTAGCCCGGCTCCTCGGTCCACCTACACAATTCAAAATCTACCTGTGGAAATTTAATCCTCCCCAACCCCCCTTTGGTCTCTCACAATCACAGGTGAGGATATCAACTCTGTAGGACAGAAGCCAGAGATGCTGGAAAACTTGACACCCTGAAAATACAGGGTCTCTCTTCTCATGCAAGGATTTAGTAATAACTCAAAATAGGATAGAAAAAACTGAGCAGAATACTGATCCTCATTTGTGACAAAAACTTAGTATGTCTGCCATGAGCACAACCGAATTTATTTTTAGTTTTTTGCTTGTTGCATTTAATGATCACATTTAACAATAAGGCAGCAAAAGAATGCTACTTGGACATTCTAGTATCTCTGGTTAATGTACATAACCTAAAGCTAAAAAACCCAACCCAAAACAAAACACAAAAAAGCCATGCAAAAGGAAGACAGTGATTTTTATGTGCAACTCATACACTAAATTCTAGACAACTACTTTCCAGTAGAAGTGCTAGGTGTCTGTTTATTCTACTTTTATGAGGAAGTTATAATATCCTTGTCTTCATTAATGGAATACAAACTGTACTGTTCTAGTGCACAGAATGCATTACCTCATGCTAAAGGTATTTTGTGTTTCCATATTGAGAGGAACAGAGTGTATTTACCACAATGACCCCTAAAATGCCAGATAAACCAAATATGTGATGAGATTGTAGTAACATGACTGGAAGGAGGTCACCTACCTTTCTGCTTCATGATGACCTCAAAAATTCTTTTTACTCTAAATTAATCTGACCATTTGGAGGAAGAGACACAGCAGGTAAAAAAGCCTTTGCTGGTGGCAAAGATATCTACCCTAAACAGAGGCCAGTGAATCTACTGGTAAACTGTTTCTCCATTAAAGATCAACATGAAAGTTACAATAAGAGATAGACAAAGCAGGTGACATCGATCCTGGAAGGACTTCCAGGGTAACATGGGCAGTCTCTTACCTGAGCTGGTGAGCACACTCAGGGGGCTGCTGGAGGAGGTGAGAGCAGCGGTGCCACTTGGTGTGTTCTGAGCTGCACTGGCTGCAGCTGCCAACGCTGCCAGGTTCTGTAACTGCATCGCATTCAGTCCTGCAACACAGGGAAGAATGCCGAGTTTCTCCTGTCAGAGCCACCATCATCCAAGTGTAACAGATGCAGCAAGCTCATCACAAGGGATGAATGGGAAGCAGCAAATGCAACAGGCTTAATACTAGTTACTGATCTTTTTTACATTGCAATTCCTTGTTATAATTGAAAATCTTTTTCTTTGCCCAGATAGATGTGATTCCAGAAAAGGCCAGGTGGTCATTCATATACACCTGATGGAGACCCCAAAGTACAGGAATTTTCAAGCAGTGTTCCTCCAGACAACAAAAGCGTAGGTAGAAGTTAAGTTAGGGTCTGAGAGCTCATGTGCAAGCTAGAGAACTTGCCTAGACATCAGGCCAGTAACTTCTCCCACTCTCATGTCCCTCCACACTCTTTGTATGGGGACAGCAATAACTGCAAAATTCTTTAATGAAGGCCTCATACCACAGAGGCCACAAAGTCACAGCTTCAACCCACCATCAGCTGAGCATCAGCATGTTTTGCCTGGTCCCCCTGGCAGCCAAGAAGCAACATTCAATTGTGAGACAATCGTTAAGTGGCAACTCGTGACCGCAGGATCAGCCAGTGTATGTGTAGGCTGGTCAAACACACTGGCAAGGAAAACAGGAAACCTCAGGCATGTTGTGCATAGGGAGCAAGGAATACTGCAGGGGGAGGAAGGGACCCCTGTGTTTATGAATTTTACTGGTCAATTTGTTAATCTGACTCACCTTCGTTTTGAACCACCGTTTTTGAATGAAACCATTTGGTCAGTACTGACTGTATTTTACTCTCTTTTTCTGCCAGAGGATCCATTAAAATGGATCTCCTCCTGAATTCTGTATTTTAACCATCCTTTGGTAGACTAGCTCCATTCTTCCAATTGTGCCTCCCTTCATTTTTTCCCTTATTTTCCATTTTTTTGTCTCTGCCTTTGACTATTTTAACAATTCTTCCTCTCTTCATCTGACTTCAGACAATCCCTAATATTAATTCCCAACGTAATTAAAAACAAAACTTAATTAACACCCCTTAATTTAAAAACATCAGAACACCCAAAACAGAGGTGTTATCTCATCTTTTGGATACCTAGTAAGTATCCCAAAAAGTATTTTGTGAGCAAAGCATACATCTCAAATAATTAAATCCTCAGTTTTGTAATTTAAACATGTAAGCAGACAACAAAAGAATGTGACAGCGCAGTATAAACTAATTATTTTCTAAAGTACTTCTAATACTTTTAGTATAGTTTGTTCATTTTTTTTAACTCTTTTTCAATTTCTCTTCACGGCAGGGTCTGTTTCCTTTGGCAAATTTAGTTCCCAAAACAACTGGATTCTGCCTTTATCTAGATTCTCAAGATTACACTGCAACATAAAAGCATGAAGTTAAAACCAAAAAGTTTTCTATTTTGCTTTTATTGCGCTACAGAGGGTTAAAAGTGCAAGTGTTGGAGCTAATGAAGAACAGAGCAGCTTGTTCCTTACTGAAGCAGTTTGTCATGTGCACACTGCACCTGTCCTCTTGTCATCACACTGTTTTCCCATCTGCTTTCAAACAGCGTCGAGATTAAATTCTGTCTACAAAGTCTGATACAGTTTGGGATCTAATTACCTACTTGATTTTTCTTTCTATGAATTTCAAGAAAGGAGATCAGCTGAGATATCAAGACCTTAAAACTACAATTTTTTTGGTAGAGAATGACAGATTTGGAATAACCACGCAACGTACTATTTATATGTCTGGTTTCTCAATTTTTAAGTTTTGTTGTTGTTACTGTTGTTTTTTTGTTTGTTTGGGGTTTTTTGTTTTGTTTGTTGTTGGTTTTTTTTAATAGTGAAGACAGAATTACCCTGAAAACTTCTCAATCTCAGCTAGTTACCCCTTTCCCTCTGCCCCAATCCTTACTGCCGTACTTTCTTCATTACATCCTGTTTTTAAGAAGACACAAGAAGGGGGAAAGGTCAGGATCATGTGCATAACAAAATCCATTATAGATCAGCTCCACACAAGATGTCAGTGAAACTGTTTTTAAAAATAATTTCTTTTTCCAAGAGCCTTAGATCTAAGAGCTCTGAAGAGGTCCACCATGAAAGAAGTCAATGTAGGAAACTGAATTTAGAATCATCTTCCAGTATAAACCAAATTCTTACAAAGGAAAATATAACACTTTGCAAATGTAATTTGTAATTACATTGGTAACATTGTAAATGTAATTGTAATTGTTACTGATGGGTGCACCAGCCAACACAAGTCAGATCTACAAAGACACTTTTGGACGAACTTGTGCATAGAAAGGGCACGTGATATCGGCAACTACTGAAAAACTCCAGGAGGCAATTTGAAAAATTAAAAGTCTTCAGTATTAAAATCAAAACTATAGATTTTTCTGCTGGCAAAAATTTTAGAGAATGTGGGGAATGGAGTTGCTAACGTGTTTTATTATTCCCAGCTGGGTGAAGACAAAAGAGACAACCAATTTACAGCCCCAGGACTGCTATACTCAATCAATGTTCTGACTAGTAGTCCACAGCAAGGAATTTGGCTCATATCTGTGAAGCTGATTTTCCCTAACAGTAATGGCATAATTAACTGTAACTCAAATTAATGAATAAAAGAGCACTAGTTCACTTTCCTAGCAGTATATTTCCAACTTAAATGCTAGATGCATTGAAAATGGGAACTAAGAACCCAGAATCACTGAAAACATGTGCATTAGTGAGTGCCTATTTCAAAACACAGTTCTTCACATATGCAGCTGTTTGGATGAAAACAAATACAGAGAACATTCTTTCTGCTACTCCTAAGGGAAGGAAATTTTAAATGCCAGAGGTTGGGGGAATACCACCACTTACCTTGGGGACAATAGTCAACTAAGACTAAGAAGGATCATCCACACTTGTAGCAGAGAATTAATTTCAAAGGAGTAGGCAAACTCAGGACGACTTATTTCAAATTTTCAAGATTAAAATGCCTACAGCCTTTTGGCTACTTTGTTTACCCTTGTATGTACCCTCTTTTGTATGGCACTGAATTTGTCTTCTTATAGAAGTAAACTCACCTCCCATCGGGTGGAGGCTGCTCAGTGTGTTCAGGTTCCCAGATGAAGCAGCTGCTGTCTGCTGAAGGAGCTGCAAATAAAGCTAGACATTACACCAAAAAACAAAACAAGAGTGAGAGTGAGGGCTGGCTCTGCTTCTCTGGGAGAAACTGCATCACACCACAGCCAGAGCGCCGTCACAAAAGAATTCCTGCAGCCCATGCACCACATCACAGCAAAGCGTAAAGAGAATTTCCTGAACAAGACAGCCAGAGCACCACCACAGTGAAGCTCCATGTAGCCCATGCAGCACACTGCAGCCAAAGCAACAGCAAAATGCTTTCCTCACTCAATATCAGCAATGCTGAGAGAACATTATAGCCAATACACCAAGACAAAACAAGCAGAATCAGTAGTGAGAAAGAATTCCTATTCAAAGCCCCTAAGGCAGGATTGCCACCCCTAAGGATATGCTACCTCAAAACAGACTATACAGCTGACACTGCCAGCATGGGACAAATGGCAATGCTGTACCAAAACCAAAGAGCCACCAGGAGAGGGGACCTCCTCTACTTTCCTTATGCATGGTAGACATAAGAGACATTTCAAGCTTCAGGTCAGAAGGTTTTTAGAAATTTCCAATTCCTTGTTCCATTAACTAGCTCTTATTTAAAAAATTCCAATCTACCAAAACTAAAAAAGTAGTAAGAGAATTGCTCCATTTCAACTATACACCATACCAAGAATGACATGAAATTTTCCTTTTCCTCAGACTTTATATTGCATGAATACAGTTGTCAGAGCTACTCTGGCAACCCTGAGTCACAGTGCATCAGTTTTTCAAAAGCTCATCCTTTACAGACCTAGCAAAATCAACTGAAATGAAACTGCAGTCTACCCTCTGTTACAGCATTCTTGCTAAAGAGAGTAGCTTCTTTTTGTTTTCTGCAGGGTTTGCTTTTATTTGGTTGATTGTTGTTTGGGTTTATTTAGTCTGCTTCCAATCTGATCATCTTTTCTATCTGGACAGTACCAAGTACTGTTCCAGGTTTCACTGGAAGAGGATGACAGAAATAAAGGAAAATGATAAAAGAATAAAAGAACCATGTCATCAGACAGACATGAAAAGGACATTTATATAGTAAACCTTGAGGCAGTACTATATAAAGAAAAAGTACATTCTACAGAATACAGGAGAAAAACCCAAGGTTTCAGTAATTAGAGCTACTGTGACTGGGGTTGAAATCCTCCCATAAAAGTATTCCAACTAGATGAGAGCACAGAACACAATTTCAGCCTTCTCATCCACAAAATGGGGATTAAGAACCCAGCTCCTTTCTACCAGAAGCCTTCTAAAAATGAATATATTAAACACTGCAAGACAGTCAGACACTCCAATCCCTGAAGAGATGTAAAGAACCCAAATCAGAAACTCACTGCTAAGTACTGGGGTCCAAGTGTGTTGAGACCAGCCAGGTTTCCCCATATTGAGGCAGCACTGATCTGTTGCATTTGTTGCTGAAGTTGCTGAGCAATTCGTTTCTGCTCTTTGTCCTTCTGCGTGTCTGCAAATTTTACAACAATGGGAGAAGAGCAACCCTGCAAACAGCAATTCAAACAATTACATACTTGCTATCCCCAGCAGTCACAAAAATACTGAATTAAGACCCAGGCATTGGAAGCATTCCCCTCCTCCTCTATGCATACATACAGACACAGATATATATTCAAACAGCATATTTCATCAAAGGCTCAAAATCTTGTTTGCTTTTAATTCTATTTTGTATTTTGGTATTTTCTCTGCAGATGAAGTTTCTATCTCTAAAAATAACTAAAAACTCTAAAAATAGAGCAAAACAAACACAAAGGTCCAGGAGCAGTTTTTGTGAAGAAACACACAACTGCACTTGTCCTTCCCTCTGCTTTTCCTGAAACTCCATAGCGACTGCCTGACAAATTTCATCTGCTCCTGACACCCACTAACTTGTTTTACCTCCATGGTTTGTGCTTGGTGCATTGCTTTGATTGCTGTTTGTGCCATGGCTCTTGTTGTAAAAGTCACAAATGCACAACCTGGGAAAAGAACAAAAAGGAATCAAGTTGTTCACTACCTCCACAATTATTGGGACGAATACAGGAATGAAAATGCTTAGGGGGTGCGGTTTGGAATCACAGAAAAAGCTGAAATGCCAGGTTGAGTTGCAAAAGGCAGCATCCAGCATCCTCAAACTGAAAAAAAGCTTCTTGCTTTGCTTACCTCGGCTCAGGCCATCCGGGCCCCGTAATATCCTGCATTCTTCAATCTGCCCAAAGGGGGAGAACATCACTCGAATATCGTTTTCATTGCACTTCTTGGATATCATTCCAATAAACAACTTCCTATCTTCTACTGCTAAGGAATCAAAAGATAAAGAGTATTACCAGCAAATATGTGCTTACTAGATCTTAGGACTTCTCCATTAACTGTAGTTATTTCCCTTGTATTTAGGATATGGGCTTATCAAAACCTGATTCCCAGTAATGGACCGTGTCTTCAGTTTAAGAGGATGTACATGAAGCACTTCAATGAACCTGACAGATGTCTGTTTTATGATTTTATGTTTATGATTTGCTGACTATTTTTAGGTTGTGAAGTCTGTGAACAACAGGAATGTAAAAAAAAAAGGAAAAACTTAAAGTATGTCAGATTCAGCACTTCCCTGTATGTCTTCAGTTCAGGGTGAGAGAAGGCTGGAAGGCTTGGACTATTTTCATTGTCTATCCTCTGCTTATTCTATCTTTAGACTACCAACATACAGCTAACTGCATATAAACAAGCAACTGAACTGCAGAAAGCTTCTTTTTAGCCTCATGCCAATCACCTAAATTTAGATATGCCCATTTCTTCATGCTCCTCTCTCAACAGTGGAAGCAACAACAGTTGCTCAAACAGAACACTTATACTTCTGTTAGTGATACACCCATTCTGATCTGCACCAAAACCACAAAAATAACACCTCAAATCAAACCACAGACCGTGTGGTACCATTTCTTGGCTCTAAATACTGATGCTATTAGATATATTAGAGTTTGAAGTGTGCAGACTGTTTTAAATAAATGGTTCAAAAAGACATTTCTCTTAACTTTCCAGTTAGTTGTTACTAATGTCAGCTAAAGGTCACTTGAGTGAGTGGGGTAAATTCGAATTCAGAGCAGAATTTTATACTCTTGATTTACTTATTTAAGGATGCTAATCACCTCCAAAACACTTTCTTTTAAAAGATGAAGTGAATTATTCAGAATATCAGTTCAAAATATAAAACAGTTTAGACACACAACATTCATCACAATATAAAATATAGTAAGTATGATGAAGGCTCTAGCAGATTTTGAAGCTTCAATAAAGTCTTCTCCTATTCAGTGCTATAGTGAGGGGAAATCAACTTGTTGAGCCTTCTATGATGCTATAAAGGAAGACTCCAAACTATTCCAGCAGACATGATTTTAACAACATTAAATCTTAATGTTGTACCTAATTAATTTTCTGGTCTTAGAGCAGAAAGATGCTTTCAAATCCTTTTAGCAGTCTATTTTAGTTCAAGAGATCCAGAATCCCTTGTCTTGGGGGCAAGTTCAAATACATAACTAATGCTTTCTTATTTATTGTCACCTTTACTTTTTATTAACACTCAGAATTAAATAATAGCCTCAGATTTACCATCCCATAATACCATTGAATACTATTTTCACTTTCCATTATTTTCCCAGGATACTTGTATGTGTGTTTGTATGTAATGCAAGGTTAGTTTTAGTGTAGAGAACCTACTCTGTTCTCCTCCCAAAAATATTTCAAAAGAATGACTCCTTTCTAGATATACATACACAGGAACATGTCCTGTATTCCTATGGAGGAATCTGGAGATAGAATTATTCATATTGTGTATTCCATCTACTGTTTTTAATTATATTAAGAGGTAAGCTTTCTCAAACCAGGACTATCTTCTCCATGATGCAACACAAACTATTACAAATGAAGAAAATAAAATTTGTCTGAGCCTAGAAAGGTTGAAACTACAGGATGCTAAATGCTTTCTTCGCTTAGGTTGCACCAATACAGATACATACATATTTGAACATGCATGTATGTATGCACATAAACTCACAAGGAAATGCATGGATAAATAATCATTTACCCGGTGGTAAATGCTAAATTCTTAATCCATCTGAAATGGTCAATGTGCAGAAATATTCAGTTGTTCTTCTCTACTGAAACTGCTGTTAATTCTATCCAGACATGTCCTGAACACTTCCAAGGATGGGGAACCCACAGTTCCTCTGGGTAACGTGTTCCAGTGTCTTACAATCCTTACAAGTAAAGAAGTTTTTCATAAAATCTAATTTAAATCCTGTTCAGTTTAATACTGTTATCTCTTGTGCTATCACTAGGATAAACAATCCCTCCACATCCTCCTTGCAGGCCCCCTTCAGGTACTGGAGGTTTGCTAGGAGGTGTCCCTGGAGCCTTTACTTCTCCAGGAGGAACAACCCCAACTCTCTCAGCCTGTCCTCATGGGGGAGGTCCCCATCCCTCTGATTATCTCAATGGCCCTTTCCTGAACATGCTTGAGCAGGTCAATGTCTTATGCTGGTGGTTCCAGAGCTGAATGCAGTACAACAGATGGGGTCTCATGACAGCAGAGAGGGAGAATCACTCCCCCCCCACCCCACCAGTTATTTTCTCCTTGAGATGCAGCCCAGGATATGACTGGCTTTCTGGGCTGCAAGTGCACACTGCCTGTTTATATTAATTTTTCAGTCACCAAGTCCTTCTCAGGGTTGCTCTCAATCCACTCATCCCTCAGCCTGTATCTATGTTTGCAGGACCTTGGCCTTGCTGAACTTCATGAGGTTGGCACAGGCCCACCTCTCCAGCCCATTAAGGCTCCTCTGGATGGCTTCTTCTCCCTCCAGGGTATCAACTGCAGCACTCAGCTTGACCCATAAGCTTGCTGAGGATGCACTCAATCCCACTGTCCATGTCCCCAACAAAGACTTAAACCACCTTAGCACAAAGAAGAACTCACTGGATGTTTCCCTAACTGACAACATGGTTCTACCACAAGCAGCAGCGGGGGAGATACTCTGAGTCATGGAATTTGAGAGACATCACTCACACTACCTATTATTGAAAACACACCTTTCTGTTTTCACTTTTTTTCTTTTAAAAAACCAGACCACCAATTCAAGATGTCATCAAAAGGGATGATGGCAAGCAAAAGGGAAATCCTCAAGCTTCCTGACTAGCACAAATGAAGACACAAAACTGGGACTTTAGCAAAGCTTACCATTACTCTTTTCACTATCAGCTGGTTTCATCTGGATAGGATGGTGCATCTAAAACATAAAAAGATTATTTAATCCCAGATACAGTAACTTCACACTATATGAAATACATCCCATAAGAATTGTGCAAGAAATTATAGCCTAAATTGCCTCTAGAGAGGTGCACATGTATCACTACAAAAATCCCAAGAAGAAAGGCTTTCCTTATTATATGCCATCATTCTTGCCCAGAGCATTATAAAAGCCATGCCCACCCCCTTCACTGCTGTATCATTTTTTTAAATACTCCAAAATTCCCATAAAACCTGTTATTATATAGATCTCATAACACCGATCTTTTGAATAGTTTTTTACAACATTATTTAAGGGCAACATAATGTGTTTGTGCTTCAGTGGTGCTGGAGCTCAGAGAAACAACACAGAGCTGTGAAGAAAGCGGGGCTCTGCTCTTACCCCTGGGAGGATCTTCATGTTGTGAAGAGCATTCTGTGCTTCTAGTGCAGCTTTACGGGTATAAAATGTAACAAAACAGCACCCTGTAATTGAAACAAAATGTTACCCAGGAAAGAACACTAAATCTTGGAGCACTGCTCAGAAATTACAAGCCTCACTTCCATCTTTCCAATGCAAAATGTATGATAGGTAGAAGAGGTTAGGCACTGAAACAGGTAGGTGCTACTGTTTGTGACAGTTTAAAAAAAGATTTCCAAGTGTAATGAAATAGACTATGTTCAGAACTGACCCAACATCACTACTACACCATTAAAACACTTAGACACATCTGTTGGCTACTTAATTTTCAAACTCAGTTATTTCCTAGTACCAAAACCCAACCTTGCTTCACAGGAAATATTACATATAACTGAACTGCAAATCCAGGCACAAAATTTAGTAAGGATTTAATGTTTATAAGTATTTAATTAACATGAACGAGTAAAGCCCCAATTTCACATTTATCTGAAACTGCATCCCATCCAGCAACATTTTCATAATATCACAGAATCACAGTGATACTCAGGAACAACACAGTATTATTGGATGTTCTACTTTGCAGTTATAATCCGTACTACTCAAACATCTCCATCATTGCTGAGCTCCAAAAGAAATTACGGTTTTTCTGAGCTCAGCTAATGACTGGATCACAGTCCAAGTATAGTTTCACAAACACTCTTGAAGACTTTATAAAGTCTGGGCTTGAATGCAAACATGGTCACACAGAGCTCCTACAGGGCTGTTTGAATCAGCACACAGTTAAAACTGCAACTATGTGAAAGTGGCTGAAACCCCAAGTCTCACAAGAGAAGTACAGAAGTTCTCACCTTTGCTTTGAGGAGGGTTTTGGCTCCTGTCCCGCAAGACATTGATTTCATAGACAGCACCATACTGTTCAAAAAGTTCTCTTAGATCCTTCTCACACCAGCTCCGTGGGACTTGACCCACAAACATTTTGATAGCATCTAGATCAGGTTGGTCTGGGTGATCCAGTGTGCCATTCATTTTCTTTGAGCTACGAAAAACAAGAAGGAATTTCTGGTTTATATCTTCCTACAGATTCTAGACAAAAGCATGCTTACAGCAAAATTAAAGAAAATATAATTTTCTACACATATATAACTGTGTACGATGAAAATATACAAAAATATACATGTATCTATACATAAAAATAAAAATATACACATATATATATGAAAATATACATAAAAAGAGAAACTCTTGCACATTCCCAGTATGCATACCAGAGTACATTCACATTCATTGGCAAGCTATGTACCTGGGAACCAAATCCACTCTACACAGCTGTTTAAAACTCTGTTCCCATAATGTCGTCAACAGCTGGGATTCAGGATATAAATCTGCTGAGATAACTGAAAAGTATCACTAGTACAACCATGTAAAATTTTACAGAAGAAACCAGAACCATAAGGAACCTAAGCTCAGACTACCTACAAACTACTGAAGTTATCAGTAATCACTGAAAATGAGAATGTTATTACAAGGTTTTTAAATGAGACTAATTTTAACTGTTTCCCAAGGTGAAGAGCCATCTTAAAACAGATAAACAGAATCAAATGATCCACTGCTAAGTTTCTTCAAAGGTTTACAAGGCAATACTTCTTTGTGAAAACTAGGGAGCTTTCAACAATAATTGGCAAAAAAACAGGCTTAGACTGTACATGAAAAGGCTGGGATTGGACAATTCAGTTAGTTACAGACTGAATCAGGTTCAATGTCAGGATTCTAACACAGAAAAAAGTCACTTCTTAGACTACAACACCAAAGTTTTGAGTATGGGAATCCTCAATGGGTTTCAAGGCATTCTGTCTAGCCATATGAGCAGTTTACACCCTATTAATAAAAGTTGTGTTATGCTCCACCCAGCCAGCTGACAAGTCCTACACTGCTCCCTGTATTGACTCCTTGTTATTTGTTAGGTGCACTGTGATGTCTGTTATCAGTACTCCCAGCCTGGTACACCAGAGCACCTCTCTGCCAGCAGAAGTCTGACTGTAATGACATCCTATTGTAGCTATAGTGATTAGTTGGTTAAAATTGCTGACCAATCCCTGCATAATCTAGAAAGGACATGAAGAGTGGAACAGCAACTATACAATGATTCCCTCCACCCCCAAACTCTTTGTTGAAGAATACAGGTGGTCTTCTTCCAGAGTAGTCAGTTCTCTTTGTCTCTGCTTTGTTCCTTTGAAGATAGTTCGAATGGCTTATTAACTGCACATGACAGTAAACAGTATTCCTCTCACTGCCCATCTGAAATCGTATTCCCTCCGAAAAGAATTTAAAAAAAAATAAAAAGAAAATCCAAGCCCAGTACTCTTTAGTACTTTTCCCCGTCAATACACTGCTGTTCAGTGCCTAAGGAAAAACTGATGTTAGGGAAAACTCATAATATCATAGCTGTATGAACAGACCTCAAAAATAACAAAGCTTCTTACTGGAAGGGAAAGGAAGGGAATCATCATAAATCCTTTCACTCTTCTCCACCTTTCCACTCAGTAAGGGTCATCACCTCTCCAAACAGCCAAGTGAAACAACACCTTTTACAAAGATGTAAACTACGTTTTTTCATTTCAGTTAAGAACAATTGAAAATTGTTTACCCTCTCCAATAATTTTGAGCCTTGCCTTCCATGGGTAGCTTCAAGAGCACAACATGGCTCCTATTAACGGGGCAACTCTTAACATGACCTCATCCGTATTCAAGGAATAGTTTACTCCTAACCAAAAGGTTTAGTCTGGAGTCTCTAATAGGGAAGAACAGAAACAGTTCTTCCCACAAGTGATTTCAAGAATCCATTTTATAATTTCACACCTGTAGCATACTATAAACAGTATCATAAAACAGCTTTATTCCTCCTTAGTCCTTATCGCCACAATTATCAGACCATTTCCCTCCCCATCTAGAAACCAACATCAATATTCCATGACAACTAGGATTTCTTCAAGAAAACAAACTGCAGACTCTCCTGTCTCTCCTTCCTGTCTCTCTCTGTCCCAACACACAGCAGAGGCTTGAGACAGCAGTTCCAACTATCATTTCAGTTATAACTTAGACATGAAAATACTTACACCGGGCTTGCATTCAAGGAGCAATGGTCCACCATCATCTCTGGGAGGAAATCCAACTTGAACGCGGCCATCACCTCAGTCTATGACAAACTACTAACACTAAATCAATGTACTGCCTAACCTCCAAACAACGCCACTTCCAAAAGTCCTGCAGGTCTTAACACTCAGCCACGCAAAAAACACTCAAACCACAGAAACAGAAGCTCAGGGAGACCAGCAATAGACACCACAGAAACAGGCTGGACTGGGAAAGGGACATGGAATCCCAGATTAAAAAGGGGATGTGACCATGTGAAGGGAGGCTCAGCTTAATACACAATGAAAATGCTGATGCACTAGGCTTGTTTTGTGCAATTTTCCCTGGCGAAGCAGTACTGAGTGCACTGTCAGATAAACAGAGTGTCAGATCCATGAAGATAGCAATGGGTAACAGAGCAGAAAGAATACAAACTCCAGTCTTTCCACCCCCAACTAACTCCTTGTGTCCCAAAATGGCAGACCAAGGCCTTGAAGTTCAGACAAGCACTTTCCAAATCAGCAATACTAAGGTGTGAAGTCAAGAGGTTCCTTCACCATAAACATTTTTAATAGCTGATTTCACTCTCTTCACCTTGTGCTCTACTATTGACACTCTCAACTTCTACAGCAAAAAATGCCAACTACAACTTTCTCCAAACCTGCCAAAAAAATCAAAACTAGGAAGATTTGATTATTCAAAAATTCCTCAACAGAACACCAAAACCAATTCCTTTCATAGAAGCAAAACATACATCCTTCTGGAAACAATACTTTGTCTACAAATCCAGATATACAGAGTCTATAAATGACCAAGAAAGGGAAAAAACCTAGTGATTTATCAAAAACCATTTTACAATCTTTGAGAACATTGATCAGAACACCTCAGCAGTTACACCGTTAAAACAGACATAGCACGTTGATCAAGGAACTGTGAGATGCATTTATATGCATTTAAAGCTTATATGTAATATAAGCTTTTTGTTAAGTCTCCAGTACCAAACTAATGGGGAGATAATCTGGATAAAACTGGATACACTGTGAAATGCAGAAATATTTGATTGTGGGGAATGAGTGCTGCAGAGGCAGCTGGGTGTGTTGGAGAACTCCAGGAGGAACGGTTAATTGGAGTCTAACATGAGACCAGAAACCCTTATATACGGTCGATGTAGCCACAAAATAACCTCTCAGAGCATCAAGGACTGCATGCTGGAGCAGCTGTGATCACATCTTTGTCCTCTGTCAATGACTGCAATATGTACTTGCAGTTATTCTGACTGGCCAGCACACACAGCTTTATTTAAGCTTGAACAGTTACAGTATGCCAATAGTTTTTTTCATAAATAACATTTCCAACCTCTGAAAAAAAAAATTTAAAAAGAGAACATTTCTTATCTTTTGCCAGCAGTGAGGTTAATTAAAAGGAGCCAGGCCTTGTAATACAAAGAGATATGCATACACTGCAAAATAAGAGAGGACATGAATTTCTCACACATCAGATATTCAACAGTAACTACTCCATGCATGCTCTTACTATGTGATAAATGCAAGAAAGCTTTCTCTTTAAAGAAAAAGGTGTTAGCTATCTGCTAAGCACCATTATTAAGAACATGCAAGTAGGCATTAAGGAGCACAGGTCAATTTTCAGCTTTCAGTAAATTAAATTGTTCTATCTGCCTTTAGACACATATTACAGGTTTCTCACTTGAAAAAAGCCATGCCGAGTAAAGCCCATCATATTCATCATACTCAAATGCTAAATTGATCCTAGAGCCCACTTCATGCATTTGTCTAAAATGAGACTGCAGAGAAAAACTTTTCAGATTTATACGATTAAAAGAACAGATTATAGGGTGTGATTTCTAGATGACATGAATCTATAGATCAACACTGTAAATTCTGGCCCTATCCAGGAAGATCAGAACTCATTCCTTTTGGTCTTTCACTTATCTTTAGCTTTTTCAAGCAACCAATAAAATGCCCCAGCTGCCATGCTCACTGTAGGTTCGATAAAAGACAATGCCGGCAACACATAGTCTAGAAAAGGGGTTTTAAAAATGTTACTGAGATTGATTAGTTTACTGAAGAAAATCACTATGCCATTATGATTTGATCCTATCCCTCATCTCTCTGCTCCTCAAAATCCAAGTCCTATCTTCTTGCTCCATTAAGACAAAACTGCAAAGTTATAGGCACTATTTGTCAGAAGGGAAAAATCAATATTAGAATGGTGAATAAATACCTGAAGATATGTCAACCAAGACTCAGCGCTTCTGGGTACCATACTTTTGAAGTAATGATGGCAACTTCAGTGACAAAACACTGTACAAATGGGTTATTTAGCTGAAGGCTTCAAGTTAGTGAAATTAAAAGATTTACAGACTTCACTTGTGAAAATATCAGAAAGAGTGGAAAAAAAAAAAAAGAGTGGTATTCCACTACTGCACAAAAATAAGAATTAAGTGAGGAAGTGTTTCTTTAAAATTAGAAAAAAACCAAAAGTAATCCTAACCATTTGTCACAAAAAAAAAGAAAAATAAGGGAGTTAAACACACTTATTTTTTTGCTCAGATGTCAAATTCCTGCTGGCTTCCAGATCCATTCTTTGACTGTTTCTATTCAAAGGATAACAGAAACAATGTCTGAAATGCCAAGCTCCATAGACTGTAGCTACACATTTAAATGTGGTGCTCATCTGACAGTATGAACATTAAGAAGCTTCTACATAGTACACATTAGATCTCAATTTTTACAATTCTGAAGCCCTAGATGATGCTGCAGAATGTGTCATTATATGTGCTCCTGAGAGACTGCAGAGTATAAATGTTGAAAACCTTTTGCTTTTAAGTTTACAGAACTACATCACATCCTATGGCAAAAAATCCCAAAAATTCACCACAAAACCAAAATTCCTGTATCATATTCCCTTTCCTAAGAAAGACTAGTTCTAATGAGCAATTAACTCTGAAAGCTGAAGATATTATGATCTTTCATTTTATACATTCTGTACTCAGACAGCATACTCAAATCTGAAGCTGAGGGACTACTGGCAGGGTGAGAGCAAGCTATGGGAAAGGATGTAGGCTATGGGGAAATCAGACACTGTGAAGCTCTGAAGGAGACAGGTCCTAGAATAAACTTCCCCTTGTATTATCTGTGCATATCCAGATTCTTACAGTGCTGCTGAATTGCAGTTTTGTTTTTAAACTGATAACCCCTAGTTTACATGCATCAAAATACAGTAACTGCTTGTCAATATTTTGTTGTTTTATAGTTGATCATGTAAGCATGTGGTCAGAATGTTTTCTGCCTCTGCTGAAATCCAAACTGTCTCCCCATGCCTCACTGGGTACAAAAAGGCCCCTTACCTAGTTGCCAAAACTGCAGTTTCTTCCTCTGCCAATCTCTTTGACTGTTATGCACAGTGGGTACACAAATCTGACACACTGAGAATATTGAATTTACCATCAAAATACATGAAGTTTTTGGGCTGTCTACAATTTAGATTAAATTAACTGAAAACAATTTTTATTTATATAAACTTTTGTAGAAGTTGCCAGAGAAAATGGGGAGGAGGGGAAAAAACTGCCTTTACCTTAGAAATACCAAAGTTTCATGCTGCTCCCTGTTATGCATTTATGTGAGAGCAGATGAATTAGATCTAGACGTAGATTAATTTTTACAAATTATGTAAGTAAATTTAGTTCCAAAAATAGATCCTACTATAAGCTTTTTTATCCCACTCCTTCCTCAAAATATTTCTGGGGAAAAAATTTTGACGTACATCAATACTTTCTTGATCTACTTCTCTGGCTTGTGAATGAAGTCCTGTAGCGTCTACTTCAATCAGTTCTGTGAAAGCTCAAAAATAATGAATTATGAACTGTTGTCTGACTGAAGAATCCCCAGGACTCCCAGCTCAGATGAGAAAGCAAGTTACCCAGCCTTCTGGCTTACAGGACAAGGCTTCCTCTGCCTAAGTATTCTTAGAAAGAGAAAAATGAAACAGCAGCTAAACATACCTTTTTCTGATAGCAAAGACAAATTATAGCAGTAAATGATATAAAATTTCTTTTGAAAAGTTAGGGAATTATTTTTCTTGAAAAAGGAGATGAAAACTTTGCACTGAAGTGAACAAATTTGTTATTCTAATTAATTCTAAACAGTGAAGCTTATAAAAAGACAAGAAGCACACACAGGTACAATTTTCTTGTCAAATTGTTTATGGGCCTCCTCAAATACATATGCTTATCTGTTCTTCCTGCTATGCAACATTCACTTCACACAGAATCTCCTTCCCCACAATTCACAAAGCAGCTGGAGTTTCCTATGTTCACAGGAGTAAAACAGGAGTTTAGCAAAGGCAAATTGAAACTGTTAAGAGGGAACATTTACTAAATTCATAGACAAATATTTAGTGGTGGTGACCTTTGTAATCCTGTCAAAGCTTAACAAGGCTTGAACATAATTGGATGCATGCAAGGGTATCTTCCCCACTTTTATTTACTGCACATATATAAAAATCCCAGCTATTTTTTAAAAACCGATAACCCAGGGGCTATCTGCCTCAAAATACTGCATATAAGAATTACACCTTCTAGTTAACATTAGGAAGGAACAACTAAGTAATATCATCTTTAAACACAGCCTAATAAATAAAGATTTTAGATCCATTGGTCTAATACACATAGTACTAGGCATTATCAGAAAGAAATCAAAAACCAGAATATGTCCAGTCTGGCAGTTCTCAATGTCCCTAGTCACAACTTTTCACCTTTCTAAATCAATAAATGCAGCACAAAATCTTCGTATGAATATAGATACGGAAGACAATGTTTGAATTAACCACAGAAAAGTTACTGCTTCTCTGTAGCCACTGATATCACAACTATGAGGTGGCAAAGCAGTATATAAAGTCCTATACCTCTTTAAGCCTGTTGGATAAAGGGGCTCTGAACTGAGCTAATCAGGAAAGACCTATTGCTTGAAAATGATGTTTCAGAGAAAAATCAAGGGATTGAAAGCTGTGGTAGAAGAGAAGGTTTTGTTCCCAGCTTTGTACCAACCCAGTGCAAAAATCCAAGCAACATCCCTTAGCTCTTCAATTTCCAGATGTCACATAGACAAACCAGGAGGGACGTGATGCTCTCCGGGGGCACAGAGAGTACTGTTTGCTATACAATAAATCCATACACTAGAGAGGTGACCCTTAACACAAATTTGTCAACACATAAGAAAAGCAGAATTGAAAAAAAAAACCCAGCTCTTCCTATGGTTATGTTGTACCTTCTTAGACTAAATCCGGTATATCTCAAGATCCTTCAGTGACTTTTCCCTGTTTATTTATGTGTAGATCACAGCCAATATCCACACCACTTCAGAGCTACTTGCAGATTGATGGGAAAAGAGCAAGAGCTGAATGTTCCATTTTCACTTCCCCTTCACTTAATGCTAAATTACTAGGAATTTAACGCCTTCACACACTTATTGGTCTGACAAATTAATTCAAATATGAACAGTGGATTCAAGTGTTTTCAAGGACTTGTACAATTACAGAATCGTAGATGTGGTTGGGTTGGAATGGACCTTAATGCTCAGTTTTTTCCAACGCCCCTTAACATGGACTGGAACACCTTTCACTACACCAGGTTGCTTAGAGCCTCATCCAACCTGGCCTTGAACATCTCCAGGGATGGAGCATCCACAAATTCTCTTGGCAACATGCTTCAGTACCTCACCAGTCTCATAGCAAAGAATTTTTTCCTAACATCTGCTCTAAACCTACTTCCAGTTTGAAGCCACTCCCACTCGTTCTGTCACTACATGCCCTTGTAAACAGTCTCCCATCTTTCCTGCAGGCTCCCTTCAGAAACTGGTGATGCCAAACAGTTCTGCTTTGACTGCCATACATTGATTGGTCTGAACAGCCTAGGTATCCCCTCTTGCTTTTACTTCAAACAACAAGCATGAAGTGAATGCACGTGACTGCACATATCAATTGTCAAAGGGTACATGTGGCTATTCCTTTAGGCAGCTTGTATCTCCAACTTTTCAAATGACAGGTAAGAAAGCAAAATCCTAATGACTGACACAACAGCATTCCCCCTCTGAGAAAGAAAGAAGATGTATTTCACACACAGGTTAGTACATTTTGGAACTCCTTGGCAGGATAGTGCAGATGCAACAAACTTATGTGAGTGGAAGAAGAGATTAGAAAAGTACTTGGAAGAGACCCACCAGAGGCTACCAGACAAACCACAACAGGTGAGGTTCTGAGATTAAAAAAGAGAGGCTGAGAGACCACTGAGTCGGTTTTGTGGTGAAAAGAAACACTAGAGGTTGTTAGCCTCTGTGAATGGCAAAGATAGGCCTAGAACATGCCAAAGAGCAGGAATTTGCCTATGCATTTGTGTTGGGACAAAACAAACTGCACTATGTAAAAAAAAAAAAAAAAAAAAAAGAGTTGTCCTCTTAAAGCTACTCAAGAACTGAACTAAAGAACTGAACTATATACATATGATGTAAATGCTCATTAAAAATATCTGCACTACATTCAATTGCTTTAGAAAGTAACACTAAACCCCGCCCAATAGCTCCCCCCAACACCACAAACTACACAACAAAAAAACCCAAACCCTACACTTCTGGACTTCAGGAAATGTGACAGCACAGACAGCAACCAGTATATACACTTTTTCTTCTTTTTAAAATGCCTTGCAATCGCTTTCACTATGCCACCACACAACTGATGAACAAATTCAATCTGTGATATACTCAATATCTGGCTCATTCCCGAGGACAACTCACACCAAATGGCAGACAGTAGCCCTGCAATATGGGAGTTTATCTACCAGGAGACAGGTTACAACATCTGTTCAAATCCAAGAAATCAAAAAAAACCCCACCCCAAACTGCAACCAGGTCCTGCTCTGCCAGAAACTGCTATTGACAGCAAATCTACTGTGAGCTTGGAAGAAGCTGAATTACCAGTTAGGACCCTCCAATGACACATGAATGAAGTCCACAAAGTTTAAGGCAGTGGCCTACAAACTTGTTCAATTTTCTTCTCATCTTCTGGTACACTGCCTCTTCATCTGCTTGCCTGAAAGGGGACCCAGGATTGCGCTGTGAATATCCTGATGGGGCTGTGAGTATTGGAATTCTGTGATGTGAGCAACCCACAGCTCTGCAGACAATGATCTGCTTCTCTAGGACAGAACAGCTGCACGATGCTACCCTGAATTTTACTTTCTAAATGCACAGCTGTCAGCTAACACAGCAGCATGAGGCTGCTAACCCAGTGCTTGACCTGCTGCAGCTTTGTCTGCTGCTTCAGTGATGATGCTACAAAGGCTTGCACAGGCATTACCAAAGAGAGAAAAATGGAATTTTTCTGCCCATGAGACTACCTCCTGACAGGGACCTAAAACACCCATCTCTGACCAAAAAATTTCTCATTACCCTAATGTCAATGGGGAGTATGAAAGCGGATAGCCTTCACAGCATTACCTTAAGGTATATCCAATTATTCTTTCCAGAACCTACATTTTTTTTTTTTTAAACATAAAAAACCTCCAAAGAATTTCAAATATCTGTTATAGTGGTATGCAGAGTGACAGACAACTTCAGTTAGTATATGTGGATTTTTCCAAAGGCACACAGTATGTACTCACCCTGTTTTCAAGGACACCACTAGAACAGGAGACTAGTATCAGCTCAGTGAAATAAGGAAAAAAATATGCCTATATGTAACTAAAATCTTAAAATAAAGACAGTTTCCTAGAAACTTCATCTTCTCTTTGGTGTTTAATTATGTCTTTCATATACCTATTCCCCAGTGATATATTACATGCTTACATTAATCTTCATAGAAATATAAGAAGAGGTATCTGGATTGTTTTCCTTATATTGTAATATATTTTCTTTTTCTAGCTTTAATTTTGTAATTAAAGTTCCCAATTGTTACCTTCAGAATAGAGATCTGAAATTTATATTACATTTCTGTCTTTCCCTGATATATTTTGTTTATTTTGCAGATTTCTGTGACTTCTTCAGACTATGGCAACGCAGAGGGACACAAATTGTAGTTGTGAATTAAGAACCAAGGCACAGGACACAGGAAAACTTACTGTGATGCAAAGAAGACAACAAAGGTCTGGCTAAGAAGACACTGTATTAAAGGTACCAGACACAAAGCATATAAGCAAACAAACTGCTAAAAAACCAAGCAATGAATTTGAAGCAATTAATGCTGCACCAGTACCTGTAGAAGACATAACTACAAGTCTTAATGCAGGTTCCCTAGAAAAATTAATTTTGTCAAATCACAGACAAGGAGTAAACATCACATGCTTAACCCTCTTTGTAAGACATTTTACAATTAATAACTGATACTAGGAAAAAGCATTGATGTATCCCAGGGCAGCTGCTTTTAAAGCAGACCTGCAGGTTTCTTCCCCTCGTTCTAGTATACTAAAGACAACAATAACAGAAACAATTAAAAAAAAAAAGCTCTTTATCCTTACCTCTAGGTTATGGTTTGTTTTGCTTTGGGTTTTTTTTTATAAATGAATGTGAAATATCTATTTCAGGTACTGCTTAATCTCTACAGTAAGGCATGTAAAAGAAAATGTCACTTTAAAATTGTACTTTTTTTTAACATATGCAAGCATTTAAGGAATTTGATTTTGAGAAGCATTTTTAATTTTTATAATCACAGTGCTAGAACATAAAAATGCTTGCATGAGACAAAAAACTATAGAAACCTTAAGTACCTAAGAGATATCGGAAAGACCTGTAGACACTTTGGCACTGGCAGACAGAAAAACTCCTTAAGAAAGTAGGAAAAGTGGCTTGGTCACAACAATAGCAAGAGGAAATGAAGGCAGCTGTATGACACAGGAGACAAAGCAGGAAATGAGTTTAAGAAGAGAGGACATACATTTCTACCCTGTGGAAGGACAGGGGACAGGACAGAACATTCAAGGCAGTGGTAGGGTTTTGAGTTTTCCCCTTGCAACCTTTCTTTTTGTTTATTGACTGAATTCAGACCCCAAGACACAGAAATAAAGGGGACAGATCACACTTGCACTTCAATGCTAATATTTACTGCAAGAGAATAAGAATATAATGTTTGCAAGCAATCTTGTGCTGAAAGCAAGGTAGAGATTCCACTTAAGAGCATCTTTGCCCTCTTTTTCTCCTCTAAATGTTGCCTCTGAGTTTGGTTTGTTTGTTTGATTTTTTTAAGATAGAAATAGCTGAAGGTAAACTTCTGGCCACCTTTTTGTGCAAGAAACAATCCTGCAAGCAATTCTATGGAAGAGGAAACTTTGAATACGTTTCAACATTTTTACCTTGTCGATACAAATACAGTACCTATAAATCTGGTTTCAGATACCCATGTATTTTCCTGTCCTTTCCTGTATGACATCAATCTGCAGCTCTGTACTTAGTCAAAAAAGATACACTGGAAAAAAACGTTTTGCAATCTCTACAATATTCGCCAGATTTTTCAAGACTCATCTACACATTTTAGGACAGTCTTCTGACAGTGAAACAGAGCCAGAAGTTATTCCTCTAGGAAGGACCTGGAAACCCAGTCATTCTTGGAAAGCTCTCTACAGTCTGCTTGTCCTCAAGCCAAACATGCCATAAAGCATTACAGCAGGCAAAGCAACTACATTTAAACAGAGAAGGTTGTGTGGTTGCATACTGGACCCAGGGGAAACAACAGAATCAGCTATACAGTTCCAGGACAATACCATGTACAAAAACTGCTATATTTTTTTTATTATTTACATTAACCTGCAGGAGGAGAACCTCTGAATCAAAAATGCCTTTCAGTTTACAGAAAGCAACACATCTTGTGCACATGTAAACTAAAACCTTAAAGTAAAACTGGCCAGAGTCACTTCTTTTACTTAAGAAATATAATGTGTTAACTAAAAAGAACAAACCACAAATTATTATTCTCTTTACTGAAATGTCTTAGAATAGCAGACAGACATGTTTAAATTTTTTTCTGATAGTCTTTTATTTTTTTCTTCTTCTTAGTTTCAAGAGACCTTTTGGACTAAAAGCAACAAGTCTCAAGTTTCATTGTCCTCTGCAGCCATCAGAATAGTTGCACAAGCCATTTTGAGGAGTCCTTTAATCTCAAATAGTTTTTAAGAATAGTACCAGACACAAACAAGAATCAGTAAATATTATACTACAAAAAGTCACTATTTCCCTCTCATTTCATTTTATCCAAAGAAAAGCTCTTTGTTGCATGCTACCTGAAGAAAGTTCAAATGTAGCCTAGACAGGGGCTCTCCAGGAGAGCACATTACACACTTCAAACAGTAACTGCTGCAATAATAATTTTTATGTTGAGCACCAACTTAGAGCACAATAAGGCGTAATTTCCTCTTGGCATGAGGCTACATGGGTATAGATAGCTCCAGCACTGTGCATGAGGAGAGTGGAATGGAAGTGGGATGTGGTATCCCTGAAAAGCAAAACAATTCAATTTACCACATACATTGAGAAGTAAAACCAGAAGCAACAAGTTCCAGGATCACTCGTGTACACTTGCAAGTACAGATGAAATGAGATTAAGTTGTTATTTTGTCTCCTAATCACAGCTGGGACTCCTGCTGCCTATTCTGGATAAGAAGCCACCTGCAAAACTTCACTAGCTTTTAAGCTACTCAGGACCACAATCTAAGTGCCAGAGAGTATATTTCTGAAAAAGTATCTCTAGTGTCAAAAGAGAATCAGTATGATATATGTATCTCAGTTTTCATAATCAACTAAGAAAATATAGCCATGCTGATTTAAACATTTACTCTTTAATAAGGTTTAAATAACCATTAGATACTGTAGATTTCAACTTCAGGAAGAGCTAAGCCCAGAAAGAATTAAGAATACTACGCTGATCCAGTTCCTTCAAACAAACAAATAATTCTATCATCAAATAAATTTGTATCTACTTTCCTACACTATAGATGGTTTTGGAAGTATTGAGGAAGAATTAACTTTTTACAGAAGAGCCAAAATGCCTTCTAATGCAGGAATGACAGCTTCTCTACCTGAAAAGGCAGCAGGATTGATAGCCCAGCTGAAGTACACCTACACCAATGCACACAGCTGGGAGAAGTCTCGCTATCGCCAGCCTTTGTTCTTGTGGAGGACTTCAACTTACCACAGGTTTGCTGGAAATACAACACAGCAGAGAGAAAACAGTCTGGAAAGCTCTTGGAGTGTGTGGATGGTAGCTTCCTGACAGAGGTAGTAAGGAAGCCAGCAGGGAAGGTAGCCCACTGGATCTGTCTTTTATGAACAGGGAAAGGCCCGTGGGTGATGCTGGAAGCTTGTCTTGGGCATCACAGTCACAAAATGATAGTTTTTGATTCCTACAGAAGTAAGACGGTAATGGCAGCAGAACAGCCACCCTGGATATCTGGAGCACAGATGCTGGCCTGAGGAGGAGACTGGTTGATGGAGGCAGTCCTGAGTGGCAAAGGAGTCCAGGAAGGCTGGACATGCTTTAAGAAGGAAATCCTAAAGGCTCAGAAGCAGGTGTATATGCTGAAAGACAAGCCAGCGAGGAAGACCAGGCTGGCTGAAGAGAGAGCGTTGGTTGGAACTCAGGAGAGGAAGGAAAGAGTCTGTCACCTTTGGAACATGGGCAGGCAACTTGAAAGGACTACAGAGATGTCCTGAGTTTATGCAGGGAGAAAATTAGAAAGGCCAAAGCCCAACTAGAGGGTAATTTGGCTATTGCCATAAAAAACAACAAGACATATTTTGCAAAATGCATTAGCAACAAAAGGAGGGCTAAGGAAAATCTCCTTCTGGATGCAGAAGGAAACATAGTGAAAAAGAATGAGGAAAATGCAGAGGTACTTAGAGCCTTTTTTACCTCAATCTTTGATAACAAGTCCGGCTGTTCTCAAGGTACCCAGCCCCCTAAGATGGAAGACAGAGATAGGGAGCAGTATGAAACCCCCATAATCTAGGAGGAAAGGGTTAGGGATTTGTTTAATCTCCATGGGATTTAATTGCATCCACCCATGGACGCAATGAGCTGATAAGGAGTGTTGGGGGTTAGGTGTCCTTTTAGTTCTGGCTTACCTGTGGAATTTCTACCCATTAGTTTTGAGGAAAACCTAACTGCGGGTACTTGGTAGGTACTTGAGAAACAAAGAGTTCGGCTGGCCCCATCGGGGAAGGAGGGCAGGAAAAGGGGAGGGCAGGGACAGTTTGCCTGGCTTCTTCAGCTTCAGAGGACACTTTGCTGGCAGTGGTTGCTGCAAGAGAAGCAAATTCGCCATCACCCAGACGGAGCCACGGCTGCTTCTTCTCCTTCTTCCCTCTTCGTTGGTGGCACCCCCTGTCCTGCCGGGACGTGTGGCAGTGCCAGGCACTGCCGCAGAGCTGCTGATCCACCTCAGCCACCAGCCCGGGATCTCAGCTCATCCCTGCTGTTCCAGCCGGCTGTTCCTCAGAGCCCTGCAGGAGCACCAGGACTGACTGCCCGAGGGGGTTTGTGAAGCAAAGCCTCTCCTCCATCCCTTCCCGTCTCAGCCGAGAAAGCTGTCACAGGGTCCCTGGTTCTGTTTTCTTGCTAACGCTGTAGTTATTGTTGTTTGTTTGCCTTGTTATACATACTAGTAAAGAACTGTTATTCCTATCCCCAGATCTGTGCCTGAGAGCCCCTTGATTTTGAAATTATAATAATTTGGAGGGAGAGGGTCTACATTTTCATTCCAAGGGAGGCTCCTGCCCTCCCTAGCAGACACCTGTCTTCCAAAACCAAGACACGGAGTTACTTTTCACCATTTACCAGCAGTCCTGCTTAACCAGGCAGGTCCCAGTTGACTAGAAGTTAGCAAATGCTACATCCCATCTACCTGAAGGGTTGAAAGGAGGATCTGGCCCATGAGCCTGACCTCTGGGATGGGGAAGGTCACAGAGTAGATCATCCTGAGTGCCATCACACAACACACAAAGAACAAGCAGGGGCTCAGGCCCAGACAGCAAGGATTTCTGAAAGGTAGGTCCTGCTTGACCAACCTGATCTCCTGTGTCAAGGTGACCTGCTGAGAGGATGAGGAAAAGGCTTTTGATGCTGTCTACCTGAACTTCAATAAAGCCTTTGACACTGTTTCCCACAGCATTCTTCTGGACAAAGGGACTTCCTGTGATGTGAATGGGTGTACTCTCTGCTGGGTAACTGGCTGGATGGCTGGGCCCAGAGAGTGGTGGTGCCTGGAGTTACATCCAGCTGATGGTCGGTCACCAGTGGCCATCCCCAGGGCTCAATATTGGAGCCAGTCCTGTTTAATTTCTTTATCAATGATATGAAAGAAGGTAAGCATCTGCTTACCTCAGCAAGTGCGCAAGAAACACCAAGTTGTGTGGGAGCGTGCCAGAGGATAGGAAGGCTCTGCAGAGGGGTCAGGGTAGGCTGGATCGATGGACTGAGGCCAGCTGTGTGCGTCTCAACGAGTCACAGTGCGAGGTCCTGCCCCTGGATCACAACAACCCCACATAGCACTACAGGCTGGGGGAAGTGGGGCTGGAAAGCTGCACAGCAGAGTAGGACCTAGGAAAGGTGGTCAACAGCAGCTGAACATGAGCCAGCAGTGCCCAGGTGGCCAAGAAGGCCAAAGGCATCCTGGCCTATATCAGGAATAGCGTGGCCAGCAGGACAAGGATGGTAATTCTTCCCCTGTACTCAGCACTGGTGAGGCCACAGCTCAAGTGCTGTGTCCAGTTTTGGGGCCCTCGCTACAAGGACACTGAGTGGCTGGAGCATGTCCAGAGAAGGGCAATGGATCTAGGGAAGGATCTGGAGCTCAAGTCTTATGGGGAGAACTTTAATGAGCTGGGGTTGTTTAGCCTGGAGAAAAGGAGGCTGAAGGGAAACCCTATTCTCATTACAACTACCAAAAAAAGAGGTTGTACTGAGGAAAGGGTCAGTCTCTCTTCCCAAGTAACAAGACCAGATAAAATGGCCTCATATCACACCAGAAGACATTTAGATTGGATATTGGGAAGAATTTATTCACTGAAAGGGCTGCCAAGCATTGGAACAGGCGGCCCAGAGAAGTGTTAAAATCTCCATCCGTGGAGGTACTTGAAAAATGTGTAGATGTGGTGTTTAGGAACAGGTTTAGTGACACACTTGGCAGTGTTAGGTTAATGGTGGAACTCTGTGATCTTGAGAATCTTCTCCAACCTTAAAGATTCCATGAATATCATTTAGCAATCTTTTGACACCCATTTTTATCTCCATGCCAATTTTATTTGAATACAGACATGTTTCAGCACAGTATATGTGTATATGACAAGAGTCAATACAGAGGTAGGATTGACTCCTTATCTCAAAGCAAAGCTGACACCTCCTTATTTTTAGTCTCTGTACCAGACCAGAAGCAGAATGCCAGCAGTTTTATTCTGCTATTTCTCTGTAGAGTTAATTATGATGAGGCATTTCATACTGGGACTTATACAAACAATTTAATATACCATTATTAGATGTTCAAGAAAATACTCAATCCTCTTCCATTTGGACACCTTTCTTATTCACATTTAGACAGATGAATTCAACCTTATTTTGCTCTTAAGATGTGAAATCATGGACCTTGCACCAAATCAAAGTGACTTGTTTTCATCAACCAGAAAGTTGGTGATTATCTTGCTGTTTAAATAATCTGATTGTTTTGTTATTTAAGTAATCCAAATATATTGTTCCTGGACAATACAATATATTGTATATAATAACAAATACTTTGTTTCTGGGTTTTGCAATTGGAGAATCCCATGTGTTTGAAAAACTAGGCCTAATCAGTTTAGTCTGTCCCCAAAGATGCAAATTCTTCAGGAAAAAAGCCACAAACACAGTGATCAGTAATCTCTCTTTCCAATCTTCTGTATGGTCCTAATGGACAGCAAAGGAGCAGGAAGCACCAAATACAGAGCACCAGTCATTAGAAAAGAAGTTGAGTGTTTTGCAACCCACACAATGCCTGGAGACAATGCCCTCAAACCAGGTCAATCACCAACTCTCTAAAAAATTGCTTGAAAATGAAGGCGTTCCTGGATTTCTTTAACCAACTTTAGATCTTTCTACCCCGATGAGTAACATATGGAGAGACAGGATATCCTGCACTTTAAAGGCAAATTTGTTTTTCTTTCTGATATAGACATAACTAAATCCTTCCCAATGAATTAATGAAAGCTGTAGCAAACATCTGTTCATAGCAGAAAACAACTCTTTCCTCAAGACAATATAAAAACTCAATTCTCCCTGCTTGTCTACAGACCAAAGTACACCTTAAATATTTCTGCCATAGCAGAGGAAATTCACTGGAAGAATGAAAATCACCAGTTTGGTTGTGGTGATACTGATAGTCTGACCACACAGTAAATCATTTCAACTTCCTAAACCAGAGAAACAACTAGGTCACAGAAGAGCTTTTTACTGGGTTGTCAAGCTGACTCTATCTATAATGCAAGCTTACCATGAGAACCAAACATAACCAAAGGACACAGCACTAAACTCTCAGCTGGAAACTGAGAAGGGGCAATTGTCTCAGCTGTCCCATGAAGCTATGCCCTTACTGGACTTCTAGCACTAGAAAAATTGGACCAAAAGATCCTCGCATTTGACTCCATGCAGCTTCACACTGGACTATGTTCCTGTCTCAGCCCAGAAGGAGTTGTTCCACTAATACTCACCTTTCGAGTTTCATATACTACAGAATACTGCAGACTTTTTCTGGTCAAAAATTACTATGAAGACAGGAATTTCTACTTTGCAGTTATGTTTCTAGAATTATCAAATTACAGATGGAGTTAAAGACATCTATTGACTCAGTACTCACAGACCTGAACTGTTAACACTCCCAACCCCTTTTGGCAGTACAAAGGCAGGAAACTGCCGAGTTTAAGGTTCAGGGAGCACTGCTCACTGCAGTGGAAAATGACTGCTTTCATCACTGAATGTAAAAACAACTCCTCTCTAAACCTTTGAAAGAAAGCTCTACTACTCAACTGAAGGATACAACTTTAGTTGGTTCATACCTGCAGCTATGCACCTCCCTCCAGTCGTTCCAGTCTTCACTCTAAAAGATAAGGAAAAAACACACATTGAGGACTCCAGAGTTAACATCAGATAATAAGAGTCATTACATGAACTCATCCTGGTAAGGCACTGAGGACTGGGAAGGCAAAGCGTATTTCAAATAAAGGAAGTCATCATGAGGTGGTAACAGCCCTCAACAGAATCAAAACTGAAGCTGCATATTTCAAGTATAAAGGGTAAATGAAAGGGTGCCCAAAAATGGACTGCAAACACAACATGGCTGAAAACAGAAGTCTTGGAGCTTCCTAGCAAGGTTCAGTGGATTTATGGCACCTATTTGGCTTTTTGGCTGTCACAACAGAAGCAGCTACCAACAGCAGTAGCCACAGTCCTAAACTCCTACATGATATTATTTTGACAGCTGCAGCACTAACAGATGACCATGAACCTGCAGAGGGGAACTCAAATGTGCAACTGCAGAAATGGAAATGTATCAAAAAGCATTGAATTAGGGAACACAGAACTGAACACAAGGAAAAAATGTTATTTCTACAGCTTAAGCAAATCATAAGCCAGGAACCATACAGATTTTCTGTACTAGCACCTCATAAATATGAGATGCTACTTCATGATTCAGAGCTCTCTTTTTGCAAATTCAGTAACAGATTCTCAACACAAGCTAGTCCATATTTAAAAACAAACAGGATTTTTTATTTGTGAGGTTTCTTGACATTTTTTCCCCCCTCAGATAATTTATTCTCTGGTTCCTCCTGGGTTATTTTGCAGAACTATACTCATGTCAGTCTAGCAGTATTTTACAGAAAATCCAAATCTATTTACTTATCTATAATTACCAAACTAAAAACTACATCCACCAGCAAGAAGAATTATACAAGGCTATCTGAGCTCCCACATCTTGACTGCTTTGCAGGCCCCCTACTTAACCTTTGTTCTATATTTTTTTAATCAGTGAGAATAAGCGAGCCACATCCTCTTCTAGCTTGCCATGTAATATATTGGTTATTTATCCCATGTATTCATGCCCTCTTTGAAAAAGAGAGACCTCTAGAGAATTTTCAATTCTTCTAAATGCTTCCTATTTGTTCAATTTATTTAATAAAGTACTAAAGCCTCTAAAGGAACATAGAATCCTAAACACAAGAACAAAATTAATTTTCTTATATTTGTTGAAAACAAAACTCAGTCCATGAATCCTGACAAACATAAGGCAGTTATCTGGAATGTGTATTTTCAAAATTATGAATTCTTCTTTCCTAGAATATTACTCAAAACTGACTGTTGTTCAGGGAACACTTTACATATTTTTGTTCTGTTTCACAACAACATCCTGGATTATGAAGCTGCAAACAGTGACTGAGGCAAACGTTACCTTCAGACACTTCTTCCACCTCAGCCAGATTCCTCTGCTTTTCTGCAGTTTAATTACAAAATATTTGTTTATGGCCAAAAAAACGAGTCTCAGATTCCTGCTAACAGAACTTCTTCATGCCTAACTTCTAATGTCTTCAAAACAACATGTAACAAAAAATTTTTGCTTATATGCTAAATAATATTCCTTTGATAATCACCTTTCAGAAAAAAATAAAATTAAATACACAGCTATTTGGTCTTGTGAATGCTAAAGAATATCTATAAAAACTTTCTGATGTTAAAAAGAAAATCTTCAATTCACACATGTAACTGTAACACTCTGGTGAATTAATTAAAAAACTTCAAAGAAACCAAAAGTGCAGCTAACTTAGCCAGAGGAACCCTCTTCCTTTGGGAAAAAATATACACTTCACCAAATCAAAGGCAAAATCCAAGACAATAAAAACTTGAAAAACCAAGCAGCAAATCTGACAACCACCTGTAGAAAGCCTGGGAGAGAGCTCTTAAATCACAAATTGTTTTAGTATGGTTTATTTAATTGCATGCAGAACATAAATACACTAAATAATTTATCCAAGTTCATACATCAGACAAACCTGACCCAAAGGCCAAAGAATCTGACAACAGTGTTTCTCCTCAGGAAAAATCGGGTTTTGGATGCCTTGGACTAAAGTACATGCATACATACAGCTGGGTGCTGCTAGCCATGTGTGCAGCATAGTCATGTCTGTAATTAACTGATGGGGCAGTAAGCTCTTGTGCAAAGTAAGTTCTCCTCAGCCAACATTTGATGCTGATAGCCAGCTGTTCTCAAAGCTATGTGAGTGTTCTTAGTGCAGTCAGCAAAACAATTAACAGGGTAAATTCAGACCTCTCATCACAGCTTTTATAAAACTTTCCTGAAGTTGTCCCGACTAAGGTGCTGCAACTGACTACAGCTGTCACTTTCAACTACTGCACAAAGCTGGTAACTACTGACACTGCCAGAGTACTCCATGTAGAAAAACAAAGGTTTAACACTTAGATTTAACAGCCCTACCAGATCTAAAGGTGACAAAACATACTCTCACTGACAAACAGTTGCAACTTTTGATATGCAATATAATATAAATAGAACTGCAGCTGGTAATGAAAACAAGTGTCTCTATCCACTAAAGACAATGGATATAAGCCTAATAAATCTAGTAATACTACTTTCTACTAAGTGGTAAAACTTGTGTCTCACCAGCACCTGAGACCATCTAAAAGAATACCAGATCATTAAATGGATTCTGATCAATGAAACTACTGTCACAGTCAGCACTTTGTCTAGACCAGTTAGTTCTGATTTCTCATTACACTTTCCAGGAACTAATGTTTATGGGATGTCAAGGTTACCACTGGCAATTAAAGAGGCCAACAGATCAAACAGAGCATATAGCTCAACCTCAGATACATCCTGGCGTCAATAGTCTCTCACATAAATCAGCATTCAGTCTGGACTCACTGCAGATGTACATACTTCTAGGAATCCATGTGACCAATAACGAAAATTTGAAAATATAAAAAGAACTAGTTCTTTGGAAGAAGTACAGGAGGGAGATAATAATGCATCAAAGAGCGACGGAGCAAGTGCCCTACACAGACTACAAATTGCGAGAACTACACAGACCAGAGGAAATTTCAATCACTGCACAGCTCAGGCCACAACCCACAGAAAGTGTCACTTTGTAGCAACCCTTACTAAAGAGCCAACAACACAACAGAGATAGCAAGAGGCAACTCCTAGGGTATAAAACCTTACCAGAGAAGGAGATGTACTTTTTTATCTGAGAAGTGCCCTTCTGCTGCAATCTTTACACCACCCAAACCTCTCAGCACCAGAAGCTACTTATTCAATGTGAGGCCACAACTCAGTCACTGTGCCTGCTCAATTTATTTTGGCAGACAGAGCTGTCAAATACTGTTTTTCTCAGTGCTGCTAGCACGAATACTAAAGGGTATACAGGGTAGCAGACAAATTATACAGTTAGCAAGTTGAATTACTCATGACAGTATGTTCTAAGTTTTTCAACTTTAGATGTAATAGGAAGAACAGAATGAAGAATAGAAGAGGAGCACATTTTGGCACCACTGCAGAAAAAGACAAAAAGACAGAAAAACATTTAAAATGCTATGCTTCAAGCTGCTCTAACAAGGACATCATAAATTACTTAGGATTTGGGATGTGGATCATATTTGCAATGTCTGTTCCATGTCCAGTCAGCATCTACAACCCAAACACCTCCAAGATTGATTATTAAGTCTCACAATCCAAAATGAAAGTGTCAAAGACATACTTTAACAATACAAACCAGTCCTATGATCTACTGTTGTAAACATAGGACTGGGGCTTAGTAGACAACTTCTATTATTAACCATGTGGCTGAATAGTAACTTTTTGGTTCTGAGATTTTCCATTTGTACAATATGGACAAACATGTACAAAGAAACAACAATATTATTTCTTTGTGAAAAGGTATTTTGAAAACTAGTGATAAAATGTATTTAAGCAGAGTCAGGAGTATCATCACATTGTTACAGTTGCTTCTCAGCTGAAAACCTCAAGAACAACTTCACAAAAAAAATTTCCACAAAACACCTGTCTGTTGATAAAGCCAAAGAATCTCATCAACAAAAGATTTTAGCTTGCTATCTCTCTCCAGATTATGGTATTAAGGGACTCTCAAAATACACCAGGAGTTGCAAATAGAGAACGTACAAACTAAAGCAACATTTCATTTACTTTTGAATGAGGGTCAGAAAGCATGCATTCATGTTTTGCATCATGGAGACTCTACATGCCACAGGAAGCCCTATCACATAGAGCAGAGTTTGGACTCCTTTGGGTAAAAGGCTGAGTTTTAGTGAGCACAAACAATATCTTGGTTTAACCACTAAGTCTACTCCTAGAAGTAACAGAACTTTAGCTGAACTTTAACAACCTCATCCATCTCAGCCACAAGATTCAAACACTAACACTTCCAATTTACCTATTTTAAAGGCAAGAGAAAAAAATGTCAGTGGAAAAACCACCCCTGTGCAATGTTTAGACAGATAGAGCTTGCACAGCTCTGTGTTAAAAATTCAAGATACTTACACACTTTTTTTCTGATTGTACAAAAGGGAACAGGTTCAAAAGCAAACAGAGAATAAAAATATACTGCAGGTTCCCCACAAAGATCCTCAAATGCAATCACTATTCCGTATTACCACACCTAAAATGCCAAAGAAGGACATGGTGTAAATGACTGTTTGCAGCATCTACTGCTACTGCAGGAGGCAAATAATTTTAAGGTGTTCCAATTGTGAAAGGTCAGAATTGAGCTGTACACAAAATTCTGAGTAGGTCTGAAATTCTGTATCTGCAAAATGTTGAAGCATGAACATTTGTATTTTCTTTCAGAGAAGCACAACTAAGAAATACTGATTTACCTGAAGCCTGTTTGTCTTGCTTGGCTTATATTAGACAAATACTTGCCATGAACTCTACCGTGCAGAATCTGCCATTGCCACGCCTGCAAACCAAAGAGTAAAAATAGGCTCAATTATTTTTATCTTTATTTTCTAACAGGCATACGGTAAATCCTTTACAGGAGTAAATGGATACAAATTACTCTCATTTACATCTGCAAAGAATTGTAGTTACTGCACTATAATAACCGATGAATACTGATTCAAATCACTTTTAACAGAAAAGAATTTTTATTAACACTTGAAGAGATTTAATTATGGGTGTATAGAGGTGAAACTTTAAAAAAATATTTTATACTATTTCTCTATCAAAGGCAAATGTTGGCATTGCTGCGGGAACATCAACTTAGAAACATCCCACTTTTGCTGTAAACCACAAATTTAATAAAATGTAACCATTTCACTGCAAAGCAGTTCTTACTAAGCTCCTAGTCCAGACGTCTGAAGGTTTCTCATTTGTCACCATTTGTAGCATCATTTGTATATACTTTGATTTCTTTTTTGCAACATTTCTCCCCTCTTCAGTATCTTTATATAGTATCTGAAACATACAACTGTAAATAATACCAAAAAAATGGTATTAAAAAAAAAAAATCTGCATTCATTTACAGTCTACTGAAAACACACGAATATGCGCCAAGAAGCAACATTTTTGTGTGACTACCAATCACAAATGTAATGCCACACTTCAGATGAACTTTCCTCTGTCTTAAGTTTTCATTCCTAGTTACAAACATGTGAATACAACTAATAGAACATCTTTCCTACTGGTATCAGCAGTCTTTTACTCCACAAGCTACCCTCATGGTCCATTTGTGACCCTGACACACCCTCTCTAGGCTGTCCATCTCCAGTGGTTGATGCCCACTGATTCTTGTGTCAGCACAGCAAGCTCTGCTTGCTCCTCTCTATTCCCAAGGCCTCAGATACTTCCCTACTGTACAAGGCTGGATCCATAACTTGATCTTAGATTTTAGCTGGATGAGTAGATAAGGATCAAGAGTGTCAATGTATTTTGCCAAGAACTAGAGAGTCAATACTTGCTTTACTTATGCACGTATTTTCAGATGTTCCTCACTTACACACTTACCAGTCAGTTCATTTCCATTCACTTTTACTGGAAGGCGCAGTATGACACCTCCTAGCAGTTTTCCAGTCCTAGCAGGAAGAGATTCCATAAACTTTATGGCAAAAACAAGTGCTATGATATAGCTTTGGCTGCATGAGAATGCAGATTAGATATGAATATCTTTCTGGATTCTCTATACCTTGTACCTAAACTCTGGAGGCACCTTGTACTTCCAAAACCTTACATGTGACAGTCTAAGCGGCACATAATTTTCTCTCTGTCCTCATATCAGAAAAGCTCACCAATTTCTACCCAAATGAAGAGCAGGCTTTCTGTAGAGCAGCATCAAACACAGTGTGTACCAAATACTGCACTCATTAAGAAGTATGTTAAGACAACATTTAGACTTCCCTGTCTAGAGCCAAATTACACGTGCACCAGCAGGCAACACAAAGCAAACAATTCTCACTTAATATTTTCAGGTTATACATCTGAGAAGACTGGATATGAGATCTCCATAAACATTCAATGGAAATGGGAAATGTTCTAAATCAATAGATTGAGATACTCCTGCTACAGATCCAGTTTAAGCTGGTGTTCTTGCCAAAAGAATAGTGCACAACGCTTTTCTCTCCAGCTGTCCATCCCCACCTCTGCATAACAAGCCTGAGAAAGGAAATGCTCAAGGTGTAATCTTGTCCACCACCACCAACAGGAAAATAAGAGTTTTAACACAGACATGTCCCTAGATTCAATTCACTGCACAACCACACAGATGTTCTTGGCAGCCCAAAGGAAAGGAAAAACACATAAAAATGGCACAAGCCTCTTTCAGAGCAATACTGGCAGATGCTCATTTAAATTACTCATGGAACTAGATCACCAGATTTAGGTACTGAATTTCACACAATTAAATCTCTACTGATTGATCCTTTTTAAAGGCCTCAAATCATAAACAAGGCTTCCACTGGTTCTGTTAAGAAAACAATATGCTTGTAAGAACTATATAAAATCCTTCCACATTATCATCTTCACTGCTCCAATTCTTTGTCAGTGGACTGCCTCAGATATTAGAGACTCCATATTCTTGATTAAACAATATGATTTAACTTCTTAAAATAACAAGTAAACATTTTCCAATTTTCCCTTATTCTTTCTGGATTTTAATACCCGTAATTACTTCACAATAGCAGTTTTAAGTTTCATCAATTTGAAATGCATACTGGACTTAATTAAACATTACTGTAATCTTCCCATATGTTCACCCTCAGCCTAACTTTTTTACTGAACTGCATAATTAGAGTATTTTTTAAAAGGGCTTATTTTTGTAAAAGAAGAAAAAAAGCAATAGGGCAAGAAAAACATAAAAAAAAATATGCCTTCCTGTGGAATTTCAGTACCTTCAAAGGACATTAGACAAAAGTTAATTTTTCATCTGTCTCCCATCCTGAGTAAACTTCTTCTGCAGACAGGGTAACACAGTCAAGACAGAATGGATTATTGGGTATTCTCCCTTAAACACAGAAGTATATACAGCAAACAAGATTTCCTGTCTTGACAGCTTCACTTAGCTCTGAACAATGTCACTTTCTCATACATTGCCTTTAGGAAGATTCCAACAAAATGCTATGATTGAAATTCCCCAGTGCCATTGTACTACTCAAATACCCTTGGTGCACATATATTTATTATTTATTCAGAGTTCTATTCATTTATCATGGTATCTTTCACAGAACAGAAACACTATTTTTAAACATGCAATAGTTTTAAACATGCACGTTTTTTTAAACATGCAATAGTGTACTTCTCCAAGAGGCCTTTGAAACTGCCTAATCATATTCCTGCTCCAAGACAACCTGGAGGAAAAGGTGAGTATGCTGCAAGAAAACACTTGAAAGCTGAGGAATCATGAAACTCCAATCACTGGCCTCAAACAGTACCAAAAATTGCTTTTAACTGGTTACTCATATAAATGACAGGTTGTCAGCTAGGAAGTCAGCAAGTGGAAAAGTGGGAAGACAGGCAGGCAGAGGACCTAATTCTAGCAGAGGATGCTAGAATTAGGCAAAATACCAAAAGACACTTCAGGTAACAAGCTTATCATGTCACAGGCAGCATATTTACAGCAAATTCCACAGGTTTTCCACACGAAGATGGAAAAAAACTACTGCAGTGTGCCCCCATTAAACAAAGAATGATCAGAAAACAGCCACACAACTAAGTTGCTTGAGTTCAATCAGTTCAAGAAGATGACCCTCTGTCACACATCAATCACAGGTCCCTGCCTGCAGACATCAGTACAATCCAGACATTGCCAAGCAGCTGAGATCCACCAGCTTGTGTCCAAAATGTCCTCCTTACAAATTCAAGAGACACCCAGGTTTCTCAGGAGGAAATACACTGAAGACACTGCAGTGGTAGGAAAGAAAAAGAATTCAAAGTGAATTTATGGTCCTCAAGAAAAAAGGCAGACCCTTGCTAAAATCAATTTCACAACTGAAACCATGTTTTCCCCCCTCAAATTCCAGAAACAAAAGGCTGATGCCTATTTGCATAGATATTCAAAAGACAGCAGAATTTTTAAGGGGACGGTATTTCTTAAAATTCAGAAAAAGTATCCTACAAACAATTGCCCTCCCCCTCTCAAAAAATTATTGCCACAGTTAATGGTGTACTCAACTGCTGCCACTATTTTGAGCACCTTTCTGCTACTCTAAGAAGATTGTATCAACAGTTTACTACAGTGTAGCAGCTAACAGACTTTCTGCACTATTTGTTCATCTCATCTACTATTTAAAAACAGCAATTGTAAATAGTCATCCCAATGTGTGCAGGGCCTTAATACAAAGTTTACACACACATACAGTCAGGGATGTCTTAGCTGCAAGTTTCAAGCCTTTCCTAACAAGGTATTTCCTACAAGCTCCATCCCTGAACACCAGCTCCTGATTCCAAACTAGGCAGGCCAAGGTCTAGCTCCTCATTAATCCCTATTGCCCATAAGAAGCAAAGACAGCACTCAGATCTTCCAGGACAGGATCTAGCTTTCATTAATCTTCAAGGCAGACAGTGACAACAGACCTTTTATGGAAGGATACAGGCCTTGGCTAATCACTCTCTGAAGCAGGAAGGGAGATTAAAATCCTCATCCCAGAAGACAGCAGTTCCTTTGGAGGTTAAATCTATGTCTTTCTGATGCCACTACAAACTGTCCCTGCAAGACAACTCCTCCACTTCCAGTCCCTAGACTCCCAAATTTGGATGAACTGCATTTTACAAAACAGACAACGCAAACAGATCACCTTTCACTTGGAACACCAGTTGTCCCCAGAGACAGACAGACAGACATAACAGAGACTGTAAGCCCTGGCTCTCAATTCTGCTCAGCAAATGCCCACCAGGCCAGACACACTGCCTGGTGAGCCAGTGTGCTCTGCTGGACAAATATAGAAAGCAGAAAGTGGAACAACCCTTTCAGCAGAAGAGATTCTGCTCAGCTCCCTGGGAGGGAGGAGCAGGAGCTGAACCAGCTGAACTGCTTTACCCATACATGGTCTCTGAAAGAGACCTTTGCTAAGACAAGTTCCTTTACACACACACACCCTCATTCACTGTCATACCATGCAAGCAAAGAAAAGAATTAAAGCTACAAACCTAAAGCAGTTACTGTCTTGAAATGAGTTCCAACTCCACTTTGCTTGTGCCCACCTTAATAATGCACAAACGTCTAACACTATTCACCGACAAAATCTGGGCAGCAACTCAGAAACAAGACAAAAAGCTTCCTCCCAGGGAATCCCCACATCCACCAGCATTTCAATAACTACTGAACTAGCAGTCTTCCTTGTTGCTTTTGGACACACATATCCACATATTAAGTTCTTGGTTTGACCTTCTCCCCCCTCCAGCCCAAATTGAATTACAGAAATCTTTTTAAACCCTTCTCCCTTTTCAAGTATTGTCCTAAACCAGGAAGCATGACCTTTCTCATTGGTTGATACTAATTACTATGGTGACCTGCCATAGCTTGTCTGCTTACCCTACAGTCCTTTTTGCCAGTGTTTAAACACTAACTAAAACTTTTCCTATGCATTCTTTTTCTTAAAAACAGAATAAATGCACTTCTATGCAGCATCCTCTCTTCTCCCTCCACCCACCCCACCCCTTTCACATTCTGGCATGGAAAGAGCAGAGTAAGTGTAATTGAAGACCCAAATCCCTAAGTCTTCATAGAAAAAAACTTTAAAGTAGCACAGTCTTTTTTTTTTTTTTTTTTTTAGTACACAAGTAAGACAGTTTGCAAACTCAAAAGCAGCTCAATTTATATTAAAAAGCATCTTTTTTCATGAGAGCTTTATTACCGCATGCTGCTGCCTATTGCTTCTCCTTGGTGTATCCCACATTTATGTGGTGATACCAAACTACCTTACAGGAGCTACCAGAGAAGTTCTTTCATACAAGTGGAAGGTGTGACTTCCACCTGTATCAGGAATGCAGCAGCCAATTCAGAACTCAGAGAAGCTCACAAGTCAGGTAGCTTTGTTAATGTCATGTGCAAGTAGATACAAAAGTGCTGGCATTCAAACCAAAAATCCTGATATTTTTTCAAATTTCTCATTATTGAGATAATGGTTTAGTCTCCCTGCAAATTCAGGAAGACAACAGCATATGTGGAATTAGCACAATTATTACATAAGCACAGCCTAAATTATTATCCTCACAAAAAAGGATCAGGAATATGTGTTCTAGTCTTGTTCCCCAAGAAATGCCTATTAAACTTAGTCTTGAATTAAATGACAAATAATTTTAAACCCAAAGAAATTCAAAAGGAAATTCTGCATCAGACAATTAGTGTCATAGCAGCTTCCACACTGTGAAATATAGACAGTACCACCTACAGCTAGTCTCTGATATTGATCAAATTCTGGCACTGAATGCAGATTCCAAAGTGTATCATGGGTGGCTTTAGTCCATAAATACCAGAATATTCTCACTTAACTTTTCCTAAGTCTCCAATGCATATAATCATGGCTTTCTGAGCAGCCAAAACTGCTTTAGAGAATATACAATCCTTTTTCTCCCCCAAAAAGATTTTGCATATTGATATATTCAAAGGTATCACTTCTAATGTCACTTAGGACCATGCAAGGAATTTTTACTGTTTCAACTTGTGCTCAATTGCACTACACATTGTACAGTCATTGAACAATCACTTGCAAGAAAACGCAACCAACAAAAAGTACAACTTGTCACTAAGTTGACTTGTCATCCAAGTATTTTTTAATTCAGAGTTTTAAATGGAGAACAGAAAATTTTTGAAGACAAGTAACAAGGAAATACAGATAAGTAAGCAAAAAATATTTTCAGATGGCGCTCTGCTTTGGACTAAAAAACTATAAATTAGACAATTACTTTTACACTGTACTGTACCTACACAAAATGCAAAAGCTAGATGTGATCTTCAAACTACATTCTCTCTTTCTGAAAGATCAATATTTCATTGCCTTCTGAAGAAAAATTTATCAAAACTTGTCTATCTTGTGAGATTTTGCGGAGATAATAAGATGCCTGATGTCCATTCTGCAAATCTCTACATATATTAAGAAAGATGCTATGTTTTTGTATGTAGATTTGGACATTGTCTGCTAAGTGCTTGATTTGAATTACAAACTCCTCTGCTTTGGAAAAAGCATGAATATTCCCTTTCCAACAGAGTCTAAAAAATTTGTGGATTGCATGCCTTTGCTAAAAAGATACTTTGGAGTATCTTTTGAACTGCATAGTTTGGGACAAAAATAGCAGAGAATATGCATTCAGTGAAAGCCTGAATTTTAAGTGATGTTTGAAGGACAACAGTTTTACTTTGACATGTGAAATACTGAAATCTAGTGGATAACTACATTATTTTTGTGAAAAGTGCAGTACAAATCAGCCTGCAGGCAGAATTGAAAGCAACCCAAAAGAACAGTTTCGGTAGTGGTGAAAAAAGGAAGCCAAGGTTTTGAAAAACTCAAATTAATTTATAGCAAAAACAATATAGGACAGTCACCTGGGTTCTTACATGAATTGGGAGAGTATTCAGTTCTGAGAGAATACAGAGCATGCATGCATTAAAAAAATGTTCAGCAAAGGAAAGCCTTTGCACCAGCCATGCACAAGCATGACACAAGATATTCAACACTTATCCTCTCATCCACATGCTCACTCAAGATCTCCTTGAGGTGCTGCTGAAAAGGACAAAAAACCCAAACTGCCTGCTCATTTGCATGGATTTCAGCAATACTCAAGCTAGTTATTCCACACTATATTATAAGCAATTTAGTCAAACCAACGTAAAAATCCCAGAGTGATATAGTTTTAAACACAGTATACATAATCTTAAATCTACCTGGGACTTTACCATTGCATCCAAGCCATTAAATCAGTTATAAATCTGCTCTAAATTGGTAAAGACTCATTATCAAAACTTGCAGTTTGTCAGCTTGCCACTAATACTCTGCCTCTAACAGAGCAGCCAGTAAGCCAGCACACCTTTCTAAAAACAAAACAAAAAGACAGACCATGCTATACTAAGTTTATTGAAGATACAAGGATAGCATGCATATATGGGACAGACAAGAGAGCTTGTGCACAAGGATTCCTCTTCTGGCATAAGGCTTTCACTCACATATACCTCTGACACAAGCTGCATCATCTAAACTGAATTTTTTCACTAAGAGTTGGAAACTACTGAAGATTTCTGTTCAGCCATCTAGTTTCTCATTGTTCATCCTGAATTCAGCTAGCAATGATGCATTTTCTTAGGCACAGAGCTAAGACAGCTGGAAGTTTGAAGCTACTCAAGATGTCAAAGATGACTTCCTTTCCTTGGGATGATGACTGTGCTGCACTCTATTGCTGTCACACAAATAAGCCTGCTCTGTCCATCACTGTTCAGACTCGTGAGCTATTCCTCCCTACAGCAAAGCACTTGCAGACTAAGTGGCACTGCAGCTTCGACCCAACATATATTTTAGTTCTACTTACTTGAATCTCACATCAGGTGCAAAAAAGATGATGTTAAGCTGATATTTGGGAAAAACTCCTCCTGAAATGTGAATGCTAAAGCTCTCTCTTTTCATTCTTATGTTCCAAACACAAAATGTCTTGGCATCTTTCTGAAATAGGTTGTAGAGAGCAATGGCAGAAAATGTGGTATCTTGCATTTATTCATATAACAAGTATCCCTGATAACTGGAAGAATGGCAGTAAAACTACTGGTTACTTTTTACAATCAAGATAATCTCTCTTGACACAAGAAATCTTGCAATGGGATCAACCACTCAAGATCCTGTGCTGTGATACTTTGAGAAATGCCCATTAGAGGCCCCAGATAACTTTTCTCAATTTACAATTCCCATTCTAGTAAGTACTGAAATATTTTAGTCTTCTTTTCTTCTATACTATTCTTTTCTCCTGCCAAATACCTGATCAATGGATAAGTATCATACCTTCTTGCCTGAAGGCAGTTTCCAAGGCAGTGAATAACTCTGCATATAGTCTTGAAGGACAAACAATACTAAACATGCTCAGATTGAAATAAAACATTTTAGACACTCCTGGCAAGACTAAAAAATAAGAAAGCAGAAATATAGATTTGAGTCCATTTGACTATTGCAGCTGTCTCAGTAACTGGACTCAAATTGTAATTTGGAAAACTGGACACATTCACTTAAAAACAGTCTCCAGTTTAACAGCCACAACAGTGGGCTCTCAGATCTCAGTGCTAAAGACTAATAACCAGCAAATCTCAAAATATATGGGAATTTGTCTCACTTCCCACCTACTCTAAAATAGGCACTAAAGGAAAAATCAGAGTGGGCATTCTGAAGAAATTGGTGGCAGATGACTCAGTAACTGATAATCAATAGCCACATTTCAGAAAAATATGCAAGAAATAGTTAAGGAGCCACCTGCTCACAACGTTTCCCAGTAAGTTCAGTTAGTTACTGGATTTCAGGTAGAATCTTACTTAACTCAAAGTGAATATAAATATTTAAGAATCACATAAGCATCTACCTTTTATGAAATTTGACCAATTCAGGATACTGTTAGTGATTTTAGAAGAAAATTTATACAACATTATAAATACTTCCCTTATTTCAAGGCATCATATTTTGTTTCAACCAATGATTCTTCAACTGATGTACAGGTTACTAAGCAAGGAATGGATTTATAATTAATGAGATAGACAAATATTGTAATCGATGATCCTGCTACATTTCCTGCTTTCCCCTTTAGAGAAGTAGTGCCAGAGGCCATGTTTTCAGAGCCCCTGCTTGTAGCAGAAGAACTAAAAGGACCTTCCCCTTACTATGCACAGATAATTCTACAAGTGCATCAAGTTTTGGAGGCCTAGCAGAAATGTAGATATGTAAAAGTAAGAAGTACACAGTAGTACTACCATGGATTTCTTTACCCTGTCTTCCATAGTGAAAGATGGGTACATTCTTCTCACTTTTTGAGAAGTGAAGGTCATTTATTTTCAAAACAAAACTACCTAACAGATAAATCTTCATGTTTTAGTGTTCGTGACTTCAGAACAGGCACTTTTCAATTGTCTGCTTTTCTACAGATGCTTTCTCTTGCATGTAAATAGAATGTCCTAGGCCTGCATAATTTGTTACCTATAAAAAACAACAACAAAAAAAACCAAACCAAAACAAAAACCCCCCAGATACAAAAGGGGAAACATGTAACCCATCAGTTAGGATCAAGCATTGATTTTTCCCCAATGTAACATTAGAAACTTAGGGAAAGGAAAAACCAGAAAAAACACAGCCAAGCAAGAATGATCATTCAGAAAGGGTGATTACACTCCTCAGAACAGCACACACCTTCCCAAAATAAGTACCAGCAATAATTTTGAATGTGAGCAGAGGCTGAAAGAGAAAGGTAAGCACCTAAAGAAAAGAAAATTATTTACATTACTGTATTTAATAATTCCTATTTAGGAATTTTAGTAGTATATACATATATATACAACCAGGTCTCTGAGCAGTTATAAGATTTGTGCTCACATCCTGGGGGCTCTTCATCAGCAGAAATGCAACTGAACACATAAAGCTGCTAGATGCAAGCTGCACCCACCCACCCTAACATTTCCTAGCTCAGTCTAAAGACATATGGATTCATTTTAAACATCTACCAAAGCAGCAGAATTTCCAACAATGCTGCTTCTTCAAGACTTAGGTCCAGACACAATTCCAGGAAGACAGAGTATCTCATATTATGCGGAGATCCCAAGAACATAGCCGAGGGGAATGGAAAAAAGAAAAAAAAATTGTGATGGGTTTATTATGGCTGTGCAATGCCAAGTCAGTGCAGTAAAATCTATCTGATGAACTAACCTAGGGAAAAACAATAGAGGAGACAACAAAAGATACTAGGAGAGAGTTCAGCAATTTTTGTGATCACTGGTACAAGGAGTAAGACTGAAAGGACATACAAAAAAATAAAAACACCAATTGAAGGTAGTGAGAAAACACAACCTTTTGTAAGCCAGAAATCAAGTATGCTTCATGATAAAAATCCCCACCAAATACTTTTCTAAATCCAGCGAACTGATGAAACACACCCAACGACCTCACTCAAGCAGGACATACAAGAAAACTGCAATGCTTGAAAAATGTTCTCCGACAACTTCTGGCAGTAGAGAATGCCTGTGCCTTAAAGGTGACAATGTCTGGGCCTCAGTTCCTCAGGAATTTAAAGGAGTGTATTTTAAGGATCCCTCTCAACTTCCCTCTCATAACAGTCCTATTAAGAAAGCATGCTGTTCTTAGCCTTTACTGCTTCTTCATGTATTTATCATCCATTTTATGCTCCGTCCCTTCTAGCTTTTATACTCCTCTTCCTACTTCATTCCGGTAGCGTCTGTCACGCCTTCTCATACTTGAGGACAGCAAATCCTCACACTGTGCTGAACTCCAATCTCCCTGCTCGTGCTTCTCGTATGCCTGACTCGCCTCCACCCCCGGGAGTGTGCACCAGCACACATTTCACGGCTCCGGCGGACAGACCCCCACCGTACCGACGAACACAGCACCCGCACCCCAGGTTCCTCTAAGTGCCCGGCAGGCTGACGGCGGCCGAGCGCGGGGCGGCCGCTCCCCTGCCCCGGGGTCCGCCCGGCCTCGCCGCAGCCCCC